>NC_053154.1:243152157-243752157 GCF_016835505.1 Polypterus senegalus
TAGGATGTGAAGATAAGGGGAACTGTTGAAGTCAAGGCTGGACCTGGAAGTTACAGAAAATCTTTAGACTGGTCATATATGCAATATATGGCCCACTACCAAAGATCACAGAAGGGTTTAACTGTAATAAATTGGTGGATTTTCAGTATTATGGTGGTAGCCTTACAACTTGGCTTACACAAAAATTATCTGCTTTTAGGACTTTCCCATAACTGCATCACAATATGAGTGAGTTTGTTTTCTGTTTTAGCTTTGCATGCTTCCTTTCCTTCACTCAGCTTTTTCTTTAGCACTCACTTTATGTAGTACTAGGGTGTTATACCATGTTAGCCATTATGAATGTAGAGAAAATCCAAGCAAAATGACACTTTTTATTGACTAGCTAAAAGGATTACAATATGCAAGCTTTACATCTTGCCTGAAGAAGCGGCCTGAGTTGCCTCGAAAGCTTGCATATTGTAATCCTTCTAGTTAGCCAATAAAAGGTGTCATTTGGCTACTTTATCACTGGATTTGAATGTTTTCTTTTTCTCATTCAGGAGACCTTTTAGCTCCTTAGTAATCCAGGGTTTGTTGTTTTGAAAAGCAACATATCGTCTTAGTGGGTACCTCTGTGTCAAAACAGAGATTAATATAGTCTGTGATTTAGTGACAGTCTCTCAAAATTTTCCCCACTTAAGTCGCACATAATTTACCAGTCTGTCATTTTGAAGCAGTCTTTCATAGCCATTTCAGCCTCCACTTCCTCATTTTTCTTGTGGTCGCAGGTCACCATCTAATAAAACTGACACCCTTCATATCTTCTTTAACTCTGTGATGGCCTGAGCGGTTTTATTTATTTATTTATTTATTTTCCTGTCTCTGCACTGTGGTGTGCTGGACTGGTAACATCATTTCAAGAGAGGCCCACTGAGTCATCCACTATAGGACTTACTCTTGACCCCCTGGAGGTAGCAGTGAAGGAGAGAATTAAAACAGAACTGAGTGCCATTATGATCAATGCTGCACATCCTCTGTCTAAAACCAAGTACTTTCAGCCGAACAAATTATTCAGCTAAATTGTGTCAGACGATACTGGGGCCCCTTTCTACCAACTGCAGTACATCGTTCCTCATCGTGATTGTGACAACCAAGTCAGAACTCTTCTTTCTTTTGAATTGTATTGGTTTGTCTTTCGAGTGTGTGTTCAGACCAAAAGTGTGTGTGTATTTAATTATTCACCTAATTTATTTATGCATTTATTTATTTAAGGAGCTTCTGTAAAAAGCCATATTTCCCCCAGGGGACAAAGAAAATTCTGTCTGCCTATCTATGCAAAACTATGTACAACAACATTTATTTATATAGCACATTTTCATACAAATTATGCAGCACAAAGTGCTTTACATGATGAAGAAAGAGAAAAAAGCCAAAATAAATAAAAAATAGGAGGGAACACTAATTAACATAGAAAAAAAGTAAGGTCTGATGGCCAGGGAGGACAGAAAAAAAAAAAACTCCAGTCAGCTAGAGAAAAATAAAATCTGCAGGGTTTCCAGGCCACGAGACCGCCCAGCCCCCTCTAGGCATTCTCCCTAAAATAAATGACCTCAATCAGTCCTCATGGTATTCAGGGTTCTCATGGAAGAACTTGATGATGACGGTCATGTGGACTTCTGGCCTGTTATCTGTCAATGTAGGGACATCACAGTGCTTTGATAAGGTGGTAGTGGTGGTGCAGATCGCCACCACAGAAAACCGGAAAAAGAACAGAAGAGGGCTAGTACAGATTTTGGAGCCACCATGAATAATCATGATTAATCCTGATGCTCTGTGTATTCAATTAATTAAGATGAAGCTATGAGAAAGCCAAGTTAAAGTAATGTGTTTTTAGCAGTGTTTAAAAAGCTCCACTGTATTAGACTGACGAATTCCTATTGGCCAGCTATTCCAGATTTTAGGTGCATAACAGCAGAAGGCTGCCTCACTACTTCTTTTAAGCTTCGCTCTTGGAATTCTAAGCAGACACTCATTTAAAGATCTAAGGTTACGATTTGTAGTGTAAAGTGTAGACATTCTGAAGTATAAGATGGTGCAAGATTATTTAAGGCTTTGTAAACTATAAGCAAGATTTTAAAGTCAATTTTAAAACTAGAGAGATGTGCTCGCATTTAATTTTCCTAGTTAAGATTCTAACAGCTGCATTCTGCACTAGTTGCAATCGATTGATTTATTTTTTGGGTAGCCCTGAGAGGAGAGCGTACAGTAATCTCGTCAAATGATAACAAAAGCGTGGATTAATTTCTCAGCATCTTGCAGTGTTATAAAGGGTCTAACTTTTGCTATATTTCTTAAGTGGAAAAATGCTGTCCTAACAATCTGATTAATATGTGATTTAAAATTCAGGTCAGAGTCAGTAGCTACCCCAAAATTCCTTACCTCTGTTTTGACTTTTAATCCTAATGCATCAAGTTTATTTCTAGTAAACTCATTATATCCATTATTGCCAATCACCAAAGTTTCCGTTTTCTCTTTATTTAGTTTGAGAAAATTACTACTCATCCATTCAGAAACACAAATAATAAGTTGTGCCAGTGAATCAAGAGTCGGGTTCGTCAGGTGCTATTGATAAGTACAGTTGTGTATCATCAGCATAGCTATGGTAACTCACGTTATGCCCCGAGATAATTTGACTTAACGGAAGCATGTAAATCGAAAAGAGCAGCAGTGGAACACCATATAGAATATGCTGTGTCTTTGAAGTATAATTACCACAACTTACAAAGAATTTTCTAACTGCCAGGTAGGATTCAGACCAATTTAAGACACTGCCAGAGAGGCTCACCCATTGACTAAGGCGATTTCTAAGAATATTGTGATCAATGGTATCGAATGCAGCACTCAGATCTAAGAGGATGAGAACAGATAAACAGCCTCAATCAATTTTCCTATCACTAATAAGATTCTTGATGGAAAACGTCTTGTTGGTTAATACTCTAACATTTAATAGAACCATATTTAATGTTTCGGAAGAGCAGAACTGAATTGTATGTGTGTTATGGGTATTTGAGATAGAAATTAAGTTATTTTTTATTAGCGCTGCTCTGTGCATATTTTTTATTTAATCTATAATCAGTTTTTATAGTTTTAATGCATTGTTCATCTAGAGGTGTAATAATAATTAAATTATTTGTATTTATGCCTCACTGCCTAGATTTTTTTACATGCACTGAAGTTAGTTATTAGTGTTAATGCAGTGCACTTTTGAGGAAGATTTTCTTACTGAAATATCACAAGCATAACGGAAGGGGTTAAAAGTAAAAATAGAGAGTCTAGAGAGACTAATTACCTTAGCAATGTTTTCGGAGAGGACCCAGCCGCCGAATCTATTTGGAAGCAGACCATCCTGCTTGAAGAAATGCGGCCTCTCCCAGAAGAGGTCCCAGTTGTCTGAGTCCCATGTTTTGACTCTTGCGGAAACCTTTCAGCCAGATGTTTAACGCCAGCAGACTTCTGTAATACTCGTTTGATTATCTAACGAGAGGTAAGGGACCCGAGATGAAAATTCTTGCAACTGGGGTCCTCTCCTTTGTGGCTTTAATTAGTGCTGCGAAGTCCGCCTTGAGAATCTCCGACTGTCGGTGTCTCACGTCGTTAACCCTGGCGTGTATCACAATGAATCCCTGCCCTGTTCTTGTGCCTCTCGAAGACTGTCGGTGCACGTCTCATAACATCTCGGACATGAGCACCAGGTAAACAAGAGACAAAAGATTTCTGATTAAGGCATGCGATGTTTAGGTTTCTTACGAATGAATCACCAATTACAAATATATCACCCGGGGTTGAAGGCAAACTGGGGGGCGCGGAGGGTCAAACTGGTTCTGGGTGGAGATGCTTGCCTGTGCCTGTGCTTGCCTTGCCTGTGCCGATGAAGGTTCTAGCCTTAAACCCCCGCCTGCATAGCTGAAACGGGCTGGATTCTTCATCGTTGCCGATGATGAGGCACGGGGGTGAAGCTCACTTGGCCTTGAAAGTAAGCGTCACAACATGAAGTCAGTATTACCGAACTGCAATTTACTG
The DNA here is from genome assembly GCF_016835505.1 of Polypterus senegalus. Lineage (NCBI taxonomy): Eukaryota > Metazoa > Chordata > Cladistia > Polypteriformes > Polypteridae > Polypterus > Polypterus senegalus. The sequence continues at coordinate 243,156,217 of NC_053154.1, forward strand.
TGACGATTTCTGATGTCAGGGAGGATTTTTCCAGCAGATCCCTCAGGTGCCTCCGTCTGGACAGGAATTTCTGGATCTGGATGTTGAGAGCCTGGAGTTCTTTGACAATGTGGTTCATCTCCCCGTTGGTCTTTGTTTGCTTCTGCTTCGTGCCCTATGAAAGAGAGAGTGAGAGAGCAAAGGTGTTAGGTCTTAAGTATAGATAAGCCAAATGTGTTTTTCAACAAAGTATTGTGGAACTATTAAACAGATTGTAAATGATTAATTATACAGCCACAAAAAAGTACTCTGAGAAAAATAACACTTTGACCATTCAGCATGTAGTGAATCTGTTCTGGATTGTATGACAGCCAGTGGCGCTGGAAATAAATGGAAGAAATTGTGGATATGGCTAAATGCGAAGTTCTGCAAGCTAATGTTTCTGAGTCAGTGGAAGAATTGGAGATTAAAAGAGGTTGGATGTTTTGGCAAGGTAACATTTTTAAATGGAACTCAAAGTCAAGTCAAGTTGGTGAGCATGCACTGGTACAGTGCGTTGCCGCACAAACCACACGGTGAAACAACTCGGGATCCCAATTTGCAACCCCCCAGGCAGACACGTGGTCCAGTCGCACCCACTAGAAAAGACCCTCTATCTGCCGCAGTCAGGTGTTATGTGGACGACCACTTGGCCTGGTCATGCCCCTCAGGTCCCCAACAATGAGGATCTTACGAGCCGGATCACCCTCGGGGAAATGCACCACATGGCCATAGTGCCGTAACTGACGCTCCCTCACAATGCAGGTAGTGTGCCTCATTCAGGACTCCATGATCAACTGCTCATTCGACACAAAGTCAAACCAACGGTTCCCAAGACTTTTATGGAGAGGCACAGTAGCAAACGAGTCCAGCCTTCGTCTCAGGTCACTAGATAGCGTCCATGTCTCGCAACCATGTAGCAAGACAGGAAGCACCAGGACTCTAAAGACTTGAACCTTCGTCCTTTTGCATAGATATCGGGAGCAACCTCATGACCCCCCATGCTCTTCCAATCCGTCAACTAACTTCAAAGGAAGAGTCACCAGAGACATTAATGTCACTGCCAAGGTAAGTAAACCTCTCAACAAGTTGAACACTCTCTCCGCAAACAGACACACTGCTGTTGGCTGTGCCCAAAGGGTTGTTAAAGGCCTGGATCTTGGTTTTTATCCAGGGCACTCGCAAGCCCAGACACTCAGACTCCTCACTCAGTTGCTTGAGCGCCCTGACCAGAGCCTCCATTGACTCCGTGAAGAGCACAGCATCATCATCAAAGTCAAGATCCGTGAATCTTTCTTCACCAACAGATGTCCCATAGCCACTGGACCCCACGACCTTGCCCAACACCCAGTCTATACAAGCATTGAACAGAGTAGGAGCAAGAACACACCCCTGACGAACCCCAGAATCAACTGGGAAAAACACAGAGGTTCTGCCTCCACTCTGCACTCACAGTACCAGTGTACAGGCCAGTCATGATATCCGGCAACCTCAAAGGAATCCTGCGAACCCTCGGGATGTCCCACAGGACAGCTCGATCAGCTGAGTTGAGTGCTTTGCGAAAATCGACTCGAAATCAGCCATAAAATACTTAACAGGAACATAAGGTTAAGGTTTGAATTTGTTGAAAACATGCATTTTATGTTAAGATGGTGGAATAATTCTGGCAAAGACTGTAAGTATGATTGTGGGATTGGGGAAATCCATAAATCAAAAAGAGGGACTCTTTAACTGGCTACATTTTGAAGCTGATCTTTGTGAAAAAAAGTTTGTACTATGCATAAACTGACAGTTTGTACTATGCATAAACTGACAAGGATTACCTTAGATTCTTTGAGGCATGCGTTATGTGTCTCATCAGAAGTGCTACCCTAATGAGGACATTTGGCCTATAGAAGCATGCAGACTGTCATTTTTTTTCAACTTATTTTAACTAATACAATGTTAGGTTATAAGTGTGTATTGGGGCTCCATTTTGGAAATGGGCCAGAACAGTAATTTTAAGTGTCATTTTTCTTTTAGCCAAACTGCATCTGTTGTTATTATTAAAACTTAAATGTTTTCAGGCAAGCCATTTAGTTCACTCTGAACAGACAGATTCTTATGCTACTCAACTTTGATTAGGCACTGTTCTTGGGAATATATGTTTAATGATTGTTTTAATTCTTTTCATTGTCCTTATCTGCATTAACAATTTGTGGATTTATGATTAAGATAAGTCCTCCCTCTCTCTCTCGCTCTCTCTTAAATTTTAAACAGCTGCTTGAACGCCTGCCTCATCTTTGCATGTGTTTACAACACCCATATACTGGTGTAAGACACATGGCAGCACGATGTGTGGGGATTCTTAGCAAAATTGCTACCACAGAAACAATGAACATCTTTCTGGAGAAGATTCTTCCATGGCTTGGGGCAATTAATGACAACACCAAGCAAGAAGGTGCAATTGAAGCAATGGCGTGTATCCTTTTTATTTTATTTTTAAATAGTTTTTAAAACGCTGCTGAATGTGGTATGTACTGATTGTTTCTGTACAATGAACTCTAAATAGTAGATATGATGTATTTTTTTAGGAATTTTTGGACATAGTGATAAAAAAATGTTTACAGAAAGAAGAGCTAGGAGCAGGAGAAAATTGTCTACACATTGCTATGTTTTTACCAAATGTGAACAGTACAAATATACACAGACAGATATGGATGTATTTTTGTTTTAATTTCTCCTTTTTCTTTCTCCATTCTGGTTATTTGCCTTAATATTTTAAATACTATAGGTGTTATCGAGCAGCTGGATGTAGATATTGTACCATATATTGTGCTTTTGGTGGTTCCTGTGCTTGGTAGAATGAGTGATCAAACAGACAGTGTGCGTTTCATGGCTACACAGTGTTTTGCTACACTGATCAGATTAATGCCACTAGAGGTAAGTTGGGAAAGAAAAGTATGGTAATGATTGGATCTCTCTCTAATTCTAGGAATTTATTTAATGTTTAGAGGTTTTCAAAAAAAAAAATCTATCATGGGTTTATATACTGTATGTACTGTACTAGTGCTGGGAATCAGCACTGATGTCCCAATTATTATCTTGACTGAATTAGTGTACACTGATATTTTCAGTGGTGACATTTTTTTAGAAATCACTGCATAGAGAATATTAATGTGACAAATTTCAGTAACACTTTATTTGAAGGGTGTCTACATAGTGACTTCATAACATATGCATCTCTTATATATTTCTCTTCTGGAGGAGGAATAGGAATCGAGAATTGCCATGTGGACTTTGTGTGTGTGTTGGGGGGGGGGACCGGGTTTGAAGAGAAAGCAGGATGAACCAGAAGAGAAATATATATGAGATTATTGAGCGCAAACTGATCGCTATCCAAAATTCTGAAACAATCTTCATTCCCAGAATCTCTCTCCTTCCTTCCAACACCAATCTCCCTTTTAAATTTAAACGTACACAATTCCCACTCGGACTCGCCTTCTCCATGACTATCAACAAGTCCCAAGGACAAACGTTTACAAAGATTTGCGTTAATCTACAACAACCAGTCTTCAGCTACGGTCAGTTGTACGTGGCTTTTTCTAGGGTTAGATCTTTTCGACTCATTATCTGTCATCTCCAGCAAAACACCTATTCACAACTGTGTCTTTCAAGAAGTATTTCTTTCTTCTTGATTTCTGAATTCCTTTCTCACCATTTTCAATTCCTATTCTTACACCACCGTATGCTATGGCGGGAGTCGGCTAGTAATATATTATTGGGGAAGGGGTCCTTGTTTTAATGCAGTGCATTGAAATCTACCTTATAAAACATCTATATTATCTTGCGAATAATTTTGTTATAAAATAATCCCGTTGGGCATTTAAAATAATCTTGAATTAGTCTAAATTAAAGATACAGTGGGAAGACTTCTCTTTCCATAATTCTTCAATTGCTCACGTGTAGCAGTCAAATAAATCAGTCTCGAAAACATGTCCTCTGACAAAAAGCAAACATTTTTGACAGTGGCGGCATTGAATGAATGGAACATAAAAGAAATAGAATTGGCCATCGTGACTGATAATGCCAGTATTATGGAGGTACTGCAAGTCGGCAGCTTTGAGCATGCTGCTCTGAAAATTTCAACAATTGCACACTTGCTTTGTCAGGTGAAGTGTGTTGCAAATGTTTTCCATCGTAACAGTACAGGTCTCTAGCCACATGCTTAAAGAGAAGCAACGTTTGTTTGACTTACCAATACACAAACTTGTGATTGATGTAACAGCGCATTGGATATGCTAGAAAGGAGTTTGGAACAACAAGTCATCTCAGCATCTCTGCATAAAGACAGTGAAGTTGCTGCCGGTGTGACTGGCAAGCAGCATGCTTGTCTGTAACACATCCGCTACAGGGGTCCAGTCATTTTTAATGTGCGATTGTCACAGGAATCTGCTGTCCTGGATGTTCATTTGTCCACACATCTGATTTAAGTGTCAAAGATGCTGATTTCATTTCATTTTTCCTTAGATCTTTCAACATTGAAAAGAAAAAAAAATCACACAATGCTCTAGCCTACTGATCATTAATAGGACCGAACTGTTAACTTGATACTGAAAAATATATAATGTACACATTTTCTGTTTGGTTTTTATCTGGACACACTCAAGATGATTTAGAGCCTTTCTGGAATACATTCCTTCTGTTAAATAGCTTTGCTAAGATCATGTTCCATTTTAGGAACTGTTTCCTTTTATCCTTTCAGGATGTTTATCTGGCATTGATTAGGCTGCCATCCACTGTGTTAATTACCTTTTACACTTACTTTGCATCAGCAGTCATTCTTGAAAATCTTGATGCTGTTACAGCTAAGGATGTTAAACTGTTTAGTAGGCTTTTAGGTGATCAGTAATTTTTTTTTTCTTTCATCACTGCTATGCCTTGATGTACCATTGACATTAGGTTTGCAGTGTTTATGCTGTAATGAAGCCTATCATCGTGAATGACACAGACCAGTTGGCTATTTTAAGGACAGTTGCCTTTTTAAAATTACTTTAGCATGTGATTGCAGCCTTGTTGCTTAATTTACATGCTTATTTTTAATAACCTGACTATTATATAATTTTGAGAGCAGTGTGAAGGAAACTGGGTTTGTTTGAAACCAGATGGCAGTCGTAACTAGTAATTAAAAGCTTTTGCATCCTTGCAACTGAATTTATTGTAATGCTATTACTGTAGATTGTCTAAAAACTTATATATTTATATTTTAATTTTCACAATATCTTAGCCAAGAGTTTCAGTGACAAGACAGGTGCAACAGCATTTAATTCACAAATAAATTACATAGAAGAGACTTCTTTTTTCATACCTGAGTCTCCTGTAAATGTATATGTATATTCTCTAAAGGATTCTAACTTTAATACAAACTGATAAGTAATAAATTTTAGAAATCCTGTTAAAGAAAATTAAACTTCCTTATGTATACTTTTAGTACTGCTTTATTTGAACAAAGTGTTCTATTCTCCTGGACTTATTTGCCCTTGTTTTTGCTTCATTTTTCAAAAATGCTTTAGGTACTCCATAATTAAATATTAGCTCTTCTTTGTGAAAATAAAATTGAGCTAAATAGAATAAGCTTGTACTTCATTGTTGCAAGTATAATGCAGCAAGAAAAAAGAGAAAAGGCTTCAACCAACCACTTGACGCGATATGTTAAACACAATAATATGTGTTTGTCTTTTCTATAATATATGGTTTCTCTATCTGATTTCTGAAAAATCTTCATCCATGGCAAATGGTGGTTATGATGTGTGGGAATATTTTTAATTGTATTGTTCTGTACTATAAGAACCACTACCTCCCTACTGGAAAAGTAGGTAAAGGCCTCTTTTACCAAGTAATCTAACAAGGATTTGGTGTTTCTGAAGCCAAAGGGTATGGTTCGGTATGACGACGACGAGCACTACTCCATGAAGGTGCTTGTCTGTTAGTCAGGTGCTGTGGCAACGACAGAGCTTGTAATCATGTTGGCATGTTTTTGTGGCTTTTGGGTGAGTTTTTGAAGTTAAAAGAAGGAATTTAAAACTGGACAAAAATATTTGGTTGAAAATTTTTTTTTATTTTTTTTTTTTTACATTAACCCATACAAAGCAATTAAATCCCAAAGAACTCAATGAAGTAATATTTAATGTGTATTAAAGTAACACATAGCATGAAAAAATAAACTGACTCCTGAAACAGTAGATGTTTATGTTGGATGATTAGTCACGAGGACTCCTTCATCTGTTAATTTTCAAACCTGCTTAACCACTTAAGGGTCATGGTGCCAATTCCAGTAGCATTGGACATCTGCTGCCTGCCAGCTCAGGGTAGCCAAAAGAATTCACTGAGGACAATTCAAAATTGCACGACTTTGAGGAGTGAAAGAATAACCATAAATTGTGAGGAAACTGCAACACAACTGTATTATAGAAGCAGTAATTACTGTACAGTACTGCAAGTTTTTTGCCGAATGACAAGAGAATAATATATCATTGAAATAACATTTATTTGTACACCTTTTTTTGTATAACACCAAGTCTCAGTGTCTTTAAAACAGAATAGCTGAGACACATTTCTAGGTAGACTCTGGCCTCTTTTTCTCAGAGTGCAAAGGACAGTGGATATTAAAAGGTGTGTACAGCCACATTTTTGGCATAAGTTAGCTTGCTTCAGCCCTCCATCCCCTATTATTTTGACAAGTTCCAACATAGAAAATAGTGCTGGACTTTTTGTTCCTCATTCCTGGCTTGCCCTATACAGCCTTGCCTGGTAAAATGTGTCTTAAAATGAAAGTGTGAATGCAAAAATTTAACAGAAAAATATTAACCCTCTCTGTCCTGCTGTGAATAAAGTGTATAGTATCATGTTTAGTGCACGTACATTAACTGATCCCGCTTACAAGCTGCTTGCAAAGCAGATATTAATTTTTTTTACAGTGTTGCCGCTTATACATGACATTTTTCTACCACACCCCAAATGCATCCATTTTTATTTGCAGCTTGTGGAGTTTTCTTTCCCAAATTTCTCTCTGATTGCATTAGAGATTTACTGGCTTAGTACTTTGAGCTGAAGACACAAGTGGTGACTTTCACATAGATATTCCGTGTTTAGCATAACTTGATAAATAATAATAATAATTCTTTTTCCTTTATATAGCACTTTTCTCACTCCTTTGCATACTGAGTGGGGAACCACTTCAACCACCACTAATGTGCAGCACCCGCCTGTATGATGTGATGGCAGCCATTTTACACCTGTGCACTTAATACACATTATTGTTTTGTTGATAAGAGAAGGGAATGGTTGAGAGACACTTGCAATAGTTTTTTTTTTATCCTGCAGGAATGCTTATAGTATATGCACAGCTATAAGAGACAGCACAGTTTGTGTGTTTATTCATATCAGTTGGAATTAGGCTATTTTAAACTAAAAAACTATTAAAAGGTTCAGTTTGCAGCCATTTAACTGTTTTATGAGGTTTAAAGTAGACATACTTAGCAAGCTGCCTCCTTGTATACACACAGTGCTTCCTGTTCTGATTATTGCTAGTGCTTGTGTACAGTACATATACAATGAGACTTTGGTGATGAAATAGATGCAGCATTACAGACTACTGGAATGTTCCCTAAAAGTCAGAATGCAATGTGCTGCTATGCTACTGTTTGCAAAGCAAGAAAAGTGAATGGCCAGAACTGCTTACTAGTTTACCCTAAGCCCTGTAATGGTGGATTAAGCATTTTGTTCTCTATCCATTTTTTGCTTAATTTAAAAAATCTGAAAAATAAAAAGGTAAATTCTGGGTTGAAAAAGAAGATTGTATGGATTCATACAGTGAAATAAGGAATTAAAGTTGTGTTAAGCAAAAACAAGTTGACATCTTTGTTGTGAAATAGCTTTAACGTCAAGTTAGCCATTCTCGTTTTAATGGCTTTAGACATTTGCATTGATGTTTCTAAGAAATCCATGCAGGACTGAGAGGGAAAAAACATACCAATATAAATGAACATTTAAATGCCCTGTTTTTTAATAATATGGTAAACTAGTGTAGTTAAGAAATTATATTAACCCCATTTTATTTTGGTTTCTTATCAGGCTGGGATTCCGGATCCTCCCCATATGTCTGAAGATTTAGTTAGGCAAAAAGCCAGGGAACGTCATTTCCTAGAACAACTTTTGGATGGGAGGAAGTTAGAGAACTACAAAATCCCTGTTCCTATCAAAGCAGAACTTAGAAAATATCAGCAGGTATAAGACCTTTATTTCAATATTCTGTACTGTAGCTACATTCAGCATGTTGATTTTCTTTGCTTAAGTAGTGATTTATTTTCAGTATGATTAATAACCTCCTTCATTAAAGCTATAACAAGGAGGTGCAAGATCTATCAGTACTTTTTATATATATATATATATATATATATATATATACACAAATAAAAGACAAAGCCCTCACTCACTGACTCATCACTAATTCTCCAACTTCCGTGTAGGTAGAAGGCTGAAATTTGGCAGGCTTATTCCTTACAGCTTACTTACAAAAGTTGGGCAGGTTTCATTTCGAAATTCTACGCATAAGGGTCATAACTGGAAGCTATTTTTCCCATATAATGTAATGGAGTCTTGAGTTGGAGATGGACGCGGGGGGCGGAGTTTCGTGTGACATCATCACACCTCCTACGTAAGTACGTACAGAACAAGGAAGAACTCCAGCGATGAGCACAAAACGCCATTTCACAATTGAGAAGGCAGAAAAACATTATGAAGCAAATGATGCATATGCGGAAACAAAGCACGGCGTGAACCGTAAGTTTATATTAAATTAAGTTCATAGACAGGCTGCCACTAGCGTTTGTAATTTAGTGCCTGCCCATATAAGGCCGTCCATCAGCGGCAATCCAATACAAACACTGCCTAAATATTCACGGTGAAGGACTGTGCTTATGCAGAGGAAGATGAGATGGTCAGGGTGGTGTTTGGCACAAACTCATTGAAACTGCGAGAGAAAGTTTTAAGTGCGGGTCTTAGCTGACATTACACGAGATGGCACCAGTACAGCTGGGAACCTTCGATGCAAGAACACCAAGCGGCTCACGTGAACTGACGCAGTGCACAGACAAAAAGCAACAGTTCCAAAGAGTGCTGAACAAAAACCGAATTACACAATTGAGAAGGCAGCAAAAAAATATGAAGCGTCTTATACATAGAATCATATTCATAAGTGCAGCTACTGCGGAAACAAAGCACACGGTGGAAAAAGTGAATGTCCTGCTAAAGGAAGACAGTGTAAAAAAAACCCGTGCATGCAGTTTGTCACATCACAGATAAAAGGAAGGCGAGCTGTTTATTGATGCAGTAAGGAACTAATCGATGAATGAAACCTCTTATCTTTACAGCGATTGACAAACACGGAATGTAACTTGAACACATCCTACAAATACGAGCCTGATTGAAAGAAATAATGATAATCAAATCCTTGATGACAGCAACATTCAATAACACTCACAAAACAATTACTGTATATTGACAATCATGTTACGTTATTTTTAAAATGTTCCCTTTTCTTTTCATAACTTCTACTTCTCCACTGCGATACGGGTATATATATATAAATGTATATATATACCCGATCTACAATACATACTTTAGCATAGACAAGCCACACGCTGTGGCTAATTGTAGAGTCTTAAGCCTCTAACGCCGACATTCGAGGTTCGATTCGAGAGGGTGTACTGACTATGTACTGTACCCGATTCATTTTACCTTCACATCTCCTTGGTTTGGGACGTATGAAAAATATTAGGTTAACGAGAATCATGTTACGTTATTTTTAAAATTTTCCCTTTCTTAGCACAAGCACAGCTGAGAAGCTTCATGCATGTACTCCATAACGCGTTAAAAATAACGCATTTAATCACACTTTCAATTCCAAGCAAACGGAACTTTTGTCAATGCATGATTTCCTGGTACATCCATTACACTGATGCACACATCACAGCTACAAAAATGTTAGAGTCGGAATAAAGCGTTCCTACGACTGATCATTTCGACTACCCGAGCGAAGCCTTGATAAAAGCATGGTTTTGTGCACACTGAAAAGCAAGCAAAATTAGATGCATTACAGAAAGCGGACTTTGTGGCTCTTACTGGGGATCATTGGACTTCCGTGACCGTTAGTAATTCTAAATACATCTAATTACAAAATGTTCAATGATCACACTGTTTTAGCCTAATGTACAAAATAATTTTGGCTAATGTTACTCAGAGTTTAAAGAGTAAGCTGGTCAAATTACCTTTTATGTTTCTGACTTATTTTTTTAAGAAGAAAAACTGCACTTTATGGTGAAATTTTGGTTATTATTATTTAAAGACAATACTATTCTGAAAATGTACTTAAAGTACTTAAACTACCACTTTATTTTTAAGTCTGCCCAATTTTAACCAGGGATGATATTTTTGTTTCTGTTTTGAATTCAAATGCAGTTTAAAAGCTTTTTTTCAGAAATTAAAACAGCTTCAGTTTACAATATTCATGTCCATGTCTATTATTTGATTCTGTAAGCCCACTAAAACCGTTTTAAATAAAAAAAAAAACATTTGCGATTTGGGGCAAATTCGTGTCGATTACATACGATTAATCAAGATTAATTCTTACACAGCCTCTAATTAATTGGATTAATTTTTTTAATCGAGTCCCACCCCTAATATATATATATGTAGATATATATATGTAGATTTGTATATATATGTGTATATACAGTATATATGTAGATATGTATATGTGTGTGTGTGTATATATATATATATATATATAACTGTATACAGTATATATGTGTATAGATGTGTGTATATATATATATATATATATATATATATATATATATGCCAGCAACACTCATGACAATTACAAAACAATTACATTGACAATCATGTTACGTTATTATTAAAATGTTTCCTTTTCTTTTTACTTCTCGCTGCCAATGCAGGTATTTTTATATATATATATATATATATATATATATATATATATATATATATATATATATATATATATATATATATATATATATATATATATATATATATATATATATAAATAGATAGATATGACAACAACACTCATATCAATAACAAAACAATTACATTAACAATCATCTTACGTTATATTTAAAATGTTTGCTTTTCTTTTCATAACTTCTTTAACACACTACTTCTCCGCTGCGAGCTTGGTATTTTGCTAGTATATATATATATATATATATATATATATATATATATATATGCACACACACAGTGGGTACAGAAAGTATTCAGACCCCCTTCAATTTTTCACTCTGTTATATTGCAGCCATTTGCTAAAATCATTTAAATTAATTTTTCCCTCATTAATGTACACACAGCACCCCATATTGACAGACAAAAAAAGAATTTTTGAAATTGTTGCAGATTTATTAAAAAAGAAAAACTGAAATATCACATGGTCCTAAGTATTCAGACCCTTTGCTCAGTATTTAGTAGAAGCATCCTTTTGAGCTAATACAGCCATGAGTCTTCTTGGGAAAGATGCAACAAGTTTTTCACACCTGGATTTGGGGATCCTCTGCCATTCCTCCTTGCAGATCCTCTCTAGTTCTGTCAGGTTGGATGGTAAGCGTTAGTGGACAGCCATTTTTAGGTCTCTCCAGAGATGCTCAATTGGGTTTTAATCAGGGCTCTGGCTGGGCCATTCAAGAACAGTCACAGAGTTGTTGTGAAGCCACTCCTTCGGTATTTTAGCTGTGTGCTAAGGGTCATTGTCTTGTTGGAAGGTAAACCTTGGCCCAGTCTGAGGTCCTTAGCACTCTGGAGAAGGTTTTTGTCCAGGATATCCTTATACTTGGCCGCATTCATCTTTCCCTCGATTGCAACCAGTCGTCCTGTCCCTGCAGCTGAAAAACACCCCCACAGCATGATGCTGCCACCGCCATGCTTCACTGTGGGAACTGTATTGGACAAGTGATGAGCAGTGCCTTGTTGTCTGCACACATACCGCTTAGAATTAAGGCCAAAAAGTTCTATCTTTGAGTTTGCTAAAAGACACCTGAAGGACTCGGAGATGGTGAGAAATGAGATTCTCTGGTCTGATGAGACCAACATAGAACTCTCTTTTTATATATATATATATATATATATATATAATATAAAGCTAGTCCACTGTTCGCGACCAGGGACGGAAACCACACTGTTCCTCCTGAATCCGAGGTTGACTATCCGACGGACCCTCCTCTCCAGAACCCCGAATAGACTTTTCCAGGGAGGCTGAGGAGTGTGATCCCTCTATAGTTGGAACACACCCTCCGGTCCCCTTTTTAAAGAGGGGGACCACCACCCCGGTCTGCCAATCCAGAGGCACTGTCCCGATGTCCATGCGATGTTGCAGAGACGTGTCAACCAAGACAGTCCTACAACATCCAGAGCCTTAAGGAACTCCGGCGATCTCATCCACCCCGGGCCCTGCCACCAAGGAGTTTTTTTGACCACCTCGGTGACTTCAGTCCCAGAGATGGGAGAGCCCACCTCAGAGTCCCCAGGCTCTGCTTCCTCATTGGAAGGCATGTTAGTGGGATTGAGGAGGTCTTGAAGTACTCCTCCCACCGACCCTAACGCCCGAAGTCGAGGTCAGCAGCGCACCATCCCCACCATATACGGTGTTGACACTGCACTGCTTCCCCCTCCTGAGACGCCGGACGGTGGACCAGAATCTCCTCGAAGCCGTCCGAAAGTGTTCTCCATGGCCTCTCCAAACTCCTCCCATGCCCGAGTTTTGCCTCAGCAACAACGAAGCAGCGTTCGCTTGGCCTGCCGGTACCTATCAGCTGCCTCCAGAGACCCACGGACAAAAAGTCCTATAGGACTTCTTCTTCAGCTTGACGGCATCCCTCACCGCCGGTGTCCACCAACGGGTTCGGGATTGCCGCCACGACAGGCACCGACCACCTTGCGGCCACAGCCCCGTCAGCCGCCTCAACAATAGAGGCACGGAACATGGCCCATTGGACTCAATGTCCCCACCTCCCTCGGGGCGTGGTTGAAGTTCTGCGGAGGTGGGAGTTGAAGCTACTTCTGACAGGGGACTCTGCCAGCCGCTCCCAGCAGACCCTCACAACACGTTTGGGCCTACCAGGTCTGACCGCATCTTCCCCACCATCGAAGCCAACTCACCACCAGGTGGTGATCAGTTGACAGCTCCGCCCCTCTCTTCACCCGAAAGTGTCCAAGACATATGGCCGCAAGTCCACGACACGACCACAAAGTCGATCATCGACCTGAGGCCTAGGGTGTCCTGGTGCCAAGTGCACATATGAACACCCTTATGCTTGAACATGGTGTTGTTATGGACAATCCATGACGAGCACAGAAGTCCAATAACAAAACACCGCTCGGGTTCAGATCGGGGCCATTCCTCCCAATCACGCCCTTCCAGGTCTCACTGTCATTGCCCACGTGAGCATTGAAGTCTCCCAGCAAAACGAGGGAATCCCAGAAGGTATGCCCTCTAGCAACCCCTCCAGAGACTCCAAAAAGGGTGGATACTCCAAACTGCTGTTCGGCGCATATGCACAAACAGTCAGTACCCTTCCCCCCACCGAAGGCGGAGGGAGGCCACCCTCTCATCCACCGGGGTAAACCCCAATGCACAGGCTCCAAGTCGGGGGGCAATAAGTATGCCCACACCTGCTCGGCGCCTCTCACCGGGGGCAACTCCAGAGTGGTAGAGAGTCCAGCCCCTCTCAAGGAGATTGGTTCCAGAGTCCAAGCTGTGTGTCGAGGTGAGTCCGACTATATCTAGCCGAACCTCTCGACCTCGCACTAGCTCAGGCTCCTTCCCCTTCAGAGAGATGACATTCCACGTCCCAAGAGCCAGTTTCTGTAGCCGAGGATCAGACCGCCAAGGTCCCCGCCTTCGGCCACCACCCAACTCACACTGCTCCCAACCTCCTTGGCCCCTCCCATAGGTGGTGAGCCCATGGGGAGGAGGACCCACGTTACCTCTTCGGGCTGTGCCCGGCCGAGCCCCATGGGTGCAGGCCCGGCCACCAGGCGCCGCCATCGAGCCCCACCTCCAGGCCTGGCTCCAGAGGGGGCCCGGTGACCAGCGTCCGGGCAAGGGAAAACGTTGTCCAAAGTTTTGTTCTTCATCGGAGGTTTGTTGAACCGCTCTTTGTCTCATCCCTCACCTAGGACCAGTTTGCCTTGGGTGGCCCTACCAGGGGCATAAAGCCCCGGACAATATAGCTCCTAGGATCATTGGAACCCGCAAACCCCTCCACCACGATAAGGTGATGGTTCAAGGAGGAGTATAATAATGCATTATATTTCCTTTTCCTGAATTAAAAAATTGTGATAACATGTTTGTTTTTTTTTCCCCCAAATGAAGTTATCTGTAGAAAATTTTATTCTTGGCATCCTTTGCCTATTAGAGTTATCTGGCATCTACACTTCTGACAAAGAATAGCTTATATTAAATTTTATTAATTCAAGCACAAAATCATTTAAATTGCAATGAATTAATTCTTCTGATAACCCTTGCAATTCTAATTTATTTTCTGCCGTTTCCTAGGATGGAGTTAACTGGTTGTCTTTTCTCAACAAATACAAGTTACATGGTATTCTGTGTGATGACATGGGTCTTGGAAAGACTTTACAGTCTATTTGTATTTTGGCTGGAGACCACTATCTCAGGTAATAAATAAAAAAAAATTGCAGAACATTTTTGAGGTAGCAGTATTTTTTTTCTTCATCAGTCTTTTCACTGTATTCCTTTTTTTTATGAAGGGCTCAAGAGTATGCCAAGTCTAAAGCAGCCGACTGCAGCCCCCTGCCTTCTTTGGTAGTTTGCCCTCCGACACTGACAGGGCATTGGGTAGATGAAGTGGGGAAATTTTGTTCCAGAGAATACCTGAATCCACTGCATTATACAGGGCCTCCCACAGAACGAGCAAGGTACCTTCTTGGATGCATACTTCATTTTTTTTTTCCAAAGATTGATTAAAAAATGTAGTCCTTCTTCTGTCTTTCACATGTCTTATTCATAGCTTAAAAACCTTTTAATGCTTAGATGTGCAGTCCAGTGGTTAAGCAACTGAAATGAAAAACACAGTTCTATGTGTTTAATACCTGCTCTGAATTACAAACTTACTGGTTCTCCAATTAAAGAAATGTATAAACAACCACTAAATTATTTTAGGATGATAATTATGCTACAAAATATAAGTTTTAAGTTCTTTCCCATTTGTAACTTGAATACTAATTCATTGAATTATGAATGCAGATAGTTGCAGTGCTGATCCATTTCTGTAGGTGGGTAAATGTGAATTGACAAAATGAACTGGATTGTGCTGCTGTTTGGTATTTTATATTGCTTTATCTGTTAAAAATTTCAGAAAAACTATGTAATCATGTGAAACTTTCTTGAAAATTTAGTGCACATATGTATATAATTGCAGTAAAATGAGAACTGGCATTCTTATAGAGTGGACAATGTGGTTAGTCCTGCTGCTTCAAAGGTCTAGGAAAACTGGGAGGTTTGGAGCTTGCGGAAGAGTGTCCCAAAGCAATCGCAGTCTCCCAGGGCTGTAGCAGTTCGCCGTATAAGCACATCCAAAAAGATCGCAGACATGCTATAAGTGCCTGCCGTCGATGGGTGATATAAGGAACATTATAAAGATCCCGCTACAATAAATAACAGCGCTGTTGCTTTTTTAAGCTGAATAAAGCTGGTGGTGTTAAAGTAACAAGACTGAGCTTCGTGTTTTGGGGCGCAAGATGGGGACTCGCACTTCAGAGCACACACGTGTGCGCGCACACACACACACACACACACACACACACAGAGTCACATTGATGTAGTATGTAGGAACACAATTTATAATATTAGATACAGATGCTTATGGTGACACAGAGATTTTTTTACCACCAGTTTTTTCATTTGGTCATTAAGGATACAAAGTAATAATTGTTAAATGAGAAATGTTTATTATGGACATTTAATTATTACTATTCAATGAAATTATATAAAAAAGTATTGTAAAATTTAAACTTTGTGTTTGGTTTTTGTTTTTTTTTATAAGAAAAATGTGTGTATGTTTATATAGATTATAATGAATATTATGTAAAATACTGTGTTACTCTTGGTTCTGAAGACAGCTACTGTATGTATTTGTGAATACGGGGGTACATGAAAACTAGTTAAGCACATGCTCAGAGGTACAGTCAACATTGTATAGGAGCTGTCAGAAGCACTTCATATGTAAATATATAGTGATAAAGATACAAGTGAGTCTTCTTTAAATGCTGTGGATTTATCTAGTTTAAGCCATAACTAATATTCAGTCATCACCAAGTCCTAAAAGTACAAAAATCCATCTCCAGGTGATAAAATACCATATGACAGATCGTACTTGAGATTCAAATCAAATAAATATATTGATATGGTTATGAAAGTATTATTTGCAACTGACAAATGAAGATTGGACAAATTCCCTATCTAGAGTACACTTGACTGCAAAGACGGGTCCATGTAACCAAGGTATATTCAACAGTAACAGTAATATCTGTTAATGTTTGCTGTTCGTTTGAAACCAAGATAAAAAAAGATACTATCAACATTTATAATTTTCTTAGTTGCATCTATCATTGTATTACCTTTCTTTATTAATAATTATTTCAAATTGAAGGTGTTGCAGATGTCAAACAGATATCTTACTGTGCTAGTAAATTAACTTTGTATTTTTTAAATGGGCTTAGTGAATTAATTTTATAAATAAGGCTTGTCTTGACTAGTAAGTGATACTGCATCTGATTCACTGATTTCTGTTTTAGGCTGCAGCACCAGGTGAAAAAACACAATCTTGTGGTTGCCTCTTATGATGTTGTGCGAAATGATATTGACTTTTTCAGGTAATTTATTAAGTAAATACTGATTAAATTTGAGGAGCTAATCTACATTGAAATTAAAGTTAACAATCCAACAATCAATTAAGGTTGTAGTGTTATGATTTATGGGTGCTTTGGTGCATCTGGATCCAGATAACATGCCACCCCAAGGGAGCTATGAATTCTTCAGGAGTATGCCAGTCCCTCAGCCTCTGAGCAAAAGCATAAACATGACAGGTCATCTAGCAAGGCAATGATCCAAAATGTATACTGTAAAAATACTTTTTGTATTTTTAGAATTGCCTAGTTAAAGTACAGTCATAGATCATAGTAGGAAGATATAACAGGACCTGAAACATGCAGTTCATTCTCAAAAAACAACTACTCCTAAAGACAATCTGTAGGAATGGAGCAACTTGTATCTGCATTGTGTGTAGATATTGATGAAATAGCTTTAAAATCTGATTGCAGCTGTTGCCTTTGAATTTGATGTTGCCTCCTTTTTTTAGTCCAAGACAGCTTGTGTCTTTTTAGTCAGAAGACTGAGAATTTAGTAGTGTTTCATAATACTGTTATTTGCTCACTCAGGGTCTCTTATGCAGCCTTCAATATTTGACAGATTTTGAGCCTGAACTGTTCAGGCAAACACCCATTAAACTAAACAAATGTGTGTTTTTTGTTTTGTTTTCACTCAGTATAATCTAAGTGGATATTAATATACCTGCTAAAAATTCACAAACCTTGTCTATGCTACTGAAAATTTTTGTTTTCTGAAGCTAACTTGATGTCTTCCTCATTGACATAGCACATTCAATGGTGGTAGCTCCTTCAGATTGGGGAATAGGTGTTAGTTACATGGGGTGGGTTATGGCATATCTCTCGATCCACAGTTTTACAGAATAGTCTTTGCAGTGTTACCAGGTTCATAATCATAAACCAAAAAGTGGATTGTTGACTGCTTTCCTTACCTGTTTTTTACAATTGCCTGCTGCAAACACCAAAGTAGCATAATACTGACTAATTAGGTTGGTCTTTTCAGGCATGTAATCACTATTTCTTCAACGTCGTAAAATGTTTTACTTTTCTGTCACTGGCCTTGACCTTTAAATTTGGAGAGTCCCCATGTTTCCATTGTTTCAATTGCTGTTTGGACTCTGGGTCATAGTGATGTTTCCCGTTGTAATCCCCAGTTATGAAATGGTAATACCTTGAGATCCCCATTGGACTATTGGATGCTGTAATGCTTCACACCACATTCTGGGCCCTGTAACACTGTAACATACAGAGTTCAATTTTCTTTTTTATTTTGTTGCTGAAGAATAGATTCATCCATACCATAACTGAGCCCACTTTCCAACGACTTGCTCCAAAGTGACATCTTCTTCTGATGCTGATATCAGAAGAGGCTATCCAGATATTAGCTCATCTTAAAAAGTTGTCACAAATCTTACTCTTGTCTGGGGTATATGAAGGGAATTTATCTTGCTACACAGACAAAATGAGAAAGGTGGGGATATTTTTGTTCAACAATAGCACAATATTGATTTTGTTTTAAGTTTCTTTGTTGACATGGTTCTGAAGTAAAATACATACACAATAAACTGCCAATCTAAAAAAAGTATGTATATTTTAGTACACAAGAGCAAACCTTTGGCCACTTGTAAAATAAGCATTGAAGAGTAGCCCTTTCAGATTCAGTCTCAAAACATTTTGAACATCCCTCATATGTAGTGTATATACTGTATGTGCATTTTCTGTGTTGTATTTGTGTATATATAATCTATACATATATATATACACACAGTGCATTCGGAAAGTATTCACAGCGCATCACTTTTTCCACATTTTGTTATGTTAACAGCCTTATTCCAAAATGGATTAAATTCATTTTTTTCCTCAGAATTCTACACACAACACCCCATAATGACAACATAAAAAAAGTTTACTTGAGGTTTACGCAAATTTATTAAAAATAAAAAAATTGAGAAATCACATATACATAAGTATTCACAGCCTTTGCTCAATGCTTTGTCGATGCACCTTTGGCAGCAATTACAGCCTCAAGTCTTTTTGAATATGATGCCACAAGCTTGGCACACCCATCCGTGGCCAGTTTCACCCATTCCTCTTTGCAGCACCTCTCAAGCTCCATCAGGTTAGATGGGAAGCGTCAGTGCACAGCCATTTTAAGGTCTCTCCAGAGATGTTCAATCGGATTCAAGTCTGAGCTCTCTGGCTGGGCCACTCAAGGACATTCACAGAGTTGTTCTGAAGCCACTCCTTTGATATCTTGGCTGTGTGCTTAGGGTCGTTGTCCTGCTGAAAGATGAACCGTCGCCCCAGTCTAAGGTCAAGAGCGCTCTGGAGCAGGTTTTCATCCAGGATGTGTCTGTACATTCTTGCAGTCATCTTTGCCTTTATTCTGACTAGTCTCCCAGTTCCTGCCACTGAAAAACATCCCCACAGCACGATGCTGCCACCACCATGCTTCACTGTAGGGATGGTATTGGCCTGGTGATGAGCGGTGCCTGATTTCCTCCAAACGTGATGCCTGGCATTCACACCAAAGAGTTCAAACTTTGTCTCATCAGATCAGAGAATTTTGTTTCTTATGGTCTGAGAGTCCTTCGGGTGCCTTTTGGCAAACTCCAGGTGGGCTGCCATGTGCCTTTTACTAAGGAGTGGCTTCCCTATAGGCACTCTACCATACAGGCCCGATTGGTGGATTGCTGCAGAGATGGTTGTCCTTCTGGAAGGTTCTCCTCTCTCCACAGAGGACCTCTGGAGCTCTGACAGAGTGACCATCGGGTTCTTGGTCACCTCCCTGACTAAGGCCCTTCTCCCCCAATAGCTTAGTTTAGATGGCCGACCAGCTCTAGGAAGAGTCCTGGTGGTTTCGAACTTCTTCCACTTACGGATGATGGAGGCCACTGTGCTCATTGGGACCTTCAAAGCAGCAGAAATTTTTCTGTAACCTTTCCCAGATTTGTACCTCGAGACAATCCTGTCTCGGAGGTCTACAGACAATTCCTTTGATTTCATGCTCGGTTTGTGCTGTGACATGAACTGTCAACTGTGGGACCTTATATAGACAGGTGTGTGCCTTTCCAAATCATGTCCAATCAACTAATTTACCACAGGTGGACTCCAATTAAGCTGCAGAAACATCTCAAGGATGATCAGGGGAAACATGATGCACCTCAGCTCAATTTTGAGCTTCATGGCAAAGGCTGTGAATACTTATGTACATGTGATTTCTCATTTTTTTATTTTTAATAAATTTGCAAAAACCTCAAGTAAACTTTTTTCACGTTGTCATTATGGGGTGTTGTGTGTAGAATTCTGAGGAAAAAAATCAATTTAATCCATTTTAGAATAAGGCTGTAACATAAGAAAATGTGGAAAAAGTGATGCACTGTGAATACTTTCCGGATGCACTGTGTGTGTGTGTGTGTATGTATGTGTGTGTATATATATATATATATATATTCTTTAAAGAAACGTTTATTTTGTTTTTCTTTTTCAGTAACATTAAGTTTAACTATTGCATTCTTGATGAGGGCCATGTCATTAAGAATGGAAAAACAAAGCTTTCAAAAGCAGTAAAGCAGTTAACTGCCAACTACAGGGTTATTCTTTCAGGAACACCAATTCAGGTAAAGATGCTTTTTTATTTTTAGAAAAACCATCATTGAGGCAGTACACGTTGTCTTTGAGAGATAAGCAAAATCCACTTAGATCCTGTAAATATTAAGTTTTTTGCTATTGTTGAAAGTCTGTCACACCCAACCATGTTTTCACAAGTAGTATAGCAGAAATGCTAGTTTTATGGTTCAGTATTCGTTATTTGTCATGGTTTAAATGCATCAGGATTGGTAGCTACAGTACTGTTTATGATCCAGCTGTGTTTTTTTTTTTGGGTAGAATAATGTGCTGGAACTTTGGTCGCTGTTTGATTTCCTAATGCCAGGATTTCTGGGTACAGAACGCCAGTTTGCAGCTCGATATGGGAAACCAATTTTGGCAAGCAGAGATGCTAGAAGCTCATCAAGGGAGCAGGAGGCAGGCAAGTGCAATAACATGACTGTTTTCTGAAACATGCTACATCATTAATCTGAGAAAAGAACTGCAGATTAATAACGTTTACTGTTTTTACTGTTTACTTCTGAAAGGGGTTCTTGCAATGGAGGCTTTGCACCGCCAAGTCTTGCCTTTCCTTTTGAGAAGAATGAAAGAGGATGTACTGCAGGATCTGCCACCCAAAATTATTCAAGATTATTATTGCAGTCTCAGTCCTTTACAAGTAGGTATTTAACCATCCAATGCATAACTTAGAAGTTTACTTTAAATTGTCAAATATGTCATCATAAATGTGAAAGAATAAGAATATACTTGTATGTTTTAATCTGAAGCCCAAATAGCTATGTACAATAATTAATACAAAGAAGTACAAAGATTGCACTTTATACGTTATCAGTGTGTTTGTATACATATAGTGCATCCAGAAAGTATTCACAGCGCATCACTTGTTCCACATTTTGTTACAGCCTTATTCCAGAATGGATTAAATTCTTTTTTTTCCTCAGAATTCTACACACAACGCCCCATAATGACAACATGAAAAAAGTTTACTTGACTTTTTTGCAAATTTATTAAAAATAAAAAAATTGAGAAGCACATGTACATAAGTATTCACAGCCTTTGCCATGAAGCTCAAAATTGAGCTGAGGTGCATCCTGTTTCCCCTGATCATCCTTGAGATGTTTCTGCAGCTTAATTGGAGTCCACCTGTGGTAAATTCAGTTGATTGGACATGATTTGGAAAGGCACACACCTGTCTATATAAGGTCCCACAGTTGACAGTTCATGTCAGAGCACAAACCAAGCATGAAGTCAAAGAAATTGTCTGTAGACCTCCGAGACAGGATTGTCTCGAGGCACAAATCTGGGGAAGGTTACAGAAAAATTTCTGCTGCTTTGAAAGTCCCAATGAGCACAGTGGCCTCCATCATCCATAAGTGGAAGAAGTTTGAAACCACCAGGACTCTTCCTAGAGCTGGCCAGCCATTTAAACTGAGCGATCTGGGGAGAAGGGCCTTAGTCAGGGAGGTGACCAAGAACCCAATGGTCACTCTGTCAGAGCTCCAGAGGTCCTCTGTGGAGAGAGGAGAACCTTCCAAAAGGACAACCATCTCTGCAGCAATCCATCAATCAAGCCTGTATGGTAGATTGGCCAGACGGAAGCCACTCCTTAGTAAAAGGCACATGGCAGCCCACCTGGAGTTTGCCAAAAGGCACCTGAAGGACTCTCAGACCATGAGAAACAAAATTCTCTGGTGTGATGAGACAAAGATTGAACTCTTTGGTGTGAATGCCAGGCGCCACGCTTGGAGGAAACCAGGCACCGCTCATCACCAGGCCAATACTATCCCTACAGTAAACCATGGTGGTGGCAGCATCAGGCTGTGGGGATGTTTTTCAGCGGCAGGAACTGGGAGACTATTCAGGATAAAGGGAAAGATGATTGCAGCAATGTACAGAGACATCCTGGATGAAAACTTGCTCCAGAGCGCTCTTGACATCAGACTGGGGCGACGGTTCATCTTTCAGCAGGACAAGGACCCTAAGCACACAGCCAAGATATCAAAGGAGTGGCTTCAGAACAACTCTGTGAATGTCCTTGAGTGGCCCAGCCAGAGCCCAGACTTGAATCCGATTGAACATCTCTGGAGAGATCTTAAAATGGCTGTGCACCGATGCTTCCCATCTAACCTGATGGAGCTTGAGAGGTGCTGCAAAGAGGAATGGGCGAAATTGGCCAAGGATAGGTGTGCCAAGCTTGTGGCATCATATTCAAAAAGACTTGAGGCTGTAATTGCTGCCAAAGGTGCATCGACAGACTATTGAGCAAAGACTGTGAATACTTACGTATATGTGATTTCTCTTTTTTTTTATTTTTAATAAATTTGCAAAAACCTCAAGTAAACTTTTTTTTCACGTTGTCATTATAGGGTGTTGTGTTTAGAATTCTGAGGAAAAAAATTAATTTAATCCATTTTGGAATAAGGCTGTAACATAACAAAATGTGGAAAAAGTGATGCACTGTAAATACTTTCCGGATGCACTGTATATGCTTTAGTAAAGCATATACTAACTGGCGGCCCGCGGGACGAATCCGGCCCGCTGAGCCATTCAATCTGGCCCGCGACCGGATTCCAAAATTGTGAGGATCAAAAGAAAATGGTTGTCCACACTATTAAAGCAACAAAAAATAACAACAACTGAGTCTCTTGTCAGACTAACCACCATTTATGACTATATTTAGGCTACACTCCAAAATGAGGACAGACTCAGACAGACTGCGGCGTTAAGCATTTATTGTTTCAAACAGGTTTAAAAAAAACAACGAACGCGTAACTTTTCCTCGTGCCCTTACATAACATATGTTTTTTTTTATTACTAAGTCTCAACAACATGCTTGAAACTAGCAGAATCCTCAGGTATAAAAACTTAAAATAGCATTGTAAATAAATAACCTGGTACCAGAACAAAACAGGTCACAAATAATGTTCGCACATCAAATGAAACGTTAAGTGGGCTTGAATTCAAATCACAATGCTGAAACGGGCTACTCACAGTGCTTAATCAATGGCTAAAGTTACATTTCCCCTCTGACACCAACTTTTTCACATCAGGCTTGGCCGCTGTCAGACTTATGCGCAAACAGTCCTCCAAAGACTGGGTTGACAGTCGGTTCCTCTCTTGTGTTTTTATCGAATTCATCTTGGAGAATGCAGCCTCGCAGGTGTAGGTTGAACCGAACATGGTGAGCACATACATAGCCAGCGTTTTCAATGTGTCATAGGTCTCGGGACAAGATACCCAAAATGCGCTCAGGCTTTCAGCACCACGGAGAGCCGACTTCATGTCGCCTGCGGCCTGAATTTCAGCCAGCTGGCTCTGAATGGCCGATTCGTCTAATGGCAACATTTTCACGCGTTTGTGGAGAATTCTCCGCTTGGGCTGATGGTGAATGGGTCACGCACAAATCCAATGACATCCCTGGAAATGAAAAAGTCATCAAATCTAGCAGAAAAGTTGTCTTTTAATTGTGTGATGAATGTCTTCATCTTGTCTGTTACGTTGCCTTCTCCCACCGTCTTCAGTGTGTTAAAGTGCAGCAGCCTCCCTGACAACAAATCTGCGTGGAAAAGATCGAGTTTGTTCCCAAAGGCATCAAGTTTTTCCACCAAATCCACCACTGATTTTCCTTTTCCTTGCAGCTGGAGATTAAGTGTATTCAAATGGGAGAAGATGTCTGTTAAAAACGCAACGTTGCACATGTATAATGTGTCTTGCATGATGCGGAGATGGTCAGCTGCCGCTTTGGATTTACTTTGTTTTAAAAAATCCACTACTTGCGCACGGAGTTCAACAAAGCGCCCAGTGCTTTGCCCTTACTAAGCCAGCGACGTCATTGTGGAGTAACAGGTCATCATGAGAAGCCTGGGATTCAAGCACAAATTTGCGGAACAGGCGGTGCTGCGTGCTTGAAGTTCCTCTGATGTGGTTGATAATTTTCATCGCTTTCTCCATCACCTCTTTGAGCTCCCCACTTAGCTTTGCGCAGCACGCTCTGATGGATGATACAGTGGAGTGCGTTAGTTTTCGAGCAACAGTCTTTATTCTGCTCACCAGACCCTTGTTTTTCCAATCATGGCAGGTGCACCATCTGTCACTGTCAGGTTGATTTTATCCAGGGGCAATCCATGGCTTTTAAAAAAATCCTCCAGTTTTCCAAAGATGATGTCAGCAGTGGTGTTGTCCTCCAGTGGAAGCAATGCCAGCAGCTCTTCTCGGAAATCTTTGCCATCAAAGTATCTGACAAAACGCACAACTGTGAAATATCGGTGTTGTCAGTGGACTCATCAATAGCTAGCGAAAAGTATTTGGCTTCCTTAACCCGTCAATGACAGCTTTCTGCACTTGCTCTGCCAAAACGTGCACACGCGTGCATTCGCTGAGGCAGATAGAGGTACTTGTTTGACAGATGCAATAATTCTGTCTATTGATTTGTCGGGGGCAAGTTCCTCCAAAACGGTGATCATGCACTCCTTTAAAACATCACTTTCCGAAAGGCGGTTATGTCTGCAAAGCACCCAAGCAGCCTGCAGGGATGCACACGTCGCTCTCTCTTGATCAGTTAAAGTTTGAGTAATAATGCCACTTGCACGGGAGTAGGCAGATTTCAATGTGGCGATTTTTCTCTGACGAGCCTCTGACTGTTCAGGATATGAAACCTTGAAATTAGAATGTTTTGTGTTGTGGTGACGGCGCAGATTGTATTCTTTTGCAACAGCAACAGTTTCGCTGCAAATTAGGCATACTGGTGGACGATTTCGAAGGTTGGCATGATAAATGCGTACTTTTCAGTCCAGTCATCATTGAAGGACCTGTTTTCTACATCAACTTTGCGTTTCATGGTCTTTGAGAGTGCCATTTTACCTCTTTTAGGAGACCCTTTCCTGTCACTTCCTCCGTGTTTGTTTTTCAAGTGCTCTATTATAAAGTTGACTTGGCCTAATGGAAATGATGCAAAATATCTATCACTCCTAGTGGTTGACTGTGGTATAGGTGATGGGAGCCTTGAGTTTTGTAATGCAATGGAAAAAGTATAAACATTAAACATAATGTTAAACCAAATTTAGATATTTATTAGATTTTCTTCTTGGGGGTCCGGCCCCCAAGGAGACTGTCTGGTAAAACTCTGGCCCTCTGACAAATATAGTTGATGACCCCTGCTTTACACAGTAATTTGTCTGCTGAGTTAGCATTTATATTTGCTGAGGTGTTTTTTTCTGACACTTAACACCTAAAAAAAGTTTACTTTTTTATTTAAATATACTTTATCAGACATTAAAGCACAGATGTGACAGTTATATAAATACACATTAAGGTTCTATTTAAAATAAATATACATAAATATGGTTATTCCAGTATACCACAATGGCAAAATATTTAGTGCAAGTTGGCTTACAGGGTATGAGATCCATCCCACTTCGCTCCCGCATCCTGAAGAGATCTGAGTTAGGTTGAATGGAAGTGTAAAATCAGAAATAGTGAGTGTGTCTATAATTCCCGCTGCCTAAACTCCCTTCATCTCAGAAAATGGATTAAGTGGGTTATGTGGGTGAATATAATTATGAATAAACACCTCTGTTATTGGGATATGTGTATTTGTAAGGTATTTGTTTTCATATTTTTTTTATATTATATACACTATTCACTTAAGTCCCCTAAAAAGATCCTGTAATTTACTCTGGCAAAATACTGGTCGATTATCCCAGACCAGAAGTATTCCAGATTTTGCACACATGCATACATATGCTACAGGTCAAAAGTTTTAGAATACCTCAGTTTATCCAAATCCCAAATTTAATGTAATGCAGTGAATGGCATAAAATGGTGAAAAGGTAAGCAGTAAACTGCTAGAGCTTTAAATTTAAAATTTTAGGTTACAACTGGGGGGAAACAAGGAAATTTCAGAGCATTCTTCAGGGAATAACTAATAGGTTACAATAGTTTGTTGTTCTGGAGCAATTAAGGTAAATTAAGCCTTGCAAGTTAAAGCAAATAATTTGCAGAGGTGTCCAAAGTTATGTCGATTTCTTAACAATACTCTTGCCTGTCTTAAAGCATAGTTTGAACAGAATGTGTTATCACACACCCTGTAAACTGTAGAAAGTTGTAAATTACAGTGACAATGACAAGAAAACAAGTTTCTGAGGGTCACCATCTTGCATGAAAGGTGCCTCACAGCACAACAGCTTCAAGCACATCTTAACAGTGGTTGAAATAGCAAGTCTGTTTCTTCTGTGAAGAGGAGACTTTGTGTTTTAAGTTTGACAGGGCAAGTGGCAGTAAGAAGGCCATTCCTTAAAGGACAAAATAGAGCATTGAAATGCCAGCTGTGGACTACTACAGACTATAAGAATGTGTTATGGACCAATGAATCAAAATTTGAAATCTGTTGATCACTCAGGGTGTTTGTACACCATTGAGTTGGTCAAAGGATGGTTCCTCAGTTTGTAGCACCAAGTGACAAATACGGAGAAGGAGGTGTTAGGGTCTGGTGTTCTTTTGCTGGAGTCAGAGTCAGCAGTTGGTGACTTGCACAGAGTGACTGTTATTCTGAATCAAAAGGGTTACCTCAGCATTTCACAGCAACACACAGAACCTTTTAGTCTGCGTCTAGAAGGTCAGGGGTTCATGCTACAGCAAGACAATGACCCAAAACATATCTCCAGGCTGTTTGTTAAAAGAAAAGAACAGGAAGGTACACTTCAAAGCATGATCTGGTCAGCACAGTCTCCAGACCTTAACCCCACTGATTTTGTTTGGGATTTACTGGACAAAAGGGAGAAAGTAAAGCGGCTTACAAGTGCAACACATGTATTGGAACTTCTTCAACAGTGTTGGAGATCTTTCTGGCCAATGTTTAATTTTGCTTATAGAAAGAATGTCATGTGTGTGTTTGGCTGTTAAATCAGCAGAGGGCAACTTCTTTGAATCAGAGAGTTATATATAATTTTGTACACTTAATGATTCCTTTACTTGATATTTTTGTTTGCCATTGTTTTTGTTCAATGCATTGATTTCATGAATCATTAAGATAATAAATTGCATGCGTTTCATCCATCGGATTGGCAGAGAACGGTGATTCGGCACTCCAGAGGACATGCCTCCACTGCTCTAGAGTCCACTGGTGGTGTGCTTTACACCACTGCATCCGACACTTTGCATTGCCCTTGGTGATGTAAGGCTTGGATGCAGCTGCTCGGCCATAGAAACCCATTCCATGAAGCTCTCTACATACACACTATTCTTGAGCTAATCTGGAGGCCACACAAAGTTTGGTGATCTGTGGCTATTGACTCTGCAGAAAGTTTGTGACTTCTGCACACTGTGCTCCTCAACATGCCCTGTCCCCACTCTATAATTTTATGTGGCCTGCCACTTCCTGGCCGAGTTGCTGCTGTTCCCAATTGCTTCCATTTTGTTATAATACCACTAACAATTGACCGTGGAATATTTAGTAACGAGGAAATTTCATGAATGGAATTACTGCACAGGTGGCATCCTATCACAGTACCACAGTTGAATTCACTGAGCTCCTGAGAGTGACCCATTCTTTCACAAGTGTTTGAACAAGCAGCCTGCATGTCTAGGTGCTTCATTTTATACACCTGTGGCCATGGAAGTGATTGGAACACCTGAATTCAATGATTTGGAGGGGTGTCCCAGTACTTTTGGCAGTATAGTGTGTGTGTGTATATACACAGTATGTAAAATAAATATAATATACATAACATATACCTGTATATGAGCCAAAATGAAGTACCACATTTTTTAAGGTCACTGCTCGAGGTAGAGGCAGCTGAGTGCGTTTTGGGGTGGGGGTCCTTTGATAGGTGACTCCTTGTAGTTTTCAGCCGGCGAAATGCATTGGTCCAGTGCGCACCGTGCTTTCACTTTCCAAGCGTTCTTCAAAAACAATGAATCAATTATCACTATGCAACGCGCCTACCAAACGCACTTCAGCATTCCTCCTAACGGTGACATCCCAAATTGGGAAAACAATTCTTCAGTGGGTGACTAAATTTAGACAGACGGGTACAGCATTGAACAGAAAATCTCCAGGCTGTCCTCTAACTGTACGAACACCTGAAAACATCCAAGCTGTAAGGTCATTTATTTTGCAGTCTCCTAGACATTCAGCGCACAAATATGCTTCTGCTTTAGGCATTTCCCACATGTCTTTGAGGAGGACTTTGCATGAGGACCTTAATTTCCATCCATAAAAAATAATGGTAGTGCAGGAACTCACTGAGAAGAGAGTAGGAGGACTGTACAGAGTTGTGCGTGAAAATACTGCAAACCGTTCATCAAGATGCCATCATCATGTACAGCGACAAGGCACATTTCCATTTGAATGGTTGCATAAATAAGCAAAACTTTCACTATTGGGCTGCAACCAACCCTTGTGAACTTCATCAGACACCCCTGCACAGTGAGGGTGTTACATTTTGATGCACCATTGCAGAATTTCCCATTGTAGGCCATTACTTTTTTGAGGAGGGGGGGATCAACAGTCATCATCACTTCAGAACATTACATTGAAATGCTAGAGAACTTTTTGCGGCCCCAACTGGAAGAAATGGATATGGTGGATGCATGGTTTCAACAGGAAGGAGCAACAGCTCATATGACACAGAGATCCATGCAAGTTTTGCGGGAGATGCTTCCAGGGAAGCTGATCTCCCTGTGCAGCTATGTCGGGTGGCCTTCACGTTCACCCAGTCTCGCTCCATGTGATTTCTTCTTGTGGGGCTATCTCAAGTGGAAGGTATACACACACCAACCTCAAAACCTTGAAGCCCTCAACGACGCTATTCTCCACGAAATCGCCACTATCCCCCTTGAAATGGCCGAATGAGTCATGCAAGCATTCAGAAATGGTCTCAAAGAGTGTATTACTAATGATGGCCACTAAATTGAAGACATCATTTTTTAAAACACAGTGCAAAAAATCTATTTTGTATACCCTTTCTTGTGTCGTAATGAAATTTATTTTACCTTGTAGCATTTTTGTAACAGTTTGAAATATGTATATAATATGTGTATATAATAGGCACACACACACACGTATATAATTTATATAAAGAATATGTCTCTCTCTCTCTCTCACAGCCAACCTTCACTCTGTCATGCTTTCTGTGCTGGAAGTCATTAAGCAACTAACAAGTCACTACATTCAATTTCCATGTGGTGAGGGTGTACATACATAAAACACAACATGTTTTTGCTAGCATAAAAAGAAACTTTGCAGCAGTGTACAATTTTCCTAACGTAATCAGAACAATTTACTGAACTCTCATTTAAGGCATCCAGTGAGAATGAAGCTGCTTTTATTAACAAATCAGTGACGTTTCATTAATTCATCTGCAGTTTTAAGTGCTTTTGAATGCAGGTGTTATTGTGATGCTTCACTGGGGATAAGACTTGTTGACAGTATTTCATTGCTTAGCAGCACTGGATGCTTCACTGGGTACTGTACATCTGCGTGCATGCATCATTTCCTCACAGCAATTGATGCTTTTTGGGAGCTCACCCATCACACCTCTGGATCATTAATAGAGTATAGTTGATTTGTGGCGCTTTAACCTTAGAGGGGAATTCTGTATCCGCTCTCTCCCCAACAATACCCGCCCCCCCATAAAATCCCATCCCACTCTGAAACAATAAATCTGTTTTGAATATGTATTTTTCCAGAGCAATTGCTTTTTTATGTGCATTTTCTCTTGTATTTTAAGAGTCATCGCATTATTTTAAATGTTTAAACTATAATATTTCTCAGCTTGAGACATACATGCAAAAGTCATTTGAAATATTCAGATATTAAAAAGATTGTCCTCCATTGCTAATACTGTGTGTTTTTTTTTAGTTTATGTAATAACCTAAATTTCATCCTTTTTGCATATAAAGATACAGCTTTATGAAGATTTTGCAAAGTCCCGAGCAAAGGTTACTGTTGATGAGACAATTTCAACAGTGTCTCTCTCAGAGGAAGTTGAAAAGCCTAAATTAAAAGCTGCTGGTCACGTGTTTCAGGTATGTGGTATTTTATTTTCTTCTTTTATCAAATACTTTTCTCTATCAACATTTTTTAAGTTTTAGATCATTGGCATTTATTATGTTACTTAGTGGCCTTTTTCATTACAAGAGAAATGTAGTTGGAACACTTTCTGCCTGCTCCATTAAGGATAGCCCCAGTAAATGCAAGATCACTGTCAACTTTCATACTCGATGATTCTTTACCTTGTGTTTCCTCTTTGAGATTGAAATTTAGCTTAAACTGAGTGAATTTAGCCCCCTTGCTGAACCTTCTCCTCCAGATTGTGACTACTTCATTTCCTCAAGGACTATAGGTATGGGTGTTAGCCTAAAAGCTATTTTAGGAATAAACCCCTTCTCGCCCTCTAAAAGAGGCTTTGGATATCATTGGTCTAAGAATTTTATTCATAATAAACAGTTTTTTAGTGTTGGGTACTGTGTCAGCTATCATCAAGGCTGCTTTGGTCCAGCCCTTTACAGTTCCTGGCTTTCCTAAACAATCATCATCTTTTTGAAGAATTTCAATCTGGTTTCAGAGCAATCCACAGTGCAGAATCTGCTCTGTTAAAGAGTGGCTAATAATCTTCTAATAATGCTGGGGTCTGTGCCTGTCTGACCCTAGTAGATCTAAGTGCTGCTTTTTATACAAATGACCATACTACTTTAATTTGTTTGGAGCATTTGGCTGGCATTCAAGCTACTGCCCTTGCATGATTCAAATCCTATCTTAATAACAGATCTTTTTTTGTAAATATCGGAAGGTTTTTCTCTTCCTCAGCTACTGTACCATGTGGAATCCCTCAAGGGTCCATTTTGTCCCCCTCCCCCAGGATCAGTAATTCAGCATCATAATATTGCATTTTACTGTTATGTTGATGACATACAGCTGTATCTGCCTGTGAAGACAAGGGGTAAGGGCTCAAAACCTAAATCCCTTTATTGCTTCAATAAAAATAAATGCTGCTTCTCCAGTTAAATGAAAGTAAGACCATTGCTGCTCTTTGGTTGTCCTACTTCCATTGGCGGTTTTGCTAACAACTTTCGTCATCTTTCCCTATATAGCAAATCATATGCAGATATTTTGGGGGTCATTTTCCACTCTTCCTTCTGTTTTGATGGATAGATAAATGCAGAGGTCAAGGTTAGTTTCTTCCACCTTAGAAATATAGCTAAAAGTAAGCATTTTTCTATCAACTAAAATCCTGATGACCATTAATTATCCTTGTTTTTATGTTTAGTCTGCTGGACTACTGTATTCATCGTATTATGTTCTCAGCCAGTCCTCTTTAGCTTGGCTGCAGTTGGTTCAAAATGCAGTGGTTAGGTTAGTAATGGGCAATAACTATCTCCTCCACCTAAATTTTCAGATTTTTATTTTATTTTATTTTTTTTTAAATATTTCACGGATGCTCAGCTGGTTGTACAGAAGAAGCTTTTTCAGTGGCTGCCCCAAAACGTTGGAATACCCTACCTTTTTATGTTAGAACTGCTCCCGCAGTTCTGAAATTTCAATCATGCCTAAACTCCTACTTTTTTACTGTGTATTTTGAGGATGCAGTGTAAATTATTTGTGTAGGAGTTTGTGAGGGTGGTGGGCTATGGTTGTAGAGTGGAAAGTGGTTTTTAATTTGGCTTTTTGAAAGATATAGTATTGCTATACTGTGATGTTTTCAGTGTGATTTTTAAAATGATTTAATTGGGAATTCCTCATTTAGTACCTGAACTAATAATTCATTTGTGGCTGCTGTTGTTGAAGTTCATCATTTAAGTAGAAATGACATTCTCTATTTTTTGCCTCAACTGGAAAACAGTGCAAGCTTATTATTGAGGACTCAACACAGCAAGCTGTGCCTACACACCTGTAAACACTGTGCACATTCTTTGCTTTTTTGCAGGCTCTACAGTATTTAAGAAAGCTTTGTAATCATCCAGCACTAGTTTTGACACCAGTACATCCAGAGTACAAGCGCATTGCTGAGCAGCTTACTGCCCAGCGGACTACACTACAAGATATTCAGCATGCACCAAAGCTTTCTGCATTGAAACAGGTAAAAAAGTGTATATTTTGTAAAAAAAAAACAAAAAAAATTAGAAGGTATGAGCGCCAGTTTTGGAAACTAAACTTACAGAATACAATAAACAAATATCTTGTTTTTTTTGCTTTTTATTTTGGACTAACATTGAACTTCCATCAATATATGAACTGAAGTGTCTATAATACTTTGCTTGTATATGAAAGTTTAAAAAATAATTTATTGTGAAATCAGTGTTGTAATGGTCTAGTCTACCTCTTCATAGTAAAGTATATATCACTTCCATTAAACTTAAGTTAATGTAGATTTGTGTGTGTGTGTTTATAATTTTAAATATTATTGCTCAGATCAGCCAGACTGAAGATTAAACAATATGCCAATGTGTGTGTGTTTTGTATTGTATCAGATTGTGGAGATTGTCAAAATACATGAAAATTATGGGAGTTTCCTATTAGCTGTAATACTTTGTTGTATTGTCTCTTCATAGGAGCAAGATTGCAGCTGTAAGTTAAAAGGAAATTGTAATGAGTTACCAAAATGTAATTGAAATTTGCAGTAATAATGTATTGTGCCTTGTGGTATCATGATCATTGCCACATCATGGTAGCACTAGCAGTTCCCAGTCCTGTTACTAGATAGAGAAATGCAGTTTTTGGATTATATTATTTTACAATATATTGATGTTTCATGTACTTTGGGGTGATAATTTTTTGACTTATTAAAAGTATGTCATAAGTGGTTCATAAAGGAACTTTTAGGAAAATAATGCATATTTTAAAGTGATGTGTAAAGGCAGCTTCTGTCTATGTGCACTTCAAGGCCAGCATAAACTACCTTGGCAAAGACTAGATGATCTAAGACAACTATGTTCATCATTTTTAATGTGGTCTAGCATTTTGTGGAAATTTAGATATTTGCAACTGTTTTTGATGCATAGTACCCTATAGGTTTAAGCACAATAAAATAATTTGTTGTTGTTGTTGTAGAGATCTAGCAGAAATTAGCATTTGGCACAATTTGAATGTTAGACTTGTTAAATGTTAAGTATTTAAACATATATACTAGTTAGGATACCTTGGAGTATTTTGATTTTCATACGTTTGAAAGACAATTTTGGTTAATACATGAAGTAGGACATTGAATTCCCATCTTGGGTGTGTCTTTGTACTTTCACATAGCCTGCAATGGATGTTGGGCTACTTTCTGTTTTTGCCAACGTATTGGAACTGTAAGCCCCTTTGACACTATCTATGATAACTCTATGTGTGTGTGTGTGTGTGTGTGTGTATACACAATTATAACATTTATTTCCTGTTGTCTTGCTCAGTTGCTTATGGATTGTGGATTGGGCAATGGCGGCGCAACAGAAGGTGGTACAGAAGCAGTGGTTGCACAGCACAGAGTTCTCATATTTTGCCAGCTGAAAAGTATGCTGGACATTGTAGAGCATGATCTCCTTAAGCCACATCTTCCAACAGTTACCTATCTTAGGCTGGACGGCAGTGTTCAAGCTGGCCAGAGACATTCCATTGTTGCACGGTAGGTGTTGGAAAACACTTTCTTACTGTTACCACTACTACCACCACCCCCCACAGCATTGCTTTAAAATTAAATATTATTTATTAAAAATGTATGCACATTAATGTGTGACTTTAACTCTTTTTGTGCAATTTTCAAAACTGTCTACTATTGTAACATTTTGTAGATTTTGTATTTAGTCATAGGTATTAATACTGTAATTAAGAGGAAGCAGCGTGCTGAGTTTGTGGGTGTTAAACATTATATTTGTACTTTTAAATTCTCTTTGTGAACTTTAGGAAGTCACCTAAACTGTCTGTGCTCCAAATCTGAATAGTTATTGTTACCCATTACAGTACAGCAGGCTTCCTGTCCAGGATTTGTTGTTGCCTGGCACCCTGTGGTAACTGGCATAGGCTCTAGCAGACCCCTGCGACCCTGCTTAGGACTAGGCGGATTAGTAAATGACTAATTGAATAAAGCTACCTCTTGGAATTGACAGCATGATATGAGAACCTCCTAGTGGCAGTCAGTTTTATATTTTTTCCCTATTTCCTTTTTTTGCTAATCATTAGTTGTTTGAAATTTATATTCTTGTTTAACCCATTTGAAAATGTACTCTTAAAATAACCATATAGCTTGGATTATTTTTAACATGACAGGAATATTACAGTTAATAACAACCACAAAGAAAGAACAAGAATGCATTATATATTTTCTTACATTCTATCATAGGAAGTCAGTCAGTCAGTCAGTCATTATCCAACACGCTATATCCTAACACAGGGTCACGGGGTCAAGGCAGGAACAAATCCTGGGCAGAGTGCCAGCCCACCGCAGGGCACACCTACCAAGCACACACTAGGGACTATTTCAGGATCGCCAATGCACCTAACCTGCATGTCTTTAGACTGCGGGAGGAAACTGGAGTACCCGGAGAAAACCCATGCAGACACGGGGAGAACATGCAAACTCCACGCAGGGAGGACTCAGGAAGCAAACCCAGGTCTCCTTACTGCGCTACCGTGCTGCCCGTCATAGGAAGTGGGATCATGTTTATAAAACATTTTTGTTGAGCTCAAACAAGAAACTCCATGCAGGCCAATAAATTGGACTGTATGAATTTGCCTGTATACACACTTAATTTTGTTTCTAGTTATTATTGCTTGTACTATGTGTATTGGCCTATCTTCAGCATTAATATTATATATGTATATATATATATATATTTTTTTTTGTCAGGTTTAATAATGATCCTTCTATAGATGTTCTTTTGTTGACCACTCATGTGGGAGGTCTGGGTCTAAATCTTACTGGAGCAGATACTGTAGTATTTGTGGAGCATGATTGGAACCCAATGAGAGACTTGCAAGCCATGGACCGAGCACATCGGATTGGACAGGTAGAGAATTTTCACAGATCTACAGGCACCAGCTGCATTGCAGTCTTTTGTGGCTTCCTTTTTCCTCAAAAGTAGTAATTTTATTTGCTTGTTTTTAGGCTAGTTCTGACATGGTTTGCAATGTAACAGTTTAAAGAGATATTGTTCTGGTTGCTTTAAGTTTATACATTAAGGTATTACAATTACTAGGGTTCATGGCAAAATTCTCATTTTAAAAATTGTACTTCTTAAATTTTGTAGAAACGTGTTGTCAATGTTTATCGACTGATTACCAGAGGAACTTTGGAGGAGAAGATTATGGGTTTGCAGAAATTTAAAATGAGCATTGCAAACACAATCATAAGCCAGGAAAATGCTAGTTTGCAAAGTATGGGAACAGACCAGCTGCTAAACCTGTTTACTCTTGACAAGGTAAATATTCAATTAGCAATGTTTAATATTCATTATTTTTAATTAGATTCAGTTACTACTTAACAATAATTTTGCTACCTTGCAGTAAGTATTAAGCATGTTTAAAATAAAAATCCCTCAAATCCTGTTATATGTTAAACTGTGTATTCGGTCAGATTATTTTTTGTCTGATAGAAAATCAAGTAAAATAAAGTAATGCACATAATGCTCTGCCTTCATTCAGTTTTTTGTTACTTATGATTAAACTCTGACTTTGTGTGTGTGTGTGCAGGGCAAAACAGAAGAGAAGGCAGAAACTCCTGGTACTTCAGGAAAAGCATCAATGAAGTCCATCCTTGACAACCTTGGAGATCTTTGGAGCCAAGAGCAGTATGATGCTGAATATAATCTGGATACCTTCATACATTCTCTAAAATAATGTTTGTGTGAGACAAGTCAGGAGAAAGTAAAACTGACGACTACTTGCTGATATTCAGCATATAGTGAACTTGTTGAGATGGATGTGAATATAACATTTTTTGAAAATAAATCAGTTCAACTTGAATTACTGTATTTTGCAAAACAAAGTTAAATGTGTCTTAATTTGAACTGTTCTACAAATTTATATTTATCATATAGTCACACTATAACTAGCTGGAGAGCTCCCAGCTGGTTTGATCTTTAGTATTGCCAATATCATACAGTGACGGGTGTTTTTCTAGCATTTATTGACTGTTATTTGTTACCAGTCTTAAAGATTAAATATATTTTCAGTTCATGCTTTTCTTTAGCTGCAAATGTTTATGGTAAACAAGTAGAAGCTCACCTTTTTATGTTTAAATCTGTGTTTAAAAGTTTAGACATCATACTGAAAAAGAACAAGAATATATTTAACTTGTGTTCAAAGCATTGAATTTCATTTTTACTGCGCTTTCCACATATGTAGTTGCAGTTTCCACATTGGCAGACCTCATCTCTTCATTGTTTTCTTTTTTACTTCAAATGATTGATGTCTCGGTCCAGCTCATGTATATAAGTAATAAATGGTAAACTTTCATCAGGTCATCCATTTGATGTCCAGGTGATAGGCTTGTTTTGGCGTTCACACAGTTTTTTTAAAATGTATATTTAATAACTGTTTAAAAGTGTTGCAAGTCAGCCTTTTTACAGTTAGTCATATTGTTAGCAATGGCAAAGGGAAAGAATAGTATAAATATTAACTCAAAATCAGTTTTAAATATTTAGGTGTAAATATTTATGTATTTACTGTTTGTCAAAGCAGATAGTTATAATAAATTATATTGAGTTTTTTTCTCTTTGCATTGTTTTTTTTTTTGTAATATACTCTTTCCTTAATAACTAGAGTCTCTTTTTAGATGAATTAAAAAGTCATTTTGTGACTGCGTTCTTTTTCTTCCCCTGTTAGACCTTCATGCGAGGTCCACCTCACCAAAGGGTATATCCATATTATTCACCTTGGCTTGGAGTATGTATTACTACTACTGCTACTTTTTCTCTCCTTATATAGGTAGTGAAATCATCCAAAGTATTTTGGTTGAGACTTAAGTTGAGTGCACCTCTTTTCAGAAATAGAACAGCAAAGAGGAGCCTCTCCTCAAAGCTGTGCAGTTACCAGATGCTAACAAATAAAGATTATATAATTTGGTTGATATATAGTAATATAGGTTGGGTTTTACTTCAGCCAGTTGAGATTTGCAGTCCAACTTCTAATAATCTCAATATCTGCTGCTTCTGAACAAATGTTTCATTTGAAAAGTGGTACTTTTTCATTTCGTTTTGAATATAAAGAAACATTTTTTGGTGTTTGGTTACAGTAATGTAGCTTTCCCTGACTAACACTAAGTGAGGTTCTCAGCTTGCCAAGAAAAAAATGGAACATAATTAAGTCTGCATTGCATTTTTATACAATGTACTCTTTACAATCTTCCTCAGTTCCACAGCAAATGGCATAGTTTAGAACCTTTGTATTAACAATATTATGGTGTTCTGCTGCTGTATTTTATTGGTGATCCATGGGTATCATTTTTTGAGAAACTCGGGTGGGGGTGCCAAATTCTTTTTTTCTATGTTCATTTGTTTTTAGGTTCATTTTAATTTCCAGTTTAACAAGAGTATAATAATAAGTGAATGATCCTACATAGAATATTATTTGATTTGCTCAACACATTAAACTTGATCTTAGTATCTTACTAATCTTTCCTGATGATTTTACTGTGCACATGCAATTTTGTCATTTCCTATAGTAGCATAAGCCATTTTTATGCATGTAAAATCAGTAATTGTGTTGTGACATCACAGTGGCTTGATGCACTTTGACTGCATTGCATCTGTATGTTATTCCTTTTACTGTAGTGCTGTGCCTCCCTATTCAGTGTAATAAGACATCCTTAATGTAAAATTGGACTAGTGTATAAATCTTAATGTTTGCAGAAAAGTTTGAAACCCTGAGAAAGTTTTGTTCAATAAGTGTAAGTAGGATGCAAATTGCTTATACAAGGCTATTTAAAAAACTAATGCAACATACCCTCATATTTATTTCAACGATTTCATTGTTTAAACCCTGCTAAAAATAGGTACAGACAATGTATTAGAGAGGACGACTAGGTTATGAATCATTCACAAGAAAAGTAACTGTCAAGAATGGCAAAGTTAAGGGGGGATATGAAAATCACAGTCTGTGGGAAGCAAAGTCAAAATACCAAAAGAGAGAGAGAGCAAATGCTCAGCAAGTTTACTTTAAAAAAAATAAAATGACATATTCCAGTTCCTTATGTTCTCAAACCAAAGAAAAATATTGGAAAATTAATTTTATTCAGAATTCTTTTTTTTTTAAAGAATGACTGTCATAACATTGTCCTTCTCATGGCACTTCTATCCAGCTTAGAGAGATGACACATTGTAAAGGTCATGGGACAACAGGCATTAATATGCCAAGAACAAACATAGGAGTGTTTCCCAGGTCCATAACACTTCCAGTGTGCAAGATATTCCACTGTAGACTCTCTACATCAAGAACTCAAGGTGTGTTGCACCTCAAACTCCTGTTTACCATCACCTTGATTTGGAAGGTGGACCAGAGATAACTTGATAGATGGGAATAGAATGGACAGGTTGCAACTGAGATACATGGAACACTGGGTGGATCTCAAGATGATAAGGAACAGCAAGTTTGTAAGAAGTGATACCTGTCCATTTTAATAATTAAGTAAGGTCCATTAAATCATTGAGCCATATTATGGGATGAAACACTCGGGCAGATGTCCCACATAGCGAGCCATACATTCTGTGTGACCCAGAACTCTGGGGCCTTACAACGGCTATGGTCCGGTTTCTGCCCTCTAAGTACACCCTCAACATTTTCCATATTTTATGTAACTTGGCCAGGTACTATGCCAGGCTGGGTGGTGTTGAAAAGGTAAAATGTAAATTCAATAGAGGAGCTTTGAAACCATAGACATCTGACAGGGCATACCTTTAGAAGAGTGGTATAATATATTGCATACCAATTCTGCAAGTGGTAATAAAAACACAATTTAAGGACCTTATCGAGATCCCTATTTACTCATTCAGATTACCCATTAGCTTGCAGGTGGTAACTGGATATGAATTGAAGACATTGTCTGGCACAATGGAAGAAGGGAGTCCATGTAAGTAAAACGCGTCGTAAATATATCGGCCAAATCTTTTGATGTAGGAATTGATGTATATCTATCTCGGAGGTCATATTTTAACCACCTAAAACACCTATGAATTAGCTCTCTAGCTTGTTATACATTTCAAAATTCTGGAGGAATGTGAGTCTTCTCTTCCATTTTGTTGGAGAAGGTTGAGGAAGCTTTTTTAATTTAGTAATCAAATGTTCAGGATTATCAATTTAGTTTAAGACCCAAAAATGCCCAGATGGCACAATAGGTTCAAGTGCAGTTGGGACTCGTACAGTTCAAATATCCGAGAGAGGACATCCGCATTACTATTCTTTTCTCCTGTTTTATAAGAGATCACAAAACCGAATTGGCTTAAAAGAAGAGCAAAACTGGCTTGCCTTGAATTCAGTGGTTTAGCCATCACAACATACCTTGGAATGTGTCATTTACTAAATTGTGGAAAACTGCTGTTGCAAGAGCTACAAACATCCACTCTACAAACGCTGAAATAGAATATGAATTTTAGTTTCCTGGAAGCTTCAGGCAGTTAGCAATTACATGTTCAGGGTTCCCACAACTAAAATAAGTTAGAAAATATACACATGGCGTAACATTCAGGTGCATTGTTTGACTGTGTTAACTGATATCAAAGAGCATTTTGCATATTTTAGTTGCTTTATCCAAGATTCCATTATCACATTGTTGTTAATTAAATATTTTTGTAATAGTCCTATTCAAAACTAACAGATAATAGAGTGCAATTATATGTGTTACTAGACTATATGTGTTAAATACAGTGATCCCTCGCTATATCGCTGCGGATTTCTGCGGACAATGGGTCTTTTAATTCATGGTACATGCTTCCTTAGTTTGTTTGCCCAGTTGATTTCATACAAGGGATGCTATTGGCAGATGGCTGAGAAGCTACCCAATCAGAGCACGTATTACGTATTAAATAAAACTCCTCAATGATATAATATATACAGTGGTGTGAAAAACTGTGCCCCCTTCCTGATTTCTTATTCTTTATTTATTGCCCCCTTGTTAAAAAATCACCTAACTGTGGTGTATCACACCTGAGTTCAATTTCCGTAGCCACCCCCAGGCCTGATTACTGCCACACCTGTTTCA
Organism: Polypterus senegalus; assembly: GCF_016835505.1. Lineage (NCBI taxonomy): Eukaryota > Metazoa > Chordata > Cladistia > Polypteriformes > Polypteridae > Polypterus > Polypterus senegalus. Next base: position 243,196,977 of record NC_053154.1, read on the forward strand.
ATCAAGAAATCACTTAAATAGGATCTGCCTGACACAGAGAAGTAGACCAAAAGCACCTCAAAAGCTAGACATCGTGCCAAGATCCAAAGAAATTCAGGAACAAATGAGAACAGAAGTAATTGAGATCTATCAGTCTGGTAAAGGTTATAAAGCCATTTCTAAAGCTTTGGGACTCCAGCGAACCACAGTGAGAGCCATTATCCACAAATGGCAAAAACATGGAACAGTGGTGAACCTTCCCAGGAGTGGCTGGCCGACCAAAATTACCCCAAGAGCGCAGAGACGACTCATCCGAGAGGTCACAAAAGACCCCAGGACAATGTCTAAAGAACTGCAGGCCTCACTTGCCTCAATTAAGGTCAGTGTTCACGACTCCACCATAAGAAAGAGACTCGGCAAAAACGGCCTGCATGGCAGATTTCCAAGACGCAAACCAATGTTAAGCAAAAAGAACATTAGGGCTCGTCTCAATTTTGCTAAGAAACATCTCAATGACCAAGACTTTTGGGAAAATACCTTGTGGACTGATGAGACAAAAGTTGAACTTTTTGGAAGGCAAATGTCCCGTTACATCTGGCGTAAAAGGAACACAGCATTTCAGAAAAAGAACATCATACCAACAGTAAAATATGGTGGTGGTAGTATGATGGTCTGGGGTTGTTTTGCTGCTTCAGGACCTTGAAGGCTTGCTGTGAGAGATGGAACCATGAATTCTACTGTCTACCAAAAAATCCTGAAGGAGAATGTCCGGCCATCTGTTCGTCAACTCAAGCTGAAGCGATCTTAGCTGCAACAGGACAATGACCCAAAACACACCAGCAAATCCACCTCTGAATGGCTGAAGAAAAACAAAATGAAGACTTTGGAGTGGCCTAGTCAAAGTCCTGACCTGAATCCAATTAAGATGCTATGGCATGACCTTAAAAAGGTGGTTCATGCTAGAAAACCCTCAAATAAAGCTGAATTACAACAATTCTGCAAAGATGAATGGGCCAAAATTCCTCCAGAGCGCTGTAAAAGACTCATTGCAAGTTATCGCAAACGCTTGATTGCAGTTATTGCTGCTAAGGGTGGCCCAACCAGTTATTAGGTTCAGGGGGCAATTACGTTTTCACACAGGGCCATGTAGGTTTGGATTTTTTTTTCTCCCTAAATAATAAAAACCATCATTTAAAAACTGCATTTTGTGTTTACTTGTGTTATATTTGACTAATGGTTAAATGTGTTTGATGATCAGAAACATTTTGTGTGACAAACATGCAAAAGAATAAGAAATCAGGAAGGGGGCAAATAGTTTTTCACACCACTGTACTTCCCCGCACAGTGTTTCTCACACTTCAAAGCTCTAACAGCCCGTATTGATTTTTGATTGTTTGCTTTTCTCTGCCTCTCTCTCTCTCTCTCTCTCTCTCTCTCTGACATTCTCTGCTCCTGACGGAGGGGGTGTGAGCAGAGGGGCTGTTTGCTTAGAAGATACGGACGCGACAGGCTGAAAGACTACCTTCACATTGATCCCTTCATTGCAGCTGCTTTATCGCGGTGCTTCCCATACTTAAAAGCCCAACAGCCCTATTGATTTTTGCTTGTTTACTTTTTTCGCGCGCTCTCTCTCTGACATTCTCTGCTCCTGACGCGCGCACTCCTTTGAAGAGGAAGATATGTTTGTATTCTTTTAATTGTGAGAAAGAACTGTCATCTCTGTCTTGTCATGGAGCACAGTTTAAACTTTTGACTAAAAGGTGTTATTTCATGTCTAGAGGGCTCTAATAATGTTAAAAAACGTATTTAGAAGGTCGTAAACAGGTTTTCTATGCTCTAACTGCGAAAATATTAGATTTATAAATAAAAAATCCTACTTCGTGGAAATTCATTTATCTGTCTGGAGCGAATTAACCGTGATAAACCAGGGTTTACTGTATAACTGTACGGAGAATATTTATAAACAGTGTGGGAGAGTTTCTAAGGGCTTAAAATATATAAAAATAACCATACAAACATATGGTTTCTACTTTTCACCTATCTGGAACGCAACCCCTGCGATCAAGGAGGGATTACTGTATGTGCTTTTAAACAGTACTTTAGAATGTAAACTAAAATTCAAAAAATTTAATTGAAATTCAACCAGCATATTTTTTTGAAAAATAAGCAAGCCAAATTTCAACAGTCTGTCCAGACAGGGCTGTGTTCTTTCATGCAGACAGACAGACAGACATGGCTATTGCAGTAGGTGCTTCATGAATTATATGGAAATGCACCTAACATAGGGCATATCTCTGTTCTTTAGGTTGCACGGTAGTCTTGCTTAATTCTGCTGGTTTAGTGGCTTCTTTAGATGCAGATGGTGCAACACATTTTCTGTACCACATCCCTCTTTCAAATCATCTATCAAAATCCCTTTCTTTTAAACAAGTTCCCACTTTCAAAAGTTATATTTATCATATCATTCAGTATCTCCCTCAGATTGTGACTACCAAGCAGATCCTTTTATTATAGGAGAGTTCTTTTCTGAATAGTAGAATAAGGGTGAACTCTTCCCAGCCTACATATGTTGCTGTAGTCCTAAATGTAACTACAGAATCTCTGCTTGATTGATCACCAGTTGTTCAGTCAGTTAATGAAAAGCTGAGATCAAATCCAAAACTTGTTCTGAAAATCGATTACCACAGCTAAAGAATTTTAGGGCTTTCGTCATGATTCAAGTTTCTGTTATGGTACTTTTAAAAATGAGTGCAAACTATATGTTGGAGAGCAGGGTCAAGAATGCAAACGTTCACAAGTAAAAGTCAAACCCGTGAAACACAGTCCCTTTCCTTCAGCTGATGAGTTGCAGCATCCCCAACTTGCAAATCGTAAGCCGCCATTACTTTGCAAATCTGGGGACAGCCTAACATTCATAAAGAATATGATGAGTCCTGTAACAAAAGAGATTTCCAGTCTCCTATTGTTGAATCCAAGGACGAGATGGGTCTCTTTTTTTTTTGTGTGTGTGTAACTCTACAAGCCTCATTGATTTACTGCCTCTGTAGTTTCAATAAGTTTTATTGTATTGAAGGATAAATTCTGTCACTGCTATCCCAGATGTATCTGGAGGCCAAGCCTCAGTGAACTCATGCTTCCTACTTCTGTTGCCACTATCTGCAAAAAGTGTCACCGTGTATCAGGTCCAAAGTTGTATGAATAAAACTAAAATGGTTATTTAAAGAAAACACTTTATTTTTGAAAATGGTCTTTCAAGGCTAAAGTCACTTCAGATATAATTGTGTTTTCCTGAATTTAAAATAACCCAAAGGCATACTTTGTTAGTTATTTAAGTTATGTTATATGTTTGCCTATATGTTAGTGCATAGTCTATGTGAGGTTCTTATATAAGCTGAATTGACACGGTACATTCTAACTAGTTCTAGCCTCTATGACTATAGATTAGCCTCAGTTAGTGACCTGCCTTGCTGTGTGTAAGGCATGGGGGGCACACGGTTTTAAACTGTGCCCTAACATGTGCCTAATAGTATGAAATGCAACATGCTCTATTGAACGTGTAGTGCCGTATGATTAGAGCGTACTGAAGGTGAAGTAAAGCATCTTTAAATAAGAAAAATTTTTTTTTTTTTTTTTTGCCTTTTATTCTACACTAGCAAAATACCCGCGCTTCACAGCGGAGAAGTAGTGTGTTAAAAAAGCAATGAAAAAGAAAAGGAAACATTTCGAAAATAACGTAGCATGATTGTCAATGTAATTGTTTTGTCACTGTTGTGAGTGATGAGTGTTGCTGTCATATATATATATATATATATATATATATATATATATATATATATATAAACTGCTCAAAAAAATTAAAGGAACACTTTGAAAACACATCAGATCTCAATGGGAAAAACAAATCCTCCTGGATATCTATACTGATATAGACTGGGTAATGTGTTAGGAACGAAAGGATGCCACATCGTTTGATGGAAATGAAAATGATCAACCTACAGAGCCCTGAATTCAAAGACGCCCCAAAAATCAGAGTGAAAAAATTATGTGGCAGGCTAGTCCATTTTGCCAAAATTTAATTGCAGCAACTCAAAATTGTACGCAGCACTTTGTATGGCCCCTGTGTTCTTGTATACATGCCTAAAAACATCGGTGCATGCTTCTAATGAGATGACAGATGGTGTTGTGGGGGATCTCCTCCCAGTTCTGGACCAGGGTATCACTGAGCTCCTGGACAGTCTGAGGTGCAACCTGGTGGCATTGGATGGACCAAAACATAATGTCAAGAGGTGTTCTATTGGATTTAGGTCAGGAAATGTGGTGGCCAGTCAATGGTATCAATTCCTTCATCCTCCAGGAACTTCCTGCATACTCTCACCACATGAGGCCAGGAATTGTCGTGCACCAGGAGCCACTGCACCAGCATAGGGTCTGACAATGGGTCCAAGGATTTCATCCTGATACCTAATGGCAGCCAAGGTGCCTTTGTCAAGCCTGTAGCGGTCTGTGTGACCCTCCATGGATATGCCTCCCCAGACAATCATTAACCCACCACCAAAGTACTCATGCTGAATGATGTTACAGGCAGCATAATGTTCTCCATAGCTTCTCCAGACCCTTTCACTTCTGTCACGTGCTCAGGGTGAACCTTCTCTCATCTGTGAAAAGCACAGGGCACCAGTGGTGCATCTGCCAATTCTGGTATTCTATGGCGAATGCCAATCGAGCTGCATGCTGCTGAGCAGTGAGCTCAGGGCCCATTAGAGGACATGGGGCCCTTGGGTCACCCTCATGAAGTCTTTCTGGTTGTTTGGTCAGAGACATTCACACCAGTGGCCTGTTGGAGGTCATTTTGTAGGGCTCTGACAGTGCTCATCCTGTTCCTCCTTGCCCAAAGGAGCAGATACTGGTCCTGCTGATGGGTTATGGACCTTCTATGGCCATGTCTAGCTCTTCTACAGTAACTGCTTATCTCCTGGAATCTCCTCCATGCCCTTGAGACTGTCCTAGAAGACACAGCAAACCTTCTGGCAATGGTACATATTGATGTGCCATTCTGGAGAAGTTGGACTACCTGTGCAACTTCTGTAGGGTCCAGGTATCACCTCATGGTACCAGTAGTGACACTGACTGTAGCCAAATGTGAAACTAGTGAAGAAACAGTCAGAAAAGATGAGGAGGGAAAAATGTCAGTGGCCTCCACCTGTTAAACCATTCCTGTTTTGGGGTCATCTCATTGTTGCCCCTCTAGTGCATCTGTTGTTAATTTCATTAACACCACAGCAGCTGAAACTGATTAACAACCCCCTCTGCTACTTACCTGACCAGATTAATATCCCAGAAGTTTCAATAACTTTATGCTATACTCTCATTAAAAAGTGTTCCTTTAATTTTTTTGAGCAGTATATATATATATATATACACACACACACACACACATATAAACATATATATATATATATATATATATACATATATATATATATATATATATACACATATATATACATATATATATCTACATATACACACATATATACGTCCGTATCTTCTAAGCAAACAGCCCCTCTGCTCACACCCCCTCCGTCAGGAGCAGAGAATGTCAGAGAGAGAGAGAGAGAGAGAGAGAGGCAGAGAAAAGCAAACAATCAAAAATCAATACGGGCTGTTAGAGCTTTGAAGTGTGAGAAACACTGTGCGGGGAAGTACAGGGGTGTGAAAAACTATTTGCCCCCTTCCTGATTTCTTATTCTTTTGCATGTTTGTCACACAAAATGTTTCTGATCATCAAACACATTTAACCATTAGTCAAATATAACACAAGTAAACACAAAATGCAGTTTTTAAATGATGGTTTTTATTATTTAGGGAGAAAAAAAAATCCAAACCTACATGGCCCTGTGTGAAAAAGTAATTGCCCCCTGAACCTAATAACTGGTTGGGCCACCCTTAGCAACAATAACTGCAATCAAGCGTTTGCGATAACTTGCAATGAGTCTTTACAGCTCTGGAGGAATTTTGGCCCATTCATCTTTGCAGAATTGTTGTAATTCAGCTTTATTTGAGGGTTTTCTAGCATGAACTGCCTTTTTAAGGTCATGCCATAGCATCTCAATTGGATTCAGGTCAGGACTTTGACTAGGCCACTCCAAAGTCTTCATTTTGGTTTTCTTCAGCCATTCAGAGGTGGATTTGCTGGTGTATTTTGGGTCATTGTCCTGTTGCAGCCAAGATCGCTTCAGCTTGAGGTGACAAACAGATGGCCTGACATTCTCCTTCAGGATTTTTTGGTAGACAGTAGAATTCATGGTTCCATCTATCACAGCAAGCCTTCCAGGTCCTGAAGCAGCAAAACAACCCCAGACCATCATACTACCACCACCACCATATTTTACTGTTGGTATGATGTTTTTTTTCTGAAATGCTGTGTTCCTTTTACGCCAGATGTAACGGGACATTTGCCTTCCAAAAAGTTCAACTTTTGTCTCATCAGTCCACAAGGTATTTTCCCAAAAGTCTTGGTCATTGAGATGTTTCTTAGCAAAATTGAGACGAGCTCTAATGTTCTTTTTGCTTAACATTGGGTTGCGTCTTGGAAATCTGCCATGCAGGCCGTTTTTGCTGAGTCTCTTTCTTATGGTGGAGTCGTGAACACTGACCTTAATTGAGGCAAGTGAGGCCTGCAGTTCTTTAGACGTTGTCCTGGGGTCTTTTGTGACCTCTCGGATGAGTCGTCTCTGCACTCTTGGGGTAATTTTGGTCGGCCGGCCACTCCTGGGAAGGTTCACCACTGTTCCATGTTTTTGCCATTTGTGGATAATGGCTCTCACTGTGGTTCGCTGGAGTCCCAAAGCTTTAGAAATGGCTTTATAACCTTTACCAGACTGATAGATCTCAATTACTTCTGTTCTCATTTGTTCCTGAATTTCTTTGGATCTTGGCATGATGTCTAGCTTTTGAGGTGCTTTTGGTCTACTTCTCTGTGTCAGGCAGCTCCTATTTAAGTGATTTCTTGATTGAAACAGGTGTGGCAGTAATCAGGCCTGGGGGTGGCTACGGAAATTGAACTCAGGTGTGATACACCACAGTTAGGTGATTTTTAACAAGGGGCAATTACTTTTCACACAGGGCCATGTAGGTTTGATTTTTTCTCCCTAAATAATAAAACCATCATTTAAAAACTGCATTTTGTGTTTACTTGTGTTATATTTGACTAATGGTTAAATGTGTTTGATGATCAGAAACATTTTGTGTGACAAACATGCAAAAGAATAAGAAATCAGGAAGGGGGCAAATAGTTTTTCACACCACTGTATACACACAAATACATATAAATATATATAATATATATATATATATATATACACACATATATATATATACACATACACACACATATATATATAAACATATACATACATATCTACATATATACATATACACACACACACATTTTTATATATATATATATATACTAGCAAAATACCGAGCTTCACAGCGGAGAAGTAGTGTGTTGAAGAAGCAATGAAAAAGAAAAGGAAACATTTTGAAAATAACGTAACATGATTGTCAATGTAATTGTTTTGTCACTGTTGTGAGTGATGAGTGTTGCTGTCATATATATATATACTGTATATATATTTACACACACACACACATAAACATATATATACACATATATACATACATATATATATATCTACATATATACACATACATATACATACACACACATATATACACACACATATATATATATATACATACACACACACACATATATAAAGATATATATACATTTACATACATATCTACATATATACACACAGCTATTTCATATCAGTGCAATACGCTGCTTGTTAAAACGGATAACTCCCGCTCTTACGTGCAAGTCTGCGTGGATATTATGAACTATCCTATTTGTTCAAGTTCTTTTTAAATTTTAAATAGAAGGAATTTTTATTTAGTCGACAGAAATATCTTTGGTAGGAATGGTAAAAACAGACAGGAATATTATTCGTGAATAAATCAACTCAAACCTTAAATAACTTAAAAGAACAAACATTCAAATTTCTTTACTCTTATGTAAATTTATATAAAAAATAAACTTAGATTTTAAATATCCCAAAAGATTTTGCTCTCCATAAAAATATATCCTTTCAAAATTATACAAATTCAAATATGAACATGCTGCATAACAAAACCTGGAAATATAAATAAAATGTGTTCCTTTCAGCAATAACAAATCAAATCATTCAGTTGTCTTTGCTCATATGTCATTTTAGAGCTGGACGCCTGCCATCTTTTTTTGGCCACAAGTTCGTTTCTGTTTGGTGTGAGGTTCTGTGTTGTGGAGATTCTCAGGATGGATTGCAGGTGCTCATCAGTGAGGCGACTCCTGTGTGCTGTTTTGTTAGTCTTTATCACTGAGAAGAGCTTCTCACACAGATATGTGCTACCAAACATGCACAAAGTTCGAGCCGCATGTAGACGGACTTTTTTTGTTCTTCAAAGTCACCAAAGCGCCGTGCAAACTCAGTGCGCAGTGCGCTCAGTTTATCAGCAAAGTGCGATTTGGGAACACCGTAGTGACGACTTGGTTTAACATTACTTGGCAACAGGGAAAGTGGGGCAAGTTGCACTGGTGCATTTGTGTCTCCCATAAAAGCAACTTCACTTGAAATCACTTTGTGATTGTGCACGGGTAAAAACGTCCGCTGAAGTGTCAGATTCTTATTTAATTCTTCTACTTTCTGTATCTTCTGCATTGCATTCAGGTCTTTCAGCCTCACTGATGAGCACCTGCAATCCATCCTGAGAATCTCCACAACACAGAACTCCCTGATGTTTTGTCTCATAGTGCCGTCTTAGATTAAATTCTGTAATTACAGCCACATTAGCTCCACAAATGAGACACACGGGTTCAGTAAACATATACTCAGCCTCCCATCGGTTTTTAAAGGCTCTATGTTCAGAATCACCTTTTCTCTTTGGCATCGTGTGGGCTAGCTTCGCAATAACTTGCAGCATCATAAGCTAGACTTGATTAACGCGGTAAGTGTTCGGCAAGGCAGCTGAAGCGCTGCATTATGGGATCTGTAGTTTATTGTGTTACCAGCACTTCATATCCCCGGGCCATTAATAACAATAATATATAAAATGATCTCGCGTGCCGGATATAATTATACGCCGGGCCAGTTGTGTCCTGTGGGCCTTGAGTTTGACACATATGGACTAAATAGAACTTGAAAAGATATATTTTTTCAAATGTGATCGCGCAATTCAGATCGAGTTGACGCCAGCACTACAGTACATCGAGCCCGCGTGCTATTGTGGTTTTGCCTGTGTGCCTCAATAAGTTACCCTCCCCTCGCTCTTACTTTTTTACCGTTCATCTAATGAATACACTGAGTATGGCTTTACCAAAACAATCATTGATCGTGAATAAAGTATCCATTATTCATAAAGCTTCAATTGGTGATCTGTCTTTCTGTGTTAACCGCATATTTTTTTCATACGTCTCAAACGAAAGGGATTTGAGGCTAAAATAAATCGGGAAGCACGCGTACATTAATTTTTAACCTCGGACGCCGGCGCTAGAGGCGAAGCCTCTACTATTGCGCCACGGCGTGTGGTTTGTCTATTTGAGCGTAGCAGTGTAATTCGGTTTTAGTTCGGCACTCTTTGGAAGTGTTGCTTTTTGTCTGCGCACTGTGTCAGTTCACGTGAGCCGCTGAATATGGTTTTATATGTCACTCGCTCGCTTCTAATTGTTTCGCTGCCTTCATAATTATATAATGTATGTTTTCTTCGGCGGTTTTTGGAGCTCTTCCTGGTTTTGTACGTACTGCGTGATTACGTGGGAGGCGTGATGATGTCACACGAAACTCCGCCCCCCCACGACTTTCGAGCTCAGCTCCATTACAGTATATGCAGAAAAATAGCTTCCAGTTATGACCATTACACGTAGAATTTGGAAATGAAACCTCCCCAACTTTAGTAAGGAAGCTCTAAGGAATGAGCCTGCCAAATTTCAGCCTTCTACCTACACGGGAAGTTGGAGAATTAGTGATGAGTCAGTGAGTGAGGGCTTTGCCTTTTATTAGTATAGATATGTAACAACCCTTTTCTTTATTTGTGTGTGGACTGTTTGCTTTAGATTTTCACGAAATCTTTTAAAATGAACTTTTGGACTGAGAGATTTCTTTCAACACACATTTGACCTGTGCTTGATCCTGCCTTACTTGCCAGCAGCTACACATACTGTAGAGAGCTGTCCTGCTGCAGACAGGCAGGGTTGCATGGGGCAAGCATTTTAGGTGGGTTAAGCCAATTATATTTATTTGTTCTACACCACTATAATATTGTCCAAGGAGTACTTACGAGGATGTAGTAACACAGTCCGTTCCAACTCTGCTTTAAGACAGACATAGGGTTTTTAAGTCGTCAACAGAAGTTAGGACACCTGTGCAAATTGTTTGCTTCAACATGCAAGGCTTAATTTACTTTAGTTGCTGCAGAACATCCATAGGTTGTAACCTATTAGTTTTTTCCTGAAGAAGGCCCATTTGTAATATTCTAATATTACCTGTTTTCAGTTTTTGCTAACCTAAACTTTAAATTTAAACATCTAACAGTTTACTGCTTACCTTTTCACCATTGTAGGTTATTCATAACATTTCAACTGATAAAATTTGACGTAAATTCTAAACTTTTGACCGGTAGTATATGTATAGAATTTTTTGTTTTATTCAGAATAAATTCAAAATCTATATTTTACAAACAAAACGTTAAGTACAGCCTTCTGGTGTAGTTACTCAGACAGTTATTCCAACATGACACTAAAGCACTGATCTCAGCTCACAAATAGTCTGTTTAACATTCTAGATATCATGTATTACATTGAAGTACCAAAACAATGGAAGTCACTTGGTGTGAGGTTTGGCCTGTAAGGACTATGTCACCTTATTGGACTTTTCCAGAAGTTTTCAGTCATAACCTTCATTTACACAATCTTAGTGAGTCTAAGACATTCAGCAATGTTCCTGTGAAGCTGGTCACATACTGTGACATGCCCAGTGACTCAAATCCATCTACTAATCTCAAACAGGTTTGATTTTATCTTTAGTCATATATGCAGGCTGAGTGTGTCTGAGAGCTGATAACCAATGAATGCTCATCTAGAAGTACAATGCAAGGAGATGCAGGTGTTTTGGAAATTGCAAACCGAAGAGAACCTCGTCTGTCTGATGTCTCATATTTTATGTATCACAACAGAATGGAAAAAGAAAATCTCTTTGTATAGTGCCACCTCTGTCAGGTAGCACACTATTCGCCCGGAAACAACATTAACAGTTGCGGTTGGCAAGTCTGATGTACCCCATAATTATTCATTCCTTGAGAGAAGAAGCTTTTCGGCTGCTACCCAATCTACGTCTGCACAGCTTCCTTAGGCTCACCTCTGATGACGAGGTTAAGACCACACAGAGCCTCTTTAAGTGAACTGAATATGTGATAGGCGCATGGTGCTAGATCAAGGTGTAGGGTGGATGTGGAAGATGTTCAGGCAGCATCTGTTGCATTACCTCCCTCATGGTGACTACTGTATGGGGACATGCATTGTCATGGGGCAGCAAGAATGCTTTTAACAGTATTCCACTTCTTTTGCTCTGAATTGCAGGTTTTTGTCTAAACATAGCCCAGTATGTTGCACAGGTCACTGATTGCCTGTGTTCCTGAAAATATGCCAAAAAAGGACCCTTCATATCCCAAAAAAGGTCATCATGATTTCTTGATGGAGGGCTGTTGTTTGAATTTCTTCTTTACTAGAGAAGACGGGGGTTTTCACCGAATGCTTTGCCTCTTGCTTTCCAGCCAACGATGGTGTATCCGCATGTCATCTCCTGTAACATTCCACTCCAAAACACTTGGATCTTCTTCATAATGCTACATTGAGTCATCCTGTTTTCAGTTCAATAATCAGTCAACATCCTTCTGTGAATTTCAGCAGGTTTCACTCCCTCTGCTCAAAGACTTCTCACTATGGCATGTTGTCCAATAATGGTGTAATTCTGCAGTGAGCCTTCATGTTCATTTGACCTTGGCTTCAGCTAAACTAATGGCAGAGCACTGTGCTGTGTGTAATCAGACTACCCATAAGTCACTGTAAACATGTTGTATTGTGTCCACTTCTATCTATTGTGGTTACCATGTAATTTTTAAATAATCTTTTTACTTTTTGATTTACCCTTGTATTATTAGCAGTGCTACGCATCTAAGATGAGCTGAAATCTAAATAATCAATGTAGACCACAGAATTAACATCTGCTGTGTTTTGTAATGCATTTAGTAATAAAATGCATTGCATTTGTCAATCCAACAGCTGGCACACTATTTAGGCATTTGTAGAAATGAATTGCATTACCTCAACTGTTGGAATGACAAATGCAACGCATGTCTCTCTGCTATATGCAATTTGGTATGGGGTTTGTAAAAGCAGTGCTAATGTTTATGATGTGTCAGCTGTTGGAATGACAAATGCAATGCATTTTATTATTACAAATGTTTGTGATGTGCCATCTGTTGGAAAGACATAAATATAGCAACTGGATGGACATAGACACACAGACAGACAATTAACCTTTTATTAAGGTGGATATCCTGAAAAGGATGCCAGGTGCTGTATTGTTTAGCCTTGGTCATAGTGCTAAGGGAAAGATATTTTTTATTCTTTATTTTTATGGCATGTGTACATTATGTGGTTCATTCCACTTCACAATAACCAAAATAAAGTAAATCATTTTCATTTTCCCTGTGGCACTGCCTATCAGAAACATTTGATATTTTAAAGGATGTATATATGCTGCAAGCATCTGACGTCTCAGTACTAGGAGGTGCAGTAAGGACACTGAATGCAATGACACCACAGTTATATCTCCTTGGCTGTTGCCTTCTATTTAAAGAGGACTTTGTGATTGGGAAGGGCGCCAAGGTTTACTTCAGCTATTTTTGCAGCTTTAAGTTACAGAGCCTTTGAGCCCTGCTTCACCTTTTTTATTCTACGTGGAAGAGAACAGATACATGGAGCACCAAGACTGACTTGTTGGGCACCACAGCAAATATGAGGGTGCAGTTTCTTTCACAGCCAGAAGCATAATTTACACCTAAATGTGTACCATTTTGTGGTAGCTCATGATTAGTATTGTTCTTATCTCTCTATTATAATAAAAGAATCCTGGGATGAGGCAAGACTTTATTAGAGAGATATTTTCACGTCCTGCGAGATGAGACTTTGTGCCAAGAGATGAACCATGGCAAGGGCCAGAAATAAAAGACAAAAAGTAGATGACAAAGTAGAATGTCGTAAAGAATTCAAAACTGTTGGTGTGATATACACACACAGAGCAGATTAGAGATAATGAAAGTGCTAAAATTCGAAAGTCTCAGACAATGATAGTAAAGATTGCATTAGCGCAAACAAATGGACATTTTTACTCCGTGAAATAACAAAACAAAGAAGAGATTAAATATATTGTTCAGATTTAAACTTTAAGTCGGGGACTTGTAGATTGCCTAATTCGTGTTGCCATCAGGGAAAAGTGTTTTTTCCCAATGAAGAGGCATATATCCGTGAGAATTAAAAGATTTGTTGTTTGGTGAACTGCGGTGGGCTGGCACCCTGCCCAGGCGCAGGACAGGGGAGTTGACAAGCAGGGTGCGAAGCCCCCTAGTTATCCTCAATATGCATATTCTTTCTCATTGAACCAAAAGAGCATAAATCTCCCAAACACTTTGCTGTATTTTACGTGTACCACACTAACTGTCATAATGAGTTATGTCACATGTTGGGAAAAGCAAAATCTGCTATGAAAGAGGATTCAGCAATTCTAAAGCAAAGGGGAGATGTTATTGTCATTTCACTCACTTATGTCACTCTGCATTAGTATGTCAAACAACGTCTGGGTGTAGGCAGGAAACTTGGTGATGATTCCTTGGCAATTTATCGAACGAAAATGAGAGTGCTGCTTTTCTTTCATCTGTGTAAATGCTTCAGGTGATTCCAGAATGAGAGAAGGGAAGTAGGCTGTGCTTTTCAATTTGCAATGTGGCAATCGTCAAGCTGCTTTTATGCCAGCTTCTCCAAATAGTCCTGTGCTCCTCAGACAGGCCTCGGCCACCTGCACAGCTTATCCCTGTGAGGTTCAGATCCAGGTGCACTGCACTATTATTACTACAGCACACTGAAATACTCCTTTGGAGAAACGATCACTCACCCAGCACATTACACATTTGAAATTTTGAAGCACTTTATCCAGCTTTCCAAAGAACACCCTTTTCCAGCCTAAATTACAGACACTGAGAAGACCAATTTACAGTAGTACTTTCATTAAACCCAATAATGAAATGACCTTGCTTCTGGGAAGCAAGACTTGAAATGGGAAGGATTAGATAATTATCAATGTCGCTGTGTTAGTCATGTTTACCAAGAACGGCTGTTATCACACTACTGCTATTTTATAACATTAAAGCAAGTACTCCCAGGAAATTCAGTATCTGACCTAATGGAATGAGTGAAAACAGTAGGTTCAGAAAATTCACCTTGGCATGATTTTCAGGGGAGAGCGGTAAATAGTTTTGTTTTTTTTTTTATTTTAATTCTATGAATATCAGAACCAATATACCAATATATAGACAGTAAATGTGGAAATAGTAAATGTGGATGTTTCCTTGGGTTAAGGCCAAGTCACATTACACCATTTTAGTAGTTGTAGCCTACATTTACATAATCATAGGGAGTGGGTGGCATTCGGGACTCCCATGAAGCCAGTCACGTAATGTGACTCAACCCCAACTAGTCTATGACTCCCAGACAAATGCAAACTGGTTTAAAATCTCCTTTAACAAGGAACGGCAGATTAGTTGGAAGAATCCAAAGGCTACTGAACCATCCACAGACATTAAAATAGTGAAAGGGTAGAGGATATTTCTGCGTTATACAATACTCATTTATATCTTGTTCTACATTCATATGGTGATGTAAATGAAGGCTAGGACTGAAAATCGCTGGAAAGTCTTGATAAGGCTGTAGGGGACACCAGAGTTCAAATGAGTATGTAAATCAGGGGCTCTTAGCTTTGGAGGTGGCGTTGTAGTTGCATGGTAGGGGGTGTACGGCGGGAGGTTGAGAATCTCACCGTTGTAAATATTTGCAGCTAGGTAGCCGCATGTGAAATCGACGACAGAAGTCAAAAATGTTGACTTTTTTTACTTATATCAACGTTAAGGAAAGTCGTCTATTTTTGGAGTGTTGCATTGTTGAAAAGGATAAAGTTCTCCATGGTTTAAGTGCATGTGCACTACTGAGTACACTTGGAAAGGTGAGAGCACAAACATACCAAGAGCGACTGATAGGGAGTTGTAAAGCAAAATGTTGGGGGTCATAGATCTCATAGACTTCACTGATTTGAAATTCTGTCATCAGAGCAACTTTGGGAAATTTACAGAACTATTTGCAAAGTCGATCCTTGCCAGCTCACTATCTGCATTTTCCGGAATTCTGGTAGGCCTGACTCAGCACTAAATCACTTTATTGTTGCTTTCTTAATGATCAAGGATGGGGTTAAATCAACTCCCCAAGTACAGAAGACAGTTGGCTCATTATACCATTGTTAGCTGTCCATTATAGTGAGTTAACTGGATATTGCTGACTTAATTAAGAAGTGTTTTATTGGCTTCTTTGATGCGTGAGATACAAACACTGATGAAAAAGTTTAGGAAGCTGACAAGATTCTAAAAATACTTGTTCACACTTAGTGCTGCCTAGGGTTGCCACCCGTCCTTTAAAATACGGAATCGTCCCGTATTTGAGAATGAAATTGCGCTTGGCCCCCAAGGGATGTGGCCCCCGCTGCAGTATGCGTCCCTTATTTTTTTGTATTAAAAGTGGCAACCCTAGTGCTGCCTGCCAAAGCTCCATTTACGTATAACGTATCTGTCAAAATGCCCGGACGCATTCCTGCAGTGGGACGCCAAAAAACCGCCAGCGCGTTGTTCACCCTTCAGTAGATTATAGATGGAGATGATCGCTTTGGTATTACTAGTCAGTCATATAACACACATAATATAGCGCATGCCCACCACGCAGACGTAACAGGCATTGCGGGCTGCAATTAATGTAGACGCATCTTGGAACGTGGCGGACTGCTTCAATTTTCACTGAACCCCGCCTTTTAACCGCCAAATTATCACCCAGGAAGCGAGCCAATGAGCGCTGCTGAAACTGAAGGGACAACAACGCGCTGGCGTTTTTTTTTTTTGGCGTCCAACCACAGGTATGCTTCCGGGCATTTTGACAGGTACGTTATACGTATGTGAAGCTTTGGCAGGTAGCACAAAGTGTGTTACCATTTTCAATAACGTTTACTTTAAAGAGAAACACTTAAGTAGTACTAGTTGACCTAAGAACGCCACCAAACGACAATGAATTTAGAAAACCGATTCAACAAAGCAGGTTTGACGTGAGGGCAGATCATGCAAAGGTACTTGTAAGAAAACATATTTCATTTGCAGCTTTTGAAGGAAACAAACCCGAAACCATTTATAGTGCTTCAACAACAGGCAGGCGTCAAAGCGCTATGGAGAGAAAAGTTTGCATTTTCGATTTTTACCAAGCTCACAGGGGGCTCATAGCCAGCCACATAAACACCGTTATCATAAATATGTGGTTTTCTGTACATATGATGCGCTCTTGGGCTTGATTTATGATGTGAATCACCGTTCAATCATAATTGAAAAGCAATAATAAGGAAAGATGCTTCTGACAGCTGACTGACTCGTGGAGGCGTAAAGTACAATGAATGGCGGACTCAACAAAAGCAGAAATCGATTTACTGATATACTTTTGACGGGGTAACTTATTCAGGTTAACTTTTCATTTCAGAGTAAATGTTTAAGTACTTTTTTTTTTTTTTTTGCTAGTGGATGAGTTTTAATAGTGAAATTGTTTACATGCATTTTTTTACTTTCTCGTATACTAAGTATAGGGGAAGTATTGTAATCGTCCAAAAATTCGATATCGAGATTTTGTTGAATCTCGACGTTTTAGACCTCCATGAGTCCGAAAACCAAATTTTGCAGTTATGTTTGTGTGTGTGTGTATATATGTAAACACGATAACCTGAGTACGCTTTCACTTAGGAAAACTAAATACAAGTATTCGGTACAAAACGTAGATTTCTAACAACTTTTGGGCTATTTCCATTAACCGGAAGGTGTACTTTACCTTTTATTCGTGCAGCTGCAGCGTCCTATTTATTCAACTTTTATAATAATAGTTCAATATATTTTTAATTTGATTTGTTGTTGAGGGTTCTTTAAGGTATATAATAAAAGTACTGTCTTGCAGTTAGCTCCTCAAATATCCATCCCCATATCTGAGTATAGGAGAAAGTCTAGGGGAGACCACTCCTGAATTTTTAAATTAGTGATTGAATCAAAGATAGACAAGGTAACCTTACTGTCCAAGCATTTAATACTGTGACCAATGTCACTTTAATATAATTCATGTGCAGTATGTGCTCAGTTTGAGAAAAGGCAAGCTAAATGACTTGTTGATAAAGGATTCACACCACGCGAAATTAAGTTACTCCTCAAATTACTTAATACCTTATAACTCATGATTTCTTTATATCCATCCATGTCTTGAATGGACTTTGTCCAAAAGTGGCTCAGGAACAGTCAGAGTCTTTTCTGGCAGTATTGGGTGGAAGATAGAAACTATCACCCAATTTTGCAGAGGATGCTTGGTTGCACATTTCATCTATAAACCTTTTTCTTTGAGAGAGTTACAGTGGGAACAGACAGAGTTGGAAAAAAAATAGCAGGTTACTTCTACTCTGCAAAAAAAAAAAAAAATTTAAAAGAAGGTTAGAAATTGAATGTTTCGGCTGTACAGCCTGCATCCATGGTGTAACGCAGGGTATACAGCTGTAAACGTTTCTAAGTTCTTTTCAGTGTGAGAAAGACCTTTACCTCGGTTTTTGCAGATGCATAATGATACAGGTCTGGAGTAACTCGGTTGGTCAGACTAGAATTTCCTTTGGGAAGAAAGCAAGTCATCTTAGGCCAACTGAAACACATAATCCCTCCATTCTGTGCAGAGACTTACTTTAGTGGGATATGTCAAGGGAATATCTAGACTAGCTGCCTCCTCCTCCTCCTAGAGATCATCCCAGACTGTTAAACTTCCCACATGGTCACTGGCATTTCCCTTTTTACACTTCTTATGTGAACCACAGATTGGTCAAAAAGAAAATACATGTGAGTTTAACTACTGTATAACTTTATAAGGATGGGATCTTTTAATGATCATTTCCCAAGGTAATAGGTTGAGAAAAAAAGGGAAAAAAAAAACTGCTGAACAGCAGTTATGGCATTCTTACCTATTGCCATTCAGAAAACGTTTTTAGTACTTTGTTTAGTAAATAGAACAATGAAAAAAAGTGTTATTTGCCCTACTTAAAAGTGTGCATCACATTTTAGATTCCAACTGTGCCTGTGTCCTTAAATCGCATGGTTTAATATTATTGATAATAATAAACACATGCATTGTGCACTTTCTATTACCCTTCCCACCCCTTTTCTCTTTCCAGTTCTACAGAGCTGTCCAGGCCATGCAAAACATGACAAGTTTCACAATGTCATACAGCTACGTTTAATAAGAGTTGCTTATTAGTACAGAAAAAGGTCCAAACTACAAACTTTAAGCAGTTGTAAGCAACAGCAGTATTGAGCTCCATGTTTAGACATAGAACCATAGCTCCATACAAGCAAAGTTCCAAGCCAAAAAAATCAAAGCCTTTTCAAGGTAACCAATCATAAAAACTAAATAATTAAAAATAATAAACAACAAGTAATTGAAAAGTTACACTCAAAAGTAGTGGTTAGTCTGAGAACCTTTGTGAATAGCTGCTGTCAATTATATGGCTGAAAGATCACACCACAACACTGTATACCCTAACAGAACAATATAATTGAAAAGTGGATATCAAAGTGTGCATTCACTTTTTCATTTACCATTAAATAAATGGCCACAAACTGACAGTATCCAGTGAAACCCACATGTCTGGCCCACCCACCACTGTAATACTTTATCCCCAACTTCTTGAGCACAGCAGTTGCCAGTTTGTTAGGGTATAGAGCAGTTGAGTCACAAAATGAGCCAAAACACTCAGTGGCATGATGCAGATAACACTGTTGCACAAAGCTGGAGAGGAACAGTTTGGTTAGTAATACAAAAAATAAAACAAAACAGTGGTTATCCTGACTCTAAAAACTAGTACAAAAGGTAACATCTACAAACAAGACAGCAGAAGCATAAAGAAACACACTTGTTGTCATCATCACCTATCTGAAATACTATTTGACATACCATCTAGTTAGGGATGTCACAATGTTGAGGTGATAATGTGATTGAAATATAATTTTAGTATTACTGGAACAAATAGACAGATGGAGATTATTCTGTAGGTATTGATGGAAGCCAACCTAGCCTTATTTGACACCAAATTAGAATGTGCCTTTATTAGTTAATGTGGCAAAGGAGATACAATTGAGAATTTTACTCGGCAATAGGACACACTGACTTTGTGACCTCTATTAATAAGAGAGGTTTGTGTTAAAATCAATGCCCAATGTCCAGATTTAAAATGGGTGGTAGGAATGTGTGTTCAAATTTACATGCTTCTATAAAAAATGAATCCAGCCATATCACTCTTTAAATTACTACATCACAAATTGCAATGAACGAGGCAGAAACTAATTATCCACATGAAACCTGTTAATTATAGGAGACACTCTCACTCACACCCCTATCTAGTCAATCTAGATTCCCTAATTAGCATAATGTCTCTGCAGGGATGTGAGATGCAACTTATAAAGAAATTAGAACCATTATATAGACCAATAAAATACAACACTAAAAATGTGTGATTTTAATTTCTATGGTGAAGTCTGTTTTAACTGAGTGGAAAGTATCTAGTGCAGAATTGTGCTATTGTTTAAAGCAAAATGCTTATGTTCGCTAATAGTTCACAAAAGGGCATAACAGTCCATATATGAAATATTACTCTCCTTCACTCAAAATGTTTTATGTAGCACCTTTGTACATTGAACACCATTCCAAGGAATATTACAAATAGAGAACATTTGTACAACTGTTTAAATGTGGAGCACAGCCATTTTGACTTGCTCATGGGCCCTCCAGTGACAGGGACTGAACCTGCAGCCTTGCAGTTAATAGTCCCTTGATTTAGCCATTTTGCCACACAGCCTCTTTAAATCATTTTCAAACACCATGACAGAGTAGACAGTTGTTATGCCAGAGTACTTTGGTATCATGATCATCATCAATAACAGCTTTTTGTTCCAATTAAGGTGAAACGTTAATTTGATCTGTTCTGGGCTAGAACCTAACTTTGCCAATTTTCATTTTAGATAATTTAATTAGTTTTAAATTTCTACCAAAGCTTTGTTCATAAATTAACCAAAAACATGCACAGCTGTCTTGGAGTTTAGAGAATTCATTATCTGTAAACCTCTCTGGATTATATATTTTATATATTGACTATTTCTAATTATTTAGCTAAAGGATAATTACAAAGTAAAGGTGCAAACAACTAAGCAATTCCAACATGATACAGTGCTATTGTTCACTTCCTATGTTCAGCAAAAGGCATAACTTAACTAACGAGTTAATGAACATAAAGCAGCACTGTCCCTTTTTAATTTAAGGGCAGTGTTGATGTCAAATTCCGAAATTCAAGTAGTTGGAGTAGCAATGAACAGTCTAGGGCATTCTAGACCAAGGATTTTATTTAAAAAAAAAACTTACTATGGATGAGCCTTTGATTAAATTTTCAGCTGTAAATTTAGTATGTTAATTGAAAAGGAATTGCACACTACACTTGAAGCAAGATCCTGCAACCTTGTTTAGGTGACAAGGAGTTAAAATATATCTACTAATTAGTACCATATAATTTGGTTAAATATCACTTAATTGATCACACTCTCGTGTTTGCAACTTTTATTAAAATATTTGGTAATTTACAAAACATAATGAACACAATAAGCTGCTTTGAATCCCAAAACTGAATGTTAGAATGTGCATGTTACAGTTAGTTAACATATGTACTGTATGTGAAATTGCAATCTTGACCTTAAGAGTTTTGTATAATAAACATACTTAGACATTCGTCAGATTGTGTTAAATTTAAAGTTTGGGAGCCTGATGCATAATCATGATTACTATTGTTTGTGACTTATTGATGTTTTATTTGTATGAACTTCCTCCTATCAAATTCCATGCAGATGACATTGTTATGGCAATCTAGTACAGATACACTGTAATTAAAACCTTTGTTGGAATGAAACCCTGCAGTCACGTAAGCCAATAAAATAGTGGAAAAAACATCCTAAATAAAATCAATCTGTACTGCAAAAATTGTAATTCTTATAGAAAAGGGAGTACTGAGTTAAAGTGCAAAAGCCAACTCATTAATAGGTTCTAAAATGAGTGGTTACATCATACAGTTCAATTGTGACATCCCTATAATTAACCAAAGAACATATTTTTGAAACACATTTTCCCCATCACAATGTAGTAACAATTTTGTTTGCTCCATTCAGTTTCTCTTTTTTATTGCCCGCTCATTCATTTACATCTCCAATCATGCTACATGTACATGACGAAATTACCATTTTCTTTGTCATTTTACATGATATTGTAAACCACACCAGCAAGTTAATACATAAAGCTCTTGCATTTCAAAAAGCTAGACACTTTTTGTAACATTATTACAAAGATATTCTGCTTCAAAAATAAACAAATTATACTTTTAAAGAATTAGCATCATAAAATTAATTTATTCCAAGTAAAAATACAAAATAATATTAATGACATTGACCAGATATGAAAGTCTCTCCCAGAAACGACTACATTAATGGCTGATAAATGAAGGTTTTAAGGAAAATACAAAATAAAAATGAAAAATGTTAATATGTTTTAATTTTTTTAGCAAAAAATCTCTCTAAAAATAACAATGAAAATTGTTTTTTCAGTACAAAGGCTACATTACTATTGAAAAAATACCAGCATGAAGAGTAGGTACATATACAGTAGAAAATGATCTTTGTGAATCACAATGTTTGCAATGAAAATAAATCTGCAATAGATTTATGCCTTTTTTCTCTTTTATACAAACAGTACAAACAGTATTGCACATTACAACACATAATTGATGTTCAGTTTGCCTTCAAAAAAATCAGACTAATTCAAGTGTCACATGAAAAGAAGGTCACACAAGGACCTGATGCACCAATGGGCTCTAAACTCAATTAACATTTTGAACACTTTTTATTTTTAAAAAATATCATTCTTTATCACTCTAATACCCTCATTTTTCTGAATATAAAGTAAACAAAAATTGGGACACTTCTTTACAAAAGAAAAGGGAGTATATATATATGTATGAATATATATATATATATTTAGAAACATAAAAAAGTTTATTAAAAAATAACATGAACAGAAGATTTCTTTCACAATTCTGGTCAGCATAATAATAAATGATTAATTATATTTACAAAATAAGGGAAATATCTTCAGTAAATTGTCTCTCAGCACCTTGTTGAGATTTATACACCTTGAGTTTTATTTGACTTCAAAAAAATCAGTATTAGTTTCCTCCATATTCTCTCTGTATATAGCTATATATTTTACAACTCCATGGCAATGCAGATGAGGGGAAAATTCTTTACAGACACATTCGTTTTAACCACGGCATTTAGGTAGACTCTGTACTATTTCTCATTATATTAAAAATTATAAAGCTCTATTTCCTTCAGTTTTTTTGTCAAAAAATCTAACAAAAAAGCAAACAAGCATGAAAAAAATAAAATTACTTATCTGTTAAATCATTTTCTTGCAGAATTAAATTAATATATATCTTTTTCTGAATAAACTTACTTAGAAAATATCAAATTCTCTTATTTCAAAATTGAGGTATTGCAAAAGATCATGTCAGTCAGAAAGCACACATTATCTAAAAAAGTAATAATAAAAAAGAAATAAAAATAAAAGCAAACCAATATTTTCAGCTGACTGTTGAAACTGTCCAGATACAAAAAAGTAGTGCATAACAAATGTCATTTACAGATAATGTGACAACATAAAAAAAAAAAAAATCCCAACTGGGCAAAAACATCCATCTCAAAGTAAAGCCCAGAGTTAACTTCCAAAGGGATATTAGTAATAATAATAATAATAATAATTAAACTGATAGATTATCTTCCCAATATAAAATGCAGTATTTGTCTACTTTTTCAAAAACAAATCCCCTTCATTCTCAAGAAGATATTTGCAGCTAGACAAAAAAAGGACAAATCAGACAAAAGAAAAATACCACAAAACACAGACTTAAAAACTAAACTTAATCTTGCGGGTTCATATCCATTCAGATTGTCCCACAGCTGCTTAAAAAAATAAAATTAAAATAAAAACACAGAACTTAGTGTACAATATTGCCCCCATCCATTTTCTACGCTCCTTCTGCTCATGAGCAAATGCTGTAATGAATAGTACACTGGCTTCCTTGCAATGCAATCAGCAGCCTCACACCCATCCCACGTGCGATTAAATATTTTGTGCTAATCATATTCCTACCAGAGCAGGTCAAGTGTAAATAGTTCAAGCTTTGCAGGATGCATCTGGGGTTTTAAGGGAGTAGGATTTTTTTCTAAACCCAGAAAGTATACATATCTCCATTTTGACTTTTGTTCAGACCTTTCTTGAGCAATGATTTTGTATATACAGTTAACTCTCTCTTTATCTACACCCATGTATTACAACCATCTAGTTACTAGTAAAAATGTGCCTACCTTGTCTGACAAATGTTGTAATGATTCATATAATGTATATAGTGTGTCTCTGTGTGCATTTTCAGTGTGTGAAGAAAAGTCATTTTGTGAGCTCTTTGGTTTCTGAGCATGACATATTGAGCTGTGCAAATAACCAATCAATACAAAACTCGAGCTCATGTATGTGTGTTTTTGTGTATGTATGTGTGTGTGTTTAAATACATTTTATACACACACACATATACATTTTAGCAGTGTTTTAGAGCATTAGATATATTGTATGCCAGACATTAACAACGGTTATAGCAAATCACAGTACTAGGCATAATCACCCTACTATTTAAAAAAATTGCACATTTGTATATTAAAGATCACTGCAAAATTGCTTCACCTACCATAAAAATATTTTTGAAGGATATATATTACTACAGCTATTCTCATAATTATAGTTCAGTGTGGCTTGTTAATGCATTGAAATGGATTCTAAATCCACATTCATTAAATTACGACATGCCTTTTGTCAGTTATTTTCCAATTGTTTGCTTACTTTTTTTAATATGTTTATCCATTGTAAATAAATTATTTTTCGACCACCTATATTCTTAAATCCTTCACGCACAATGGGCAAACTTATATAAAAGACATGATTAATAAGTTGTACTGCGTGCAGCCAACTGATCGTACATGCAGTCAAAATATCTACTGACCTTCCTTTAGATTTGCCTCATGCTGTACTGCTTCATTTCATCAGCAGCTTTTAAACTTTATTAAATACATATTCTTTATTTTTTTTTTAATTCTAGCCTGAATAAAGTAATATGGTATTAGTAATACCACTTAGCAGCAAAAAAGCTATTGCAGCACAGATTTACATAACACTAAAGAACCTAAAAAAATGCAATAATAAAAAATATAAAAAAATAAATCAAATTGAGCTTATGAGGTATTATTTAAGTCAAAATGGAGAGCAAATAAAGGCTTATTTGTAATGTGTGTATTTTTCAATTCTTCCAAACTACTGATTGCTGACAATTTGTTTTGCTACATATTTTGCCAACTACTTTTTTTGTTTTCCTATTTCCATACCTTTGGTGTATAACCCTAGGGGGAAAATCACAACCTTTGTGAAAACAAGTGCATGCTCCAGTCACATAAAATGATAGAAAAACAATATATAAAATAAAAAAATAGATATACTGTATATTTTAACCACTTCAAAAATTAGCCTGGCATTGGCTATTAAGGACAGAAAAGCACTGAAAACTATGGAAAAGTGACTTAAAATAGGACTATTTCAGTACCAAGCAGATGTTGCGTGTTTAGGTGCGTCAAAGTGCAAATTCTGTACAGTTAAACTTTAAAGATTTCAATATATCAGACACCAAGGTCGAGATAAATGAATTAAAAAAAATGAAAGACCCATATTTTTATTTGTTGAATCTGAGGAAGAATGCACCAATTTTCAGGATGCTCCCTGCCCTGAGGCAGTAGATTTTGCATTCCTCCTTTTGCTTTCCTTGGTTTGGTCAGCACAGGTTGCTGTCACAGGGCCAGTAATCAAAGCTTGCCAGTGTTTCAGCTCCAGCGGAAAGAAACGTGACGAGGCCGGTCTCCTCCTTCCTTGACCAGGGGCTTATGGAACTCCCTGCCTGCACGTGAGTGGATGCTTGCCCAGCAATATTCACAATAATACTGCAGACAGGTCACATTGGCACAAAAGAATGGGGCAAACTTTCCACCACAGCGAGCTCCCTGGCATTCATCACACATCTGATCATCCAAGACATATGGCTTTACTTCAACCTGAAAGGGGGGAAAAAAAGACACACACATACATGCAGAAATTAAAATTAGATCTCTTTTGTGTTACTTTTGTTTTGCTTTTTTCTTACTTGTTTACTTTTAGTGTTACTGAAATTCAGCACAACACATTTACATTACTCTGATTTTACAAATTCCGTAGAACATTTCATCCAATGCCAGAATTGCATGTAAATGGTAAAATGCAGTCTCTTTTAAAGTATAACTGAGAACAGCTATGTTGCATTACTAGACTCTTCCAGTGCATTTATATAATCTTGGTGAGGGGGGAGGACAGTTGCATAGTCTCGGATACGCAGTGACTCAGTCACTGCAGTCTGCAGCCTTGCCTAGAAAAATTTTAGGGGTGGGTTCTGTGCGCATGAGAGCTTATAACCATTTAGTACTTACCTGGAATTACAGTGCATATAGTGCAGTGATGAGGAATAAAAACATGGGTGTTTTGGACCATGCAAACAAAAAAGCGGCTCATCCATCTGCCTTGTATTTTACATTCCATAATAGAATAAAAAAAGAAAAAAAAAACATCAAGATAGCAACTAAACTAGCCTTACCCATATACCTTTTGCATGAGAGCTGGCTCTGTCAGGCTATATGTTATTGTCAGAAAAAGGAGAATGGTAGTGGTACTTTGACAACTTTCTAGCACAATTTCACATTTTTAAACAGTTGTGTAATATGGCATCTACTCCAGGTAGAAGTGTAATGTGACATCATCTTAAGGAACAAGTTGTTTAAATTTAGGCTTATGAACTGCCAAATGAGCTCAACATGCTTCACATAGTTGGTTCTAAGTAAGGTATATTTGTCAAGAAACTGAAAATTTCATAAAATGGTGTCAATTGCTGTCTTGAGAGAAGTGGGAAAACTGGTTCTAACCAGGACAGAAAAAGAAGGGTAAGGCCTAGATGGGTAACTACATAAGAGGATAAGGACACCAGAGAGTCTGTAGTTTGTTTACAGGTCCTCAGTTGACTTCTTCTTTAAATACACACTAAATACCAATGTAATCTACAATAGAGAAAAAGACAAATCCAGGATGCTGAGCATAAGTACACTTTTCCAGTCATCTTCTGGCCATTGTCTGTGTTCTTTTTTCCGGTTTAACATTTGCTGGTTTCACATGTGGATTTAGCTTTGAAACTCTGCCTCTAAGGCCAGTGTCCCAGAATAGTCTTTTCTCTGTTGCTGATAAGAATGGTATGTGGCATATATTTAAAGAAGTTGACTGAGGACAAGTAAGGTATTTGGTTCTCAAGCTACAAATTCTGATGTCTTTCTTATCTTATGCATTTGTGCACATGGGTCTTCTACCTTTTTTCTATACTAGTTAGATCCAGTTTTCCCTCTTTTCTCAAGGCAGAAACTGTATAAAATACATCTTCAGTTTCTGAACAGGCTTCAGTGGTGATAATCCAGGTTTCTCTAATAACCAATTAACATGTAAACATGACTAATGGGAGATAATCTAAAGGAATTCACCATTAGGATACTGAAGGAACTGCTGCTGAAAATGGGGCTTTACAGCCATATATAAATAATACATTAAAAATCAGTCATTTAAAGCAGTATTAGCCATTGCAAACACCAGAAATGTTTTGGCTATATTTTAATTTAATGGTATCTTAATAATAATTTCTCTCAAAAACATGAAAATTTCTGGGTGACCCCAAACTTTTTAACGGTAGTGTAGGTGAACACAGAATTGTAGATTGTAGATTGACTGGTAAACAGCTCCTGCTTCATCACTTTGCAAAGGTACAGCACTCAACTCACTAAACAGCTGCCACTTCTTCAATTTGCTTTTCAGTCTTCATGTTCCCCTTCTTCCATCCATTGTAAACAAGATTGTAAGAAAGAGAAACTTGAACTCCTCCACTAACATCAACTAATCATTCAAGTGTGTGCTGAACATCACAATCAGATGAGACAAAGAGAACATCATTATCTGCATAAAACAACAGTGCTACCCCCAGCATCCCTAACTGGACGTCCTCAGCTACACCTTGATATCTTTTGCACCACAAACAGGAGTGATAACAGGACACAGCCTTAATGGAGTCTGACACAAACAGTGAGTAGCTCTCACTGCAGTCATAAAGGGAACAAAAAGCACACAAGAGCAGCCCCGTTACCCCAGTGTTTTGTTGACACGTTTATTTTTTCCACATCTACAAAACACATCATACTCCCATGCACCTTTCTGTGAGGGTGGGGTTTGTGTACCTTGGGAATGTAGGGTCTCCTTTGGCAAACAGGTTTGGGCTGAAAGATCAAACAAACAGCCATTCACAATGACCCTCATGACAGTAAACATTAAAAAACAGTATACCCTTCATGGGATAATATTAGTGGGACCCACACCTGGAGCTAGACAAAGAGATGGCATTTGCTGACAGGCGCCTGGTGTTCAGGTAAACCACATAACCCAGCCGGGCTTAATCCGAAATAGTGATGTGAAGGAATGTTGTGGGTTGTTCATTTACAAGACAAAATGGTAAGAGTAGGGTGTAATGCCAGATTAGTGGAAGCATAGGCAGGAAAGATTCCACAGAACAGTGCCAGATTACTATATCACAATGTGTATGTTCTATAGCCAAACCAATAATAAATAAAAAATGTGTTTGTATCTAATAATTAAAATATCAAAATGATTTATTCACACATTTAGTATTCAATTATATTATATTGGAGGCCCTAGTATTACATCACAGTGAAAATTACATACTTTCAGAGATAAGGTTGTAAGTTGTTACTAGGGTTGTACGTACTGTGGTAAAGACAACTGTACTTTGGGCATGTACACCTCTCTATAATCTTATGGTCTAGTCACCACTTGTACTTATTTGTACCTTTTTTGTCTAAGAGTTCAAGGTGGAATGAGAACAGGCTGGGCAAGAATTTCAAGTTCACCCAATGGATACAGGCATATACTGTAGTATGAATGGCACCTCTCCAGTTTGCATAGAAGAGGAAAGGTGGGAGATATGTGTAACTTCAGCACATCCTCAAGCATTTTCAGAGGAGTACTTGTGGCAAATTCTGCAGATGTCTTGAAAAGCTTTGACAAATAGTACTATAACATAATAAATATCCAGAATACCTAGTATTTCAAAAGCTGTGATTAAAATATCATCAACTGATGTGCCAAAAATCAATTAATCAAGTGTAACATCTTGAGTTATTTTTGGTGTCTGATTTATTGTATTTAAATGTACATTGTAATAGCTATTATTTACCATGATTAATATTACCATTGATCCTGCACTTTTGACAGATAGTGTAAATACCACCACATCCCAACTCATCTCTCTCTATTATAAAAAAATCCTGGAGAGAAACAGTAGGGCAACAAGATGTGATCTTCATGTTAAGATCATGGAAGACACTTAAAAGACCTGTGAGACTAGAGAGATTGGCCACGGAGCATCTCATGGGGACCTTAAATATGAGACTTTGTGCCAAGAGATTGACCCAGGATCGTCTCGCGATGACGTAGAACATGAGATTCTTGCAAGACACGCCCTACTTACAACCAAATAAGAGCACGGGCAGCAACACACAGATCCAGCGCATATAAAGCATATAAGGACAATACATTATAAATGAAACGTAGACGACTAAGCAAAGAAGAAAGCAGTGCGGAGAAAACAGACTCAAAAGCGTTGGAGAGAAAAAAAAGAAAAAGAATAATCTTGGTCTAAATTCAGAAAATAAGGAAAGTAATTATCAGCCCAGAACAAGTGGAATTGGAAAGAAAAAAAAAAAGTACGTCCAATCCAGACGTTGGCGCTATACACATGCAGAGCAGGTTAGAGAGATTATGAAAGCAGTGGAATTTGAAAGGCTCAAAAAAAAAAAAAACAAACATTGGTGTGATACACATGTGTAGAAAGTTAAAGAATATGAAAGTAGGAAAATTAGAAAGTATAAAAAAAAAAAAAAAAGTAAAGATGGCAAACAAACGGAAATTATTACAAGAAAAAGAGAAAATAATCACCACGGACCAGGTGTCATTGAAAAAAAGCAGGATAAAGCAAGGTCAGAAATAAAAGACAGAGTAGAAAACAAAGTAAAACATCATAAAAAGGTTAAAAAACAAGGGGAGCAAACACATGTAGAGCAGGTTAGAGGTAATGAAAACTGGAATTCAAAAGATTAAAAAAAACGTAGGCACAAAACACATGTAGGGCAAGATACAGAATATGAAAACAGAAAAAAATTACAGTGTCAAAACAAAGAAAGTAAACATTGCATTAGCGCAAAGAAAGAGAAATTATTACCCGGAGAAATAACGAAAAGGCAAATAGAGATCGAATATATGGACATAGGTGATATGTCAGAAGTATGTAAATATTGTATGGCTTTGAAGTTTAAGTCAAGAGAATTTCAAAAACGGAGTTTACCTCATATGCATTTATTGGTTATTTTGCAAAAAAAATTATTAACTGCTGATGATGTAGATCGTTTGGTCTGTGCTGAAATTCCAAACAGAGAAACCTATCCTGAATTATGGCACAAAGTCATTAAACACATGTCTCACTGACCTCATTAAAAAGATTCAGCACATTGGGACTCAAAAGATTCCAAATATTGTTTTTACAGAAGTTCTGAAATAAAAGTAAAACTAATGAAATAACAATTCAAAGAAAAAACATCTTAAAAGTGTGTATCCGGAAAAACAAAAATGAGGGTTGGCGAGCAAAGCAAGCCGGGGGCAAAGCCCCCTAGTAATTATTAATAACAATACCATTATGCAAAGCATCTGTTATAAATTGCCAGTTCACAGTTGTAGAGAGTGCAATTTGGCAGTGTGACATTACCTTAACCTGTACTGGTTGCTGACACATTGCCTCATCAATGTATCTATCAAAAGTAATGAATATCATCATTATTATTATTATTACTATTACTACAATTACTTTTACACAGTACTAATATTATCATCTTTATTATTACTATTACAACTGTATCATGGCTTGAATACTAAAACACTATTTTTTTTCTAAACATCAAACAATGAATCTATAATAGGTATTTCATCATAAATATATTTACCCAAATCATAGTATTTTTTACCATTGTTTTGTCTGACAGGTTTAGTTTACGTAGCTAACTGGGAAATACTTGTAGTAGTACAAACTAGTAATAAAATTCATGTAAAATTTATTTCTAGTGTTTTTCAGCCCAAGTGGCAAGATCTCACATTGATGAGCACAAATGGCATTACAGTAAAGACATACTATCAACAAGTTTCATTTATCCCTTGTTCCACCAGCTACTTTCTCTTCTTTAAAATATTGGTCCTTCACAATAGTGCTGTCATATTCATATCCTAACTTCATATATACTGTATTTAAATGTTAATTTTTTCAAATGCAGTTCAAAATTTGCAGTTAGCTTTGTGCTAACCTGAATGTTTTTATGCGACATTCTGTAATTTTGTTTTGTCAAAGTATTTCCCCCCCAAGTAAATCTACTGACAAAAAGTTAAAGAGACAAAAAAATCTAATGAAGTAAAAAAAAAAAAAATCATTACAAACTACAAATGGAGGGAAGGAATACAATAAGAAAGGAACCAAAGCTAAATTGTCACAAGGATCAAACAAAAAGAGAGCTCTCAAAAAGAAAGAAAAGAAAAAAAAAAATAGACCTTGTAAAGAAAAAATAGATATATTTCATAAAGACGTCAGGTAATACGAAAAAGATCAGAAAACTCCTTAAATGTAGGAATGCTAACCAAAACATTATATAATCGTATGTGCACCATAAATAACGGAAAAGAGACTAAAAGAATAACCTATATGTGTGTTATCAAACAACATGATAGTGTGGCTGTGGAGGGACTGTTCAGGGAGAAAAAAAGAAGATTGGCCACATTGCACTCTCTTTACCTTGATATTATTCAAACCTAGTAATCTATCACTGCCACTTGACCTATTCATCTTTTATGAAAGATTAGTTCAAATCAGGGTTGCAGGATGCCAGAGCACAACCTGTCAATACTGGGGTCAAGACAGGAAAACTTTGTTATATACAGTCATATGAAAAAGTTTGGGAACCCCTCTTAATTCTTTGGATTTTTGTTTATCATTGGCTGAGCTTTCAAAGCAGCAACTTCCTTTTAATATATGACATGCTTATGGAAACAGTAGTATTTCAGCAGTGACATTAAGTTTATTGGATTAACAGAAAATATGCAATATGCATCATAACAAATATAGGTGCATAAATTTGGGCGACAAAACAGATATTACATCAATACTTATTTGAGCCTCCTTTTGCAAATAACATCCTCTAGATGCCTCCTATAGCCTTTGATGAGTGTCTGGATTCTGGATGGAGGTATTTTTGACCTTTCTTCCATACAAAATCTCTCTAGTTCAGTTAAATTTGATGGCTGCGACCATGGACAGCCTGCTTCATATCATCCCATAGATTTTCAATGATATTCAAGTCAAGGGACTGTGACGGCCATTCCAGAACATTGTACTTCTCCCTCAGCATGAATGCCTGTGTAGATTTTGAACTGTGTTTTGGGTCATTGTCTTGTTGGAATATCCAACCCCTGTGTAACTTCAACTTTGTGACTGATGCTTGAACATTATCCTGAAGAATTTGTTGATATTGGGTTGAATTCATCTTCAACTTTAACAAGGGCCTCAGTCCCTGAACTAGCCACACAGCCCCACAGCATGATGGAACCTCCACCAAATTGACATTAGGTAGCAGGTGTTTTTCTTGGAATGCGGTATTCTTCTTCTGCCGTGCAAAGCGCTTTTTGTTATGACCAAATAACTCAATTTTTGTCTCATCAGTCCAAAGCACTTTGTTCCAAAATGAATCTGGCTTGTCTAAATGAGCATTTGCATACAACAAGAGATTATGTTTGTGGCGTAAGTGCAGAAAGGGCTTCTCATCTCCCTGCAATACAGATGTTCTTTGTGCAAATTATGCTGAATTGTAGAACAATGTACAGATACACCATCTGCAGCAAGATGTTCTTGCAGGTCTTTGGAGGTAATCTGTAGGTTGTCTGTAACCATTTTCCCAGTTCTGCGCATATGCCGCTCCTGTATTTTTCTTGGCCTGCCAGACCTGAGTTTATCAGCAACTGTGCCTGTGGCCTTCCATTTCTTGATTACATTTCCTGACAGAAACTGACAGTTTTAACCTCTGA
Organism: Polypterus senegalus; assembly: GCF_016835505.1. Lineage (NCBI taxonomy): Eukaryota > Metazoa > Chordata > Cladistia > Polypteriformes > Polypteridae > Polypterus > Polypterus senegalus. The sequence continues at coordinate 243,229,867 of NC_053154.1, forward strand.
GATAGCTTTTTGTAGCCTTCCCCTAAACCATGATACTGAACAATCTTTGTTTTCAGATCTTTTGAGAGTTGCTTTGAGGATCCTATGCTGTCACTTCAGAGGAGAGTGAAAGGGAAGCACAACTTACAATTGACCACCTTAAATACCTTTTCTCATGATATGGACACACCTGTCTATGAAGTTCAAGGCTTAACGAGCTAATCCAACCAATCTGGTGTTGCAAGTAATCAGTATTGAGCAGTTACATGCATTCAAATCAGAAAAATTACATGGGTACCCAAATTTTTGCACAGCCAGTTTTTCACATTTGGTTTAATTTCATACAACTAAGTACTCAGATGTTCCTAGAAAATGAGACATACCATTGTTATCTTTTTGTTGAAAGTAGAGTAAATTATGCAGGCGGAGAGGGGTTCCCAAACATTTTCATATAACTGTAAACTTTAAGCACTTTAAGTGTTTGTGTGTTTCAAAAACAGAACAATTGAATTTACTATTGCAATTATCACTAATTACCTGGGTTCACTTCCCTGGTCCTCCCTGCGTGGAGTTTGCATGTTCTTCCTTTGTCTGCGTGGGTTTCCTCCGGGTGTTCCAGTTTCCTCCCACAGTCCAAAGACATGAAGGTTAGGTGCATTGGCAATCCTAAATTGTCCCTAGTGTTTGCTTGGTGGGGGTGTGTGTGTGTGTGTGTGTGTGTGTGTGTGTGTGCCCTGCAGTGGGCTGGCACACTGCCTAGGGATTTGTTCCTGCCTTGCGCCCTGTGCTGGCTGGGATTGGCTCCAGCAGACCCCCGTGACCCTGTTTTAGGATATAACGGGTTGAAAAGTAACCAACTGACTGGTTTGAAGTTATTTAGTGGAAACTTTTATGCAAAATGACACTAAAAATTCAATATACAAAAAATACATTTGAGTGATTGGATTGGTAGTTGGATCTAGGGATGTAACAAGAATGAATATTTCAGTACTAATTTGGTACCAAAGTTCTGAAAAAGTAATTGTACCAGCTTTTTCACAGTATCTGTAGTGCTGAGAAAATTGGTACTACACTCATGCATCATTGCAAGTAGACAAATTACTCTGGAAGGCACAATAATATTTGATAAAAACGTGAGCAAAAAACTTCATGTAAAAATGGCTTACAGTGTTGATAATACAACACCACATCAACACAAGTCGAAAAACAGCAGAGGTTATGTCTAAAAAAGCTTTTGTGTTTGTACAAGAAAATTTAAGCATGTAATTTCAGGAATCATCTATATATGTAATTCACTAAGGCAAGACACCTATGGAAAGCACGCCAGAAGGGGCGTGGATTCACTAAGCCGCTGACAAGTAAGACACCTATGGCGCACGCAGGAATGAGCCACACCCACCAACTCCAAGACCACTGGATATGACGACAACTCGCAGAGCCACACCCACCAACTCGGACGTGACGACACAGAAAAAACGGCGTCATTTATATTCGTCTGCCGTAGAGGCCACATGCAACTCCGAGCCACGTTGACTGTTCATAGAGGCATGTTTCTCGCAGAGGTTAATCGCCATATGCAGCGTGTTAAACGGCTTGCGAGGGGTATCCCATGGGATTCTTAAAACAATCCTTTACAACTGAGGTTAAAACACAATAAAGTAAGCAGTCTTTAAAAAACGAGTTTTCGGTTACGAAGCACGACCGCGTGCACCATAGCAAACTGTTTTACATGCTACATACAGCAATTCGCGCTACTACCGTGGTCGGGTGTCTTGGTGGATTATATATAGACAAGCAGCCAAAACCGCACAGGGCAATGAAAAGTCTACATGAGTCACAGGTGCATGTGGACTGTGCAAAGACGACAATGACTCAAGTGACGAGTTGGAGGTGGGCACATGAGCAGGCAGGGCGCGATGGCGTTCCGGCAGTTTTCAGTCACGGACGATTGTGTGTTGGTTCGTTCCGAGCATTGTTAAAATGTTGCTTTTCTTGCTGATTTATTACATTACCGATTTTTCAAATGTTAATTTTCTCCCTGTGCTTAAAAATCATTAAAAAAAAAATCGGCCTTATTATGCGGTGTATGGTACGCCTCGGGTTGGCTAGTACTTTTTATTAAAAAAAATGCAATACACACTTGTGTTATTCCACTTTTATCCCATTATGGAATTAATTCAGAAAAAAAAGTTGTGCATGCTTTGAGAGAGAAATAATGATATGGATCAAATGAGATGTAATCTAACTTGTATTGTCACACATTTCAAAGAGGACATGAAATGATAACGAGATTAATCACTTTTAAATAGTATCCTACACAGACCTGATAAATGAACGGAGGCTTTGTATTCATTCTACGATTGTAATAAGCAGTTCTACAGATGTCCATCAGTCCATAAATCCATCTATTTTTTTTTAACCAGTTTATACAGTTCAGGATTGCTCTGGAATGCAACTCACATGCATTCACAATTACATATATAGGACTGTGGGATGTGAGAGGACTTGCAGCGCTAAGAACAGTTGTGTCAAGTAAACAACACTTATACCAGTGATGCCATGAGTTGCTGTATTTGTAATTAATAAAGTAAAATGTATTTAGTGTTTGAATACTTTGAAGGATTAGGCACTTTTCTCTACTAATGCAACGTGTTCTGTGTTAACAGAAACATGTAATCGTTAGGACAATCAAAGCAGTATACTTTATTACTTCTTATGAATTTGCAAACAATGAATATGTGTAATTCATTTGGTTTTTGAAGGCAAACTAATGTTCTTTAGTATAACTCATAAATATAAGCACACATCAGATATTTGAATTATACATTGGAGAATATAGCGCAGTTTTACAGTTAACAGATTTATAGAGTACAGGTAACAACAGCCTGGGTCATTTCCAAGTCCTAGATTTGCACACAGGCATAAGCAGTAACACAGTGAGATCACTCATGCAAGAAACCATTAAATTGCAAAACAAAACCTATTTAACAGGAGTTCTGAATGGAGGATTAGTGGAAATCTGGTAAATCTGATTTCACAAAGGAGGCTTTAAAGTTGGAATAAATATGAAAAGATGGACATATTTGGAAAATTAAAGCACCTTGAGTCTGAAATTTGAAGTAATTTGATTAATCTGTTAAGTGTTACTCTTTAATAATAATTTTAATCAGACTTTAAAAGCATGTTGCTACAAAAACAGCTTTAACAAGCTGGTATAAATGAAAATATCCTGAATTATGTTTGAATTCACCAATTCAACAGTACACAGATAATGTTTTTGAATGTTTACATTTAGTATGTATTTTAAAGCCACAGTTTTCAGTTACTCGGCAGAATATATCAGAATAAATTTGGAATACGCACATGCTAAGTGAAAACTGATAGTTCATGATATAGCATTCTCTATCAACCCTATGCTGAAATTCCTTAACATTTATAAACTCCATGTTTATTGTTGCACTGGGACATCTCTGTCACACATTAAAATTCAAGCCTTGCATTGTATTTTTATGAATGACAATATGGGTTTGCTTAAATTATAGTTGGTGTGGCAGATGGCCGGGACGCCTCTTTACTGGAGTGACCAGGGGAGAGAGCTTATTCAGGATATTACTTCCCTCGGAGAGGTAGATGGCAGCCCCCTGGGTTGCAGTTGTGCCTCGGACTCCCACAGGGTTCCATAGGAGTTGGAGTTTGGCGCAGCCCTGTTGGGTTCATTGTGTGGCATCAGAGCTGCTGCTGAAACTGTTGAGCTCTTTGATGCAGCACTTCCACCAAACCAGGAAGTAGGTTCCTGCCGGAAGAAGGTTGTTGGACACCTGGAGCACTTCCAGGTGCCCTATAAAAGGAGCCAGCTGCCACTACTCCAGGAGCCAGGGTCGGGAGAAGGTGGGCTAAGCTTGCTGGAGGAGGAGTGGAGGTGAAAGAGAGGAAGACAAAGAAGAAGAAGAAAGAAAAGAAAGTGTTTTGTGCAGTGGTGTGAACTGTGCTTAACTGTGCTGTACAGGTGGGAAATGGGGAAAGGCATTTCCAATGTGGAAAAAGAAAAAATAGAAATAAAACGTGTGTGCTGAATTTGTGTCCTTCATCTGTCTGTGTTGGTTTGGGTGTCAGGAGCGCCTTCTGCAGGCCTCATTAGTTAACTACTTAATAGATATACCAGTATGTTAAAGTGGTTGTTACTGTTAGTATTAATACATTTTATATTGTATTACAGAAAAAGGCACAATATTGTTCACTTCAATAATGGAGGTACTTTAATAAAAAGCTATATGAAACTGGATTTCTGTTTTTGCTATAGTATCAAAAGGTATTGAATATCTTAAAATTTCACATTGTATTTGTATCAAATACAAATATTCTAGTATTGTAACATTTATAGTAGGATCCAACATTTCACCTCTCCTAATTAATCTCATACCACATAAGAATTGGTCCCAAGACTGTTGGACTCTGGAGAGTTACTTCCAACAACATCACGAGCCTAAAAGGGTTGCTTATAGCCATAACTGGACAGTGATATTGCTAACCTTTGTTTGCTCCAAGCCCAAACTTGGGTAGGTTCCATTCATGAAGGTTTCTCGCCTATTTGTGCCCTTGTCACAAAAACAAGCTTTTGAGAATCCTTGGCTCAGCATTAGCAAAGATGGGATACATCCTCAAGATGCCAGCTAGTTTAGGGTCTTAATGAGACATTTGGTCAACATGTCACTCTGTTGTGGGGAATGGAGAGGGGAATTCTGTTTGTGCATTCATAATGCTGATCTGCTTGCTCAAAGATAAACTGTGGCAACTCTCTTTTTAGATACCCTGATTACTCTATTGAGATAGTGTAGACTGGTCTCACAGTCTTTCTTGCAGTACAGAAGTTACACTAGAGCAACACTAATCCTACACCTGTTCATTGTCACAGCCACTTTCATCACAAGTTCAATGTATTTCACTCTATTTTTTTTTTTGCTAAAATGATAAAGTTTGGGGGCAGCACGGTGGCGCAGTGGTAGCGCTGCTGCCTCACAGTTAGGAGACCCAGGTTCGCTTCCCGGGTCCTCCCTGCGTGAAGTTTGCATGTTCTCCCCGTGTCTGCGTGGGTTTCCTCCGGGTGCTCCGGTTTCCTCCCACAATCCAAAGACATGCAGGTTAGGTGGATTGGCGATTTAAAATTGGCCCTAGTGTGTGCTTGGTGTGTGGGTGTGTTTGTGTGTGTCCTGTGGTGGGTTGGCACCCTGCCCGGGATTGGTTCCTGCCTTGTGCCCTGTGTTGGCTGGGATTGACTCCAGCAGACCCCCGTGAACCTGTATTCGGATTAAGCGGGTTAGAAAATGGATGGATGGATGATAAAGTTTGATTTTTATCAAGCCAAAATTATTACTTCAAAATTATGATACATATTTATTTATTTTGAGTTTGAAAGTGAAGCATATATTATAAATTCAAAAAACTACCCTGTTCTTGCGTTTTATAATGGAGTTATTGGGTACTGGGGTCCCAATTTGAAAAAAGCATTAAAACATACTGAATATGCTCATTTATTCTCTGTTGACAGCCTGCTCTGCTGGAATCAGAGATTATTGCATTCAACTGTGATCTCATTCTAACAAGGAAAACTCCATTCTTAAGGCCAGTGAATGACTAACTACAGCTCCAAATCAGCATTTTGTTTCATTAGCCACTCTTACTAGCCAAGTGAGAATATGTGATAATGAAATATTATGTCCATGGGTGATCTTTGCTTTGAGTTGTCTGCTGCTTCCATCAATGTAAGAACATAAGAAATTAAATTAGAGAAAACCATTCAGTCCATCAAGCTTGTTTTTTTAGCCAATAGAAAAGTTGTCCCAATATCTCATCCAGATGCTTCTTAAAATTTGTCAAGGTTCCTGCTTCAACTACATGTTTGGCTAGTTTTTTCCAGAATCCCACAACTCTTTCAGTAGTGAAATGCTTCCTGGCTTCAATACTAAACACATTTATTTCCATTGGTGTTCTCAAGTATGCGATTCACCGTTAAGCTAAAAGAATTCTGCTGGATCTACTTTATCAATGCCTTGGGGATTTTGAAGATCTGAATTAGGTCCCCCATGCAGCCTCCTCTCCTCGAGACTACACAGATTTAACTCTCCAAGTCTTTTGGACTAGGACATTTCTGGGAGGTACTTGATTTCACTGCTTTGTGCAGCTTCAAATGCTGAAATGCCTTTCTTATAATGTGGTGACCACAACTGCACACAGTATTCCAGAAGTGGTCCCATTATATAGTCGGAGCGCAATGTCCCTTCATTTATACACAAGAGATACAGTATAATGAAATAACCTAACACTGTCCTTGCCTTTTTAATAGCTTCTGTGTAGATGATGAAATCATGTCAGCATAACCCCCTAAATCCTTTTCAGAGTTGCTTCCTTTAGGACACTGGCTCAGAGCTTGGATTCATAATTGACATTTCTTTTGTCTATGTGTAGTACTTTAAACTGGTCTATATTAAACTGCATTTTCTAAGTGTTTGCCCATTTTTGCATATTATCCGAGTCTTTGAGAATTGTTTTGCTGGCTCCATGGTGTCCGTCATTCCTCCAATTTTAGTATCATCTGCGAAGTACACATATTTACTAACTGTACCAAAATCTATGTCATTAATATAAATCAGAAAAAAATATTGGTTCAGAACAGACCTCTAATGGACTGCACTGATGTCCATAAGTCACAAAGAGCACTTTTCCTCTTAAAAGTACTCTGCCTCCTGCCAGTTAAACTTGAGGTCAGGTTTTGTAGATTGATGCTTACAGGTTCCAGCTTTAGAATTAATCTTTGGTGTATGAGTACATCAAAAGTTATTTTGAAAGTCTATGTAAATTATGTTGTATGCTTTGCTTTTGTTAGATATTGCAGTTGCCAGTTAAAAAAAATCTGACTAGTTTGGCAAGATGTTCCTTTCATAAACCCATGTTGGCTGTTATTTAGTATATCATTTCTATAGGTACTTTTCTAATTTACCGGTATTTCTTATTATAATTTCTATAATCTTGTATAGTGCAAAAGTAAGACTTATTGATATGTAATTACCAGGATCCATTTGGTCTCCCTTCTTAAAGGCTAGAGTCACATTTGCAACTTTCTAATCCTCAGGTACTGCTCCTTTCTCAAATGGAATGTTCATATATGCCTAGTAATGGTTTATAAAGGACATCTTTCACTTCTTTCACTACAATTGGTAAAATCCTACCAGATCCTAATTAAAAATCTATGAACTCTGAGCTTGTTTTCCCTTCTGCATGGAACATTCCATTTATTTCTTCCTTTACAAACACTTTGGTGAAATGCTTGTTCAGTTCATTTCATATGTTCTTCTCATTTTCAATGATTTCACCTTTTGTGTCCATGAAATTTCTTAAATTTTATTGTCTTTCTACTGGTGTAGTACTCAAAATATTTCTTGCCGTTTGTTAGTGCTTCATTAGCAATTTTCTTTGCTCTCTCTTTTGACCTTTTAAATGTTTTTTTTTTGTTTCTTGTTGTAGTGTTCAGTATTTTTAGGTCAGAATTATTTCGCTATTTTTTGCTTTGTTTTTTTTTTAATACAGTGATCTTTTCAGTTTTACTTGTATTAGTAATGCCCTTATTTATTCATTTTGGATGATTTTTGTTTTATTGTTTTGTTTTATTGTTTTTAAGAATGCACTTACTTTGAGCCTGCAAGGAATATGTAGCAGACTTAGCAATATGATTTGTTTCAGCATGAGCTGTAACTAGAGATCTTAAATTTCCCTCATCGGTAGCTGGTCCATTGTTTGGGTTATGTGGGAAACTCTCACTCCAGGTAAGCAGCACACGGTTAATTGACTTCTGATCTCTGGAACGAGTATGTCCCTTTTCTGCCACTCATTTACTTTAACTTGAGTTGAATACAGCGTTTTTCATGGTTTTGAAGCAAAGTACAGCTGTGGTATCTTATTCCTCTTTTGATTGCATGACTGCAAATTTTATATGATATGGTCTGTTTCTTGTTGCTGTTCTCTTTAATTTGGACAGGAATATGATAAACTGTTTGCCTGGGTCTTCAGCCTTCTGTAGATTGGTTAGCAGCTGCTTTTCAAGAACACTAACCTTTGCTATTTTCACAGATTTATCACATATATAATCCAAGATCCCACCAAGTTGGACAGCTGTCCATATATTACATGTATTGTAGGTGATGGGTTTGAAACCCATTTTTTTTATAGTTTTCCTCTTTACCAAGTCATTCTTTTATGTCAGTAATCTTTTATGACAGTAAGGCCTTCGGTTTTGCATGTTTTTGAATTCAGTAGAAGTGTAGGCTATTAGGCCGCTTTTTTGCAGATGAGAAACAATTTCTACAGCTTCTTAAACACTCTTCTAGTGCAATTAAAGGAAAATACAGGGCCATTTCTTCTCAATTGTTTCTTCAAATTAATTATAAACAGACTTGTTTCCTTTTCTGGTACAGTAAAGGACACCATAGTAAACATAGATAATGGTATTCAAAGTAATACTAATGAGTGACTTTGAATGTGCCATGGTAGAAGGCATCAACAAGTAATTATTTTATGAGGAACAGCTACCTTGATGAAGTCTTCAAACACAATGACATAATGGATATATTGGGAATTGATCACCACCCAAAATATCCCCAGCCAGTAGTAATCATATTATTGAAGAAAAAAAAAAGTAAAACAGATTAACAGACAGCCTGTAGTCAGATTGACAGACGTGTAAAATGGTGGTACAAAAAGAGGCACATCATAATACACAGCATGCAACAATCTATTACAGATAGGTTATAGCAGCTCACAACCCAACTGAGTTATGTTCTATTTAAAAACTTGCAAGAAATAAATCTCTTCTGGACTGACGAATTTCAGTTTCTTGTAATCCACACTGATGTAAAACATAGTAAAAATGTAATGAATCCATCCTGCCAGGTGTCAGCAATGCAAGTTTGAAGTGACTATGTAATCATGTGGTGTATAGGTTTGCGGCACACAAAACATCCATTGATCTAAGCAGAGCAAAATTTTAATACAACTGGACATATGAACATTATTATCAATCTGGTGCTTTCCTTTTTAGTAGCAAATAAACATTTCAGTTGGAAAATGCTCATTTTCATATAAAGGGCTATGAATTCAGTTTAATGTCATGGTCTCAACTAAATGACATTGAACAGATTATTTAAAGTAGATATGCACCAACCATCAGTCTGCAACAACTATGGGACAACTGGAATCAAAACGGTATGTAGTGCCTTTGTATGCTACTTTAGTTACCTTCTACTGTACACCCTGATAAATTTAGTCTGTTCAGAAGCCAAATGGGGGGAAGAACATGTTGTTAGATGGGACTGCCTAATAAACTGGCTAGTCAAAAAGTTGAGTAAATTCTATCAATGCACAATTAAATTGTTTCACGATTTCAGAAAAACTGAATTTTATTGAAGGCACCACCCCAAGTGTAGAAATGTTTGCCTGTTACACTGATTATACAATCAAGATGCTGAAAAATAAAATTTCATTCATTCAAAAAAAAAAAGAAAGAAAGAAAGAAAAGTGGCTTCAAGGGACAGTGTCAAAGCAAAAGTTATTTTCTATTTGACAGATGATTAACACCAGATCTAACACTAGTAAAAGAGAAATTTACATGTGAAGCACAAGTATGCATATGGGTTTGATGTATTACTGCCCAACTGTTGAAAGGAACACATTGCAATGGATTATTTATTTCAAATATTTTGAAACAAAGACTAGTAAATTATATTAAAATGTGTTGGATTCTAAATAATGCACACATAAACCAAATTCACAAAGTTATAGACAACATAAGGCAAATAAATATAAACTAAAACAGCAAGCTTCTTTCACTCTATCTCTACAACCAGTCCTGTAACAGGCACCACTGCTTTCTTTCCCTTTTTACAGTATATATTGATAGCATTTTTCTAATCTTAACTCATTAGTCTGATAGCAGTCTCACAGTTTTAATTGGCCTGAAAGTGGTTTAAATAATGTGGCCCTCCAGGACAAATTTTACACGTATGACTTCTATTTTTGTGCAATTATCTAAAGGTTTTTTAGTTTTTCAAATAAGTACAACTCAACATGAAGTACTGGGGCTTTCAATAGGCCAGATGATACAATGCTAACTGGGTATCTCATAAAACCAAAAACAAAGCAACAACAACAAAACTATATTCACTTTGCACCTGCATTAATATACTAGTCTTGTTTCATGGGCAAGGAATATTTCCTGTAGTTATATGTAATTTAGTAAGAATGAACTTCTCGACACCTTTAAGAAGTCATTTACATGAGGCTACTTTCTTTTCATTCAAAATCAGGGATACAGTATCATCTTTGCTGCATACTCTGCATAACAAATGGTACTGTAGTCCTTTTCAATTTATATGATGCAAGTTTATATTTATTTGCATGCTAAAATATCAAGAAACATGAGGCCATAGACATAAATGGGTTTGTAAAATTCTTCCAATTCACGTAAAGAATTAGTGAATTTATTAAACCCACAAAAAAATTACATTTGACACTGAAGTAATTGTCCAGAGGAGTGGAACAGAACAAATTTAAAAGAGTGACATAGTTACATTAAATACAAAGTACCAAAAATAAATAAATCCTTTGACAGATTTTCTGTACACTATTGAAAGTTAAACACCACCTGCTGACACAGCATCATTTGACAAGCATAGACATGAAAAAATCGAATTAGTGGAGAACGAATAGCTCATTTTAAAATGTATTTACATAATTTTAATAGTCTGTCATTTCATTTTAATGAGTAATAATAAGTTATTCCTGCAGCACGTTTTGCATTTAAAGGTCTAGTAATATTGTTAGATAATCAACTTTGCATTAATGAAATGTTTATCAGAAAAACATGGACCATGCCAATAGACCCACTTAAATAGAAAGAGATATTGCAGAGATTAAAAAATAATATACACAGATAAAGGAATATTGTGAAGCCAACTTAATCTAGTTTATAGTCACTGGCAGATGCCCATTCCTTCAGATAGCCCACACGCTCACATACTCACAACCGGGACAGTTTGAAATTGGTACTCAACAAACCAGCACATCTTTGAGAATGTGGAAGGAAAACTCATACAGACATGGGGAGAGCATATAGACTACATACAACCAATGACCAAGTGCTGAATTTCAACTTGGGAATCTGGATACAATTGACTCCTATAAGCTCATTCTTATATTTACTTAAATGCAGATTTTGAATATTACTGTATTTCACTACAGCTTTCATTGTGTGAGAATGCAAAAAATTAATATTTAATGCTGTATATTTCTTGCACTAGAGGAAAAAAAAAGTATCTCTGAAATACAGTACTGGTCGAATTAAGATGATATCAAGCATATGGAATTTGGGGTGGGTTAGGGTGGGGTTGGTGGGGGTAGGGGTGGGTTAGGTGGGTTTTGGGAAGCAGCAGAAAGGAGAATAAATAATTCTCACTACAGTCCTCCACTAAAATGCCCTGCTTCATGCGTTTAAGTTCATCAGCAGCATTGCGCTTACCCGTTTGTCAATGTCATTGTGTTGCAGCTGGACAAAACGTGCACTGATAGCAGCAATGTAACTCTGTTGATTGGAGAAAGCCACCCGGCCAGCACCCTTCGGGTACTTAAGCTCTGGATCAGTATCAATGCCAGCATAGCAGACCCCTCCATATAACCGGTCCATGATCATAGCTAGTTCAACTGCAAGACAGAAGACTAATCAGAGCACTTCCCAAGAACACTGGCTAGCAGTATTACTGTACAGCACTGCTAGTTCATAAAATGATGATAACTTCATTCAGAAGAACTGCAAATTTCACTGTCACAACTAATTTAACAAGTATTGTATAAAACCTTTACTGTATATAAGTGCAGAAGAATTGTGTTTGTACCATTAAATTCATTTTCCTAAATAACTATTACAAATTTTATTTTCTATGAGGCAAGGATCCTAACTGAAAACCAAGGGATTTATTTTTTGATATATATCCTGGGTTGAGAAAATTGAAAAGATATGGAAGATATGGAAAAAGGTGTGGCAACCCCTAATCGGAGCAGCCGAAAGAAGAAAATGATGATCCTGGGTTGAGAAGTTTGGTGGGTGGGTTTACTCGTCAGTTTGGATTGGTCTTTTGAAGCTTTACTACAAGCAATTTATATAGATAAATAGTACTTTATGGTTTACTTAAATAATATGTATCTCAGAAAATGCATGGTCAAGAACCACTTTATCAGCCAGAGTTAAATTCATAGAGCTTATAAAAGTGGAGGAAAAGTACTTCTGCAGCACCGGAAGAGAAATATCAGACTTGGGAAGATTCTAACTGAAGGTATTTGAGAAGTAAATTAATACCCTTTCAGGATATGAACATTAATTTAAGTGAAGCAGCTTTATACAGTAATGTTTACATTGAACAAAACAATACAACAGAATACTTAGTAATTGGATTAATTATGTAAATTGAGTACCATGTTGTATTTAAGCAGCCATTGCTCACATACATGTACTTACGACACCCAGCCATACAGTACACAGCTATAACACCAGTGGCCCCCAACTCCAGTCCTGGATGCCAGAGTGGCTGCAGGTTTTCATTCTAACCATTTTCTTAATTAGTGAACTGTTTTTGCTGCTAATTAACTTCTTTTCAATTAATTTTAATTGACTTGCACTTGATGACTCAGACAACTTATTTCTTTTCCCTTAATTAGCAGCCAAACAATAATAAGATATAAAATGAGTCAAAAATTACAAGAAAACTGTGTCCATCATTACAATATCTGAAAGTAAAGATGAAGGTCTGAGGAATGTTGATCTGCTCAGGTCCCTAAAACATTTTATCAGTGCTCATAGAAAAGAGAAAGTCAACAGATTCAGAAATGTATGCTATTGCACAATGAGAGCAGCAGCAAGCCATGGAATTAAAGAACAGGTTTAGTTAACAACAAGAAATCAGTGCCTAATTAATGTTGGCTCGCTCACTTCACATTTCATTTCTGTTTGGGTGCCATTTAAGGAAAGAAATGAAGAAATTTAGAGAAACAATGAAGAAATTCAGGGAAAAAAAACAAGTCATTTAAAATGAATTCAAATGAAATTAATTAGCAGCTAAAACAGGTCACTAATTAAGAAAAGGGTTATAAAAATCTGCAGCCACTGTGGCCCTCTGGGACTGGAGTTGGGGACCACCGATATACACAAATACATGCATATACAGAAGACCTAAAACAGTTCAAATAAAAACTTAAAATGAGTAATGCTTCCACATTCTAAAAACCTGGTACAAAAGAGTGAACTGAACAGGGATATGACTCATTCTTACTTATTAGCTGAAAGTATAAATGCATCCTTGACACATAATGAAGAAAACATTCTTTTGAATAATTGAGTTCTGTTATGCAACCTCAGAAATAGATTAATATATAACCACTGCTAAATGTGCAGTACCAGCACAGCCATAACAAATAGTGTCCATGTTTGTGTGTGTGTGTGTGTATATATATATAAATATGAGAGAGAGTTTATATATTTTGCAGTCCATATATGCTTTTTTCTGTTGGACTTTTTGTTGATATTGTACTACTGGCAAATTTATGAGGAGGCATGCAACTAAGGATTTAACTGTCATATGTACACAGGACAATAAACCTATACTTGAATTACACTTTCTATCATTTTAATTGTTCATTATTTATAAATGTTCTTATTAATTAACTAACCCTATCCCAATTTACCAATTGTATAAAAAGATAATTCATAAATGAATCACTACTTTAATATCTTTTTTCAGAATGTTAGTTTTTAATGATATTTTATTAAATATTGAACATGCTTAATCCTTTGGCAGAACAACACCAGAACCAACCCTAGATCAGGTGCTAGTCCACACAGTAGGACACACTGATCCACATACCTACACTCACTCATATCATAGCTACTCCAATTAGTCTAACAGACATATCTTTGGGATATGGAAGGAAAACGTTAGTATTCAGCTGGGGGAATAAAACATACAGAAAACATGCAAACTCCATACAGACAAAGCCCAGACAAAGTTTCAACTCCAAGAACTTAGAGCTTTGAGGCATCATTGCAAGTTGAAGCAGGTATTAAAAATGAATGGATGGAACCAATAATAAGGCTTTGTGGTAAGTTATAGATTTTTCCTCATCCAAAGCTTATATTTTTTTCTTTAGTCAGAAAGTACTAATGAAAACAATTCATAGCAGGCACATAGAAGAGATGTTATTGCATTTGGTAAACTTCAGTTACCAGCTCTAAGTGGTCGTGGAACTCCTCCTACAAATATGGTCTTCCTGGGATCAAGTGGCTGGGAGCCATCCATCACAAAGTCGCTGTCACTTAAATTCCAAGGTCGGATTTGCACCTATAAGAGAAAAAATTTTGTGAGTAAAGGGAGGGGGGAAGAAAAGAACCATAAATGTTTGACCCTGAGTTTGAAGGTTCCTTCCAGTCTACATTTAGATATTAAATGCATATTTGCCATATACTACCTCTGTAATGAAAATGGTGTGGGGTAATCATGCTGACAACTTTTGACATTAGTATTCAACACAATTTAACATTACTTACTTAAAATAAATTATTAACATATAAGTAAAACTGAGTGTAATAGAATTTGTGACATAAGAAAAGAGCACACTTCATTTAAAAAAAGCTTAGTATGTTTTTTTTCTACAAATAGGAAATCCATTGTAAACTTAGAGTTTTCAATGGATGTATATATTGTAGGCATCCACAAGCAATATTTGACCACTTTGAAAATGATATCTCGTTATGTAAGACAATGGAAATTGTGACTTAAAAACTAAAAGACTCATTCTGAATTTACACGTAGCACTATAAATTAGTAGAAACATAAAGGATTTTGAGCAAAACTGTTCCAGTAGATTTTGCTGTACAATGATTTTTTTCCCCCCAACTGCACATTTGGGGTGGGAAAATATTATTTTTATCAACAAAATAGGATTCTACTGTTTCATTTCACTTAAAATGTTGGCCTTACAATAGCTAACAGTTTAAAATTAATGCTTAGTACTTCACACATTTTTTTTAAATTGAAGATCAATTGTTAAAAAAAAAAAAATCCCTTTAAAAATTTAGTAATTATTATAGCATTAATATGTCAATGACATGACAGTTTTGATTTGTTTAATATATTTTTATGTAATGCATTTATATACTGCTTTAATTTTTATCAGGCAGGCCAATACATTGGATATTGAAGTGCTGTAGTTCATTTGTGTATACAGCAAACCTTAAACTCAATTAAATTAAAATACGTTGGGATAATAAATTACAGGGGCATTATACTTTGAATACTTTGAAGTTTTACCAAAATTTTAATATTTATTTACTATTGTTTAATTTAATGACTGCTTAAATGTTTTAAGCTTTAATTCATTTTAAATTCACTGTGTGCTTTTTGAAATCTTTTAACTTTACCTCAAACACTGTTGAAACAATGAATATTCACTTTTTTGCATACAAAGACCATTTGACTTAAATGTTTAAACATGTTGCATCTTTCATGAAAACCCTTCTTTCTAATTTCTCTTGCAAAATGAGTCAAGCCTTTTCCTGATACTACTTAATACGATACATGTTAATACGCTACACAGACCACAAATTGGCTTAATAACTGTCACTATTAATATTATACTTTGATGAAGCTAGTGCTTTAGAAACAGTTTGTTAGATAAAATGTGACAACATATACATGTGAAAAATACGGAAATCTTTTACGTTTTTTTAACAATTGTCAACTTCTCTAAGATGTACATGAAATTAACTCATTCCAAGTATATTTCAGGTCCTTTTCTTTCTCTTAAAACTTCAACACAACTTAATAACAAACAACTCTGTCTAAATGTTTAATAAATGTTCCTGTTTTTCTGTCCGTTTAATTACAAAGTCCTACCCTTATGCCTTTCCAGTGATCAAACAGCTAAGCCAAGGCTCATAAGTAACAAATAACCAGGTAACATACTAGTCAAAGTTAGCGAAGAGCTAATGCATGGTCACAAGCACCTTTGGTGTATGCATGTAGTAATGAGCATACAGCATAATTCCAAAGACCTAGGTGTGATTCTTAACCTTGTCACTAAATGCATGACGTTGCAACCATGTTGATTTCCTCTAAAATTTCAAATGCAACCATGTTAAGCAAACTGTTGATTCTAAATTGGCCAAGTGTCAGTCATTGCCCTATAATGGTTAGTGTCCCTTCCCAGTACCTAAAGCTGCTAGTATATTCTCCACCTTTCATCGACAATGTAATGAACAAAGTAGGGTCAAACAATTGATAAAAGGTATTCTTGTCTTATGTAACTGTAAAATACAGTATGAAAGTTTGGTTTCTACTTCACAAAACCACCTGATGAAAAGTGCCTTTAAAACACTTGCACCACAGCAGTCTGTGTTATATTTTAAAACGCCGTCTAAGGCCAGGTTTATACTTCATGTGATGTGTGCGCCGGCGGATGCTGCTGCTACACAAGCAGTGTACCATTTATACTTGCGTGCACACTTTATGTAAATCTGGAGGATTCTACCAGGTAGCAGTTGCGCGATATCATCACGGTGACAAAGCAACGTTCTGCTTCGATGTGTTGTAAATTGCCTGAAACATCCATTAAATTCCCAGGACACCTTGCTACAATATCTCTGAAAAGGATGGATGGTTAATGACTACATCCATTAATCCAGGGACACGGCCATTCCAGCAAGGAAATAATGGTACAAGGCAGAAACAATCTCTGGACAGGGCATCAGTTCATCACAAGGTGAATACAAGCATACACATGCACTAGCGTCATTTTAGCATCACCAGATCCTCAAACCTGCATGCCCTTTGAAGGAAATTGGAGCACACTGTGGAAACCCACCAGGAAAACATGTAAACTCCAGGCAGGGAACACCAGGGACTTGACTCCCTACTGTGAGGCAGCAGCACCCCCACATATGTAATTATTAACAGTATTAATAATTTAAATGAAGTTAACAATTTAGCTGTAAAATATAACATACATGCTTTAACAGATTTCATCATGAAAGTGATATCAAGTATAAATCTAAGCTTTCTAAATGTGTAGAGAACTGGAATATCATAAGCTTAATGTATTCTGTTTGGTAATTGTTCCTGACACTGCTATCACCGCTGGAGAAAGCCCAAGAATCACAAATCAATTAACAACTGGGTCGGTTTTAAGAAGATGTTTACGACATTCTATATTAATGACAAAATAACATTAGAGACAAAGTTAAAAAATAAGGTTTGTTTTCTCTGTGGCTCCAATATGCTTCCATACATTCTGATGCTATTGCAGGGGAAAGAAAAAAAAAAAAAAGCACAGAAAGTGGTATGTGAGACCATTAAAATATATTGTGTCATTACGATGGGAAATATGCAACGCGTGTATTGCCTATGCGAGAAATAGTTGTATAAAAACACCACAAATGCATTTGTATGTCAGCATTTAAGTTTGATGATTTGCTTCACCACATTGAACCATTCATCAAACACTGAAGCATGCACAAACAAAAATCTGATGTCAGGTTCCAACTTGAATACACTGTGCCCCCCGATTTTTTGCTGGTACTGCATTTCACACACACATCACGTTAATTTCTGAGGACGTGCTCAGAGAATGCATCGAATGAACACTGGGAATGCATGGCAGCCAATGATGCATGCGCATATGCTTTCTGAGCATGAAGTATAAACCGGCCCTTAAAATCTCTTCATTGTGCAACCATGGATTGGATTAAACAAATATGACAATGTTATGTTATTTTAAAGAGAAATTTACATGTTGCAGTATGTCAGCTTAATTTTGCCTTTGTTAGGCCCATTCTATATTTGTATTCTTCTCAAGCAAAACACATTTTTCTTTATATGCATGAACAAGTAGAACATACAGACCTATACAATCTGAACTTTTTTCAAAAAGTACATCTCTAGATTTTCTTTAATAGGTGCTATATTTTCATAAACTGCTAGTAAAGAAATACTTGGATTTTTCAGTAATGACTACAAGCAAGATAAAACTTTTAGGGAGAGGATGGAGTGGACAGCTTTTTGTAATGGTAACATACACCCCATCATACTGTATTTGATTAGCACTTAAAAGCTAGTTAAAAAGTTTAATTTATTAACAACAGCTTAGAAGGCAATGGTGAGATCTTCAAGACAAACCAACCCTCATCGAAGTAAAATGATCAGTATCATGTTGTTTCTGGGTATTCCAGTTACAGAATGGAAGATACCAGATATTTTTGCTCGCCATGAGGAAGGTGGATGTTTTGGGTTGTTAATTACTACAGTGACTGAGCTTACTGGTTTGTCTTTGATAGTAGGACTGGAGACACACAGGTACAGCTTTCCATCCTCCTCAATGCAGGCATCAATCAGAGCCTGCACAGAGCTTTCTTCTTGAAATAACAGAAATGCATAGCCTAAAGAAGTGAATGAATACATAATTAGTTTTGAGCATTTAGAATATTTAACAATAAAACTTTAACACTCTCCTTAAATATAGTTACCAATCTAAATTTATTATATGTTCCATGCAGAAAGATCTTAAATGATCTAAAGCACTTTTATAAAATTTCCTTAAAAAAATAAACAAGTAAACTTCCCAACAAGTGCAAAATCATATAAAGAGTCTTCAGAAACATGCTGTAGAAAAAATGTTCCCTCGGGATCTCTGCACAGTTGGAATCAAGAATGTGAGACTAAAATTTAAGTCAAAGATGGTGCTAGGGGAAAACTCTGAAAATTGAAAAAAATGGAGGAGATTAAACTATGCGACAATGCCATAATGCAGAGCAACACGAACCTGAAATATACATTAAACATTCCTTTAATGACAGAGTTATTCATAGGAATAAAATCCATTGTGGTGCAGTGAGTATTACCATTGCCTGACAGCTGCAGGTACCTGGGCTTATCTTTTGGCCTAGTTACTGTGTATGTTCTCCCAGTGTCCATATGGGTTTCTTTCCAGGTATTCTTGTTTCCTCCACCATCACAAAAAGTATGGCAGTTAGATTGACTTGTAACTCTATACTGGCCCAGTATAAGTTACTGTGAGTATGTATATGAATATGTCACATGTTGGATTAGTGTTCAACTTGTCTTGTACTCATTATAGCAGGACAGGCTCCATTACTAAGCAAATTCACATAGATGTAAAGTGTTATGGCTTAACCTAGAGTTTACCATTTCAGATATTGAAAGACAATAATAATTTCAGACTCTAAAATATCAGAATATTCATACAGACATTTAAAACAATGAACGTTTTGAAAATTATGGGCATCATTTTAAACAGATGTCATTGTTAACGTACTGAGAGAACAAGTCATACTAAGGAAGCTTCGTTATAAGTCAGCCATTTGAAAAGTGGCCCATGACTTTCCTTTTGGAATGTAATTACCAAGAGCAACATAGTACAGGTATGTGTTGACTTGAACCAACAAAATATATATATATATATATATATATATATATATATATAGTAATAATTTTTTGCAATAATGTACAGCATGAAGTGTCATACTAAACGAAAGGTTTATCTTTCAAAGTTACAATTCATCAGAAAAGCATCTTTAAAATTACTATCCAAAAAAAGTCCTTAAAACATCTTTAAAAAAATGCATCACGGCATTTAGAATGATTCTATTAATAAGGCTTTTAAGAGCAGAGAAAAAGAGAAAAAAAATTTTTTTTGGCCTATTGCTGAAATGTGATGTAATAAGTACAAAGTCACCATCCATCATTTTGGAAGATAGCCTGTGGTTGCCCTTTTTAAAAACCAGGGATGAGCAATATAACCCAAAATTCTGCTAAAGTACTGTTACCAATCTTCCACAAAACACTAAGGCAGCAGGACCCCAACAGTAAACAGTGCCTTCATCATTTTCAATTCAATGTCATATATCCTGAACCCCAAACAAAAAATCCAGCCCCCCTCCAAAACTAAGCATGTCCAAAAATTTTCCTAGTATAAACATGCTATGTGTACTGTTTAATCTGTGGAGGGCATGTCTGACAAGTTCAGAAGTTTTACAAAATTCATCCCATAACATTCCTTACAGAAAAGGCTGATATTTTCTTATCCTTGCTGAGAGTAACCTCTCTACCAACATCCCCTCGTCCTCTTCAAGAAACACTCAATGGTTCACTAGAACCTTTTACGAACTGTAAAAAAAAAAAAAAAAAGACTTTATTCACAGCCTTACCACCTTCAACTCAGGTGAGTTATTTGACTTCAGCCACTGCTAATGTCACTGCCATCTTTGTCTGTAATTGCTGTTTTGTAATATCCACAATCCAGTAGGTGACTTTGCTTACTAATGATATTCAGGAATAGGTGCTTGTGTTGTCACCAGAACAGAACCCTAACCACCATGTCACCTTCTAGACACTACTGAAGTTTTGAACATTTCATTTTGTATTCATATCTGACATTAATGTAGAGGTCTGAAAGAACGCCTGAGAAGAACTTAGGAGTCATAGTGGGCTCATTACTATTTACATCCAGACAGTGCACAGAAGTGTTCAAGAAAGCTAATGGGGTGTTTAGGGTACGTGGCACAATGTGTAGAGTACTAACTAAGGCAGTTATGCTTAGGTTATGTAGCACACTGGTGAGGCTTCACCTGGAATAGTATGTTCAGGTTTGGACTCCATGTTATAAAAACATTGCAGAACTACAAAAAGATCAGAGAAGAATGGTTAGACTGATTCTGGGACTAAGAGGCATGAGCAATGAGGAGATATTGAAGGAGTTTAACCTTTCCAGTTTAAGCAAAAGGAGATTAAGGGGGGTCATGATTGAAGCAGTTAAAATTATGAAAGAATGTAGTACAGATAGATTCCATTTGATACTTTACAACACATTCTTCAACAAGAACACGGTGACACAGTGGGTAAATGCCGATTGAGACAATTGGTAATGCATTTTGAAGTGCTGAATCAACCATCTCTAAAAGTGCAAATACTATGAGGAGATATTAGGGTGCATACTCACAACAATGATTTCCTCTCTAGAACTTAATATTGCAATGAAGTGACCCGCTTGTTCCTAGTGGTGCAAAGTTAGACTATATAAACACTTCAGCTGAGTCTGACAGGGCACAATTACAGAGTAAGATGAGGAAATCACTATCAGATTCCAAAGATAATAATGCATGTTGGAGGGTCCAACTTTATTTATTCAGTGCTTTTCAAATCCTGATACAAACAGAATAATATATGGCAGTGCTACATTCGCCCATTCATTTCCCACCAGAATGAGTTACAATTTTCATTACAGGACACACTCACTTCACAAAAGTTGCCAGTTTAGAGTTGTCACAGTGCTTTGAGTTTGCCATATTTTAGCTGCTGTTTTTTTTTTTTATAAACACATCAAACCACTATGCCTTTTTAACATTTGAAGAACTTGACTATACTATTATACATAATCAAGATTTCATGCAGCTCACTAAAAACTGTAAATATTCAACAACATTTCTACACACAGCTGCAAGCAAAGGCATCAAAAGGAGGAGCAGACAAAAAGTTGTTTGTTGAGTGGATTAAGACTATATTTACTGGACATCATACTGGATTACCAGAAACAGAAAACAGTGATGCAAAAACAGCTGTTCTACAATTGTTGAACAGATATCATAGAAGGATGGTATCACTGAGCACTGAAGTATACTAAAATGCTCTGTTTAATACATTTTTCATCAGTACAAGAGACAGGTATAGAAATGATCAACAAATTATCTCTCACTGGGAAGAGAGTATGAAACAGAAAATACATTAATTTACTAACTTTACATTATATAAAACACTTTGATTTACAAGGAGAATTGAGTATAGATGTTTACCCACTTACTCACTTCTATCCCATACACTATACATTATTTAGAGCAGTGAACAAGTCTGTAAAATTTGACCTGTATGAAAAACAAACAATCTAGCTTATAAAAGGGTAAATACATTGAAATTATTATTTTTGGCTAATGTTACAGATAAAGTGATCAGCAATTCAAAAGTAATGGAAACACTTTAATGACTTCTTCAGTAAGGACACATACCTATTTTAACTCTGCTAAGAGCATTGCAACATAAAGTTGAAGATCTGTAGTAAACATGCAGCTTCCATCTGTGAAGCCACTTGGCTAAACAAATTACTACAGAAATTTCATTTAAAACTGTGTTAGTCATAAAAACAAATCCCAACAAATAAACAGATGGCAGACCAAGATTTATCAAAAGTAAATCCATTTAAAAGGTTATATATTTGAAGAAAAAAATGACCTGACATGAAATCAAATTTAAATAGAATATGCATTGCATTGTAATTCTGCTGTACAATGTAAAAGACACCTGATATCTAAAATATTTTCTTTTGTGGTTTTCCTGGATAAGATCACTTGGAGCAAAAGTAAATCTGAAACCCTACAATCAAAAATATCAAAATGGGACAAGATATTCTAATGTGTCCGAGTTCTAGAAATGTGCCAAACCTATGTTGGCAAGTCTTCACATGAGCTTGTAACAAGCGAGGCCTAGGCCAACATAACAGTTGCCATGGAATGTGCCTGAAATTATCATTAGCATATGACTGGATAGATGTCGGCTCCTTTTTCAAAGGTCACTGCCATTTCAGAGCTAAACTTTGAACTCTGATTTTTCCAGTCCTGTGATGTTGTAGCTGCAATAGGTACCACTGCTGCACTAATTCATAATCACAAATAAAACTTGACATTATGGAAAGCAGAAAAAAAGCTATAGATTCCCAATGAGAGAACCAGAAGTTGTAATTTATAGCAGTGAAGAAACGTGAAATTTAAAAAATACTTTTAATTTTAACATGCAGTTTAAATGATTAAATCAATGAATATATGAACTTGATACTAGATCTAAAATACTTAATTATTCTTCTATATCCAATGCCCACAGTTGACAACTCAAAACTTATGTTACAACACATTTTCCATTAAATACTGTATGAAAAGAGAAACAATTTCACCCAAGTATTAAAAAATATGAAACATTGCTTTATACAACAGCTGTATGCATATTTCTTTACTTTTTTTTGCTTAGAATATGAATTACTTTTAGATTTAAAAGGCAAAGCCAATCAAACTTTTACTATACAATATTTAGGGTATTTCAATAAAAAACAACTTTTTTTCTTACTTATGTTCTTGGTCAATATAATAGTTTTACACTTTCCTCACACTTCTATATATTTAAAGGTTAGACTGGTCTTCCTTGCCTATATATAAAATAGGTAAGATCTGTACGACTGTGAAAATTGTTCCTTTCTATCACTTAAACTTAACTTGCCAATAAACATTTTATATTTTATGTGTTTATTAACTCTTACTTTTTATTGCTTTTCTTTAGATAAATTGTGTAAGATGATAATGTGTTTTACTCTGGGCTATATACTTCATTACATACACATTAAATAAAATGCTAAGTGTCTGTGTCGAACTATATAAGAAAGGAAAGAGCAAACTCTTTTTCTTAGAAGACGGAACTCCTTTAATGTGGGTGTGGACATCCTTTGTGTATTCTACAACTGTGTGATGGCTCATGGGATTTTTCTATACTGTGGTGTGCTGGGCTGGTAACAGAATTTCAAAACAGGCCCACTGAATCAGCAAGCTAATTAAAAGGGTAGGATCAGTAATCAGAGGCTCTCTTGACCCACTGGAAGGAGTAGCAAAGGAAAGTATGAAAACAAAACTTAGTGTCATTATGAACAATGCTGCTCATCCTATGTATGACAATACTATGATTAAGCACTTTCATTCAGTGAATTATTTATTTGTGTAAACATTCTACTGAGGCTGCTTTATACTCATAATTTTTTTTAACGACACACTGTGACTAGGTTTGCCCTCTATCTTTAGCCACGTCAGAAGCTTTCTTTTTTTTTTTTTTTTTTTTCTTGTTTGTTATTCTGGTGTGTATTTGAGAGGTTATTATGCAGATAATGTGACTTTTTACGTGTGTGTGAACTGAAAAACATGACTACAGTGCAAATTTTGAGATTGGCTACAATGATAAAAAGAGACTGATAACTTTATACTATAAATATTTTATACTATACTTTTTCCTTTCTGCTTTTGTACTCAGCCTGAAGACTAAATATAGAGTGTGACATCAAGACATACTGTACACTACTGGGTGGTGTTTTGTTTTTTCAACAGAACCTTTAAGAATGACATGAGAATGATTTAAGTATTTTTTAACATAACTAAATGCTTAACAAGAAAAACAGTTGAAGTTCTTAGATTACTTAATTTAAGTTTACAGCTAATATTAAAATCCCTCCTTTTGACAAATAAAGGGTTAAATAGTTTAGTCACCCTTACCTTATTGGACATATTAATGCTTATTTGTAAACCAAAACTATGACATACATTGCAATCTCAAAATGTAGGCCCCCTTAAAATTCCAACAATAAAAAAAGTAGAGTAGGAGTACTTGTAGTTGACCTATAGTTAATCTGCTAATCATCATTAAAGAAACCCACTGGTTTCAGCATTTAACTCAACGATGTACATTAAATTATTTTAGTTTAGAGTATTATGTTTTTGTTAAAACTGCTGTGTTTTGATCAATTGAAGTAATTGTTCTTAAGACCATTACTAAGTCGTATTGTTTCTCTTTTTGGTGTGCTTGTTGATGAAATCATCTCCTAAATAAATACAAATAAATTACAATAATAAAAATAATATAAATTAGTTTATTTCTTCTAACTCTTTCACAAATTTTGAGTCATACATAATGAAAAAAGGGTAATTGGTGAATTGTACTAGTTTTAGTTTTTAAAGTGTTCATTTGAGAAATGCTTTGACCCAAGTGTTTTTAATATAAACATTTTAACATCTTCAAGTTGGAGAACTGATACTCATCATTAACACACTTATGTCCAAAGCGTCACTGAACCATCAGGCCACACATGCTGCTTCAGTACAAGTGATGACTGATGACAAAACTCCAGCTGCAAATAGCACACATCAGTGAAGACATAAACCAGTTCTGCTTTGTGCAAAAGCCTCCTTTAGGCATTACAAAAAATGCTCGTGGAAAAGTATTGGACATTGTGGGGTAAACTGAACCTTAGATGATTTCAGACTTACAATGTCAAAAAGCTCTTTCATGACTTGAATTATGTTGAGAGACTGACATGCTCATAAAGTGATTGAGCTGTAGGATGTTTTAAGGTATGTATTCAAATCTACCAAGAATACTGTCACAATTTAAAATAAAAACAAAACTGAACTTTATTTATTAATGACTTTCATGTACACTGTAAATGCAGTTTTAAACTAAATTAATCAGCATGCATCATACCATTTACAGTTTCCAACACTACCTGCTTCAGCAGTTGCACTTTTTACAAGTTAGTAAAGCATATTGATTTTTAAAAAATGCACATTTTATGCTGCATTAATATACAGTCCTCATTAAAGTTTTTAGATGATATTCATGATATTCAGCCACTTCCTATTATTTTATCTTCAGTTGAACTTCTTGTTATTGTAAAATTCTCTTGAGTATCTTTAACAACAGGGATAAATAAACTCACTGTTTTTGGTGTTGTTCTGCAGCATAATCACATTTATACTCTTCATAAAATAATATTTTTGAGTTAAGCAAGGATGTATTAAGGTTAAAATTATTTCTGAGACTGAAAGTAGTAAACTTTCATTTGCAGATAAAACAGGTGAGACTGTACTTCATTAAAACTTACAGTACATTCAGCCACTGACAACTCATTAATTCACCTAGATCACTGCAAAAATTTCAATCTAAGCTAGTTATAAAAACATTATATCTTGTTTTCCTTACTGTAAGAATTATTGAAATATCAAAAAATATATATATTTTATGATCATTTAGCTTACTTTAAGAAATTTTGCCAAGTAAATTTTGCCTGCCCCATTGGCACATTTTTTTGCTAAATAAAAACAAAACAACTCCCATTTAACGCTTTTTTGTTGAATTTTTGCATAATTTTTTGCAGTATATACAGGAAGTCTTAATAAGATTGGTGACTGGAAATTCTGGTTCTATGATTGTAAAACTCAATGAATGATTAACAAGTGGAAAAAAAAAACTTTAATTTACCTACCATATTTGGCACAAACCTATAATAATGTAGTGGAGTTCAGAAATAGTATTTATTTACTGTATAAGAAGCCTCAAGAAGGTATCCCTCATTAAAGTATGAGTATATATATATATAGTATTCTGTTGGGTGCTGTCGGATGTGATGACCATGAAAGCTAGGCAGGGACTTGGAGTGAAGAATCATTGTAAGGGCCCCACCTAACTATACTGAGGGAATAGCAGAAATACATGTATGTAGTATCAATCCTTAGAAACAGCCACTACAAAAGAACAGACTTTTTCAAAGAGATAATTTCAAGTCCCGACGAGAGAAGATTTTGGCTATAAGATTTTTTCAAGTGCGCCCTCCTCTCAACCATATTCAACCACACACAGCCCTCTCACCTCTCATTCATGTGAATGCTTTTGACAGACACAGTTCCTGCTCTCTTAGCTGTTACGAAATGTTTACATTTTTCTCACTTAAAGTTCCCAATAAAAGAAGACTTATGTGCAAATCTTATTGAAGAATTTCACCCCGAAGGGTTATCAACAGAAGAAATGAGTACATGGGCAATCCTAGCTCCAAGAAACGAAGTTAAACTAATTAATGTGAAATTTTTTGATCGGTTAGAAGCCACATTGGCTTAATGCATATCAATAGACTATGCTGAAACAGATGGTGGTGATCTTGCGGACGATGAAAACATCGACTTACAATATCCCGAAGAATATCTACAACCGTTAAAACTGTACGGTCTCCACTGCACAAATTACTGTTGAAAGAAGGATGTATCCAAGAAAGGTAATGTAGTACACCTCCCGTGAATAACATTAGACACCAAAGGAGATCTTGATATGCCATTTGTATTAAAATGTTTAGTTTCCAGTTAGAATAGCAGGATAAACGTTATATGTTAAGTTGTCACGATGTAAGTCGAAACACAGAATCAAAATTCAATGCGAAACTGCCGAAAATTTAATTAAAAAAATGTTTTTACTGAAGTTTTACTGTAAAAGTGTAAATTTAAAAAGTATTTGCATGTTAATTTCAAACCCAAACAGAACAAAATCATATGATGCAACATGAAACAATTTACTTTCAAATTATTACATTTTACTATTTTTTAATATGATTAATTACTTGCTGTAATGTAAAATAGTTAGTTCTATTATGCATATGTAACAATTCCCATGAAAATAACAATCTGTTTAAATTATACATCCGCATCCCCATACGGGAGCAGCTGAACCACAAAGTGGCTATTGCATACACTATGTATGTGGCATATGAAATATTAAAGACAGTATGATCCTTCAGCCATCATTCTGAGAAAGAGAATGAAAAGAAAGAGGGAGGGAAAATATTTTAAAGATATTCTTTCATAAAATCATTTTTCCAATATCACGTACAATTCTCAAATGTGAAACTAAGAAAAAATAAAAGTATGTGAAATAAATATAAATAAAAAAATATAAACAGGTTTGGTTCTTCACAATTTTACAGACACTAGACACCTTTGCCAAATACCAATAAACTCTACTTATAGTTCAGTAGAGATACTGCTGGGTCAGTAATTATAGGAGGCTTGCATTGCCTCATTGCCTAAATAAACATTTTAAAACATTAGGGAGCTTTGCCCCCTGCTCGCTTAGCTCGCCAACCCCTTTTTCGCCCCTGCCTGCGCTTGATGCCATTGTGAAGTAGGGGACTGAAAAACACACTTAAACGGTGATACAATGGAATGCAAATAATTTTTTTTTAAACTCCTCTTTGCTCGATCAGCTGTTGGCTTGCTGCTGCTGTTTTGCCATGTAATCTGAACTTTGCTTGCATACTAATTCCCCCCCACCCCCATGTGCCGTTGTGAAGAGTGGCTGAATGCATACCAAGGTGACGCGGTCACTTTTCTGAAACCCCTCTTAAATGGTGATACATTGGGAAACAAGTAACAGTTATTTTTTTTACCTCCTCTTTGCTCAATCAGCTAATGGCTTGCTGCTAGCTTGCTGCTGCTTTCGTTCCGCCAGATTGGCGATTCGGGTGACGCTGTGAACATTTAAAAGCCTGTACAGCACCTGTCCTTTTGTCCTCAAACACTATACGATCTATTTTCGCTTTTCCGTTATTTCACCGAGTAATATTTTCCATTTGTTTGTGCTAATGTGATCTTTTCACTAATTTTTTTTTAAACTTTAGAATTTTCCTACTTCCATTACATCTAACCGGCTCTGAACGTGTATCACAGACTTGCTTACAAAGGATGAAAGTATGACGTGACGTGCTTGTCTCGCGGGATGTGAAAGTGTCTCTCTTCAAAAGTGTCTCTCGCTGTCTCTCTTCCTCTCTTCCAAAGATCACGTGTTGTTGCAAGAAAAAAGTCTTGTACGAAGATTTTTTTATATAATAAAGAGACAAGTGATTTGTCACTAACAATATTCTGCTAAGGTATGTAGACCTACTGAATCTATCTATTATTGTGTCACAAAACAGTTTTATTTTCAAAAACGATTTTTTATTGTTGTCAACAAAATGCAGACACATGACAAATAAATGGAAATGTTTCAGTTGTGATTTTCTTTCTGTAAGATAAAGGTATTATTGAATAGCACAATTCAACGTCATGCTTTTGAAATACCCCTTAATATAATAATTAAGTGCAAAGAAAGCTAGCAGCTCATCACGTCTGACATGTCCATCCTGGCATCTGGTTTCAGTGTGTGTGCAGCTTTATCAGCTTCTATGTATGTTTGTTTGGCTAAATCACAATTACAACCAGCATTCCGCCATTTATGAACAGACTGTATGGGATCATCTGTATCTGATACATCTGTCTTGCACCTTTAAGATCATTGAATGGCAACTTGAAACGTTGCCCGACACTCTTGTTACACCACAAACATTCAGAAGTGGCATTACCATTTGCTGATTATGCATCTGTCATGCGGCCACTATCAACTTCTGAAGAACTGGCACTGCTATCACAAAATATTTTTTTTATTTTTCACAAGCTTTACATTCCAGCCACCTGTATTCACTTTGCCCTGTCATCACAAAAGCTGTGTTAACAGCTACTGCCCATCACTGGCTGCTATTCACAGTCATAAACTTGAGGATAACAGTGTGTATGCATCTAGTGGTGGATGTTATCCCAGGGAAAATGGTAAAAGGGTTAAAATTACTCGATTGGTGGTCTAGTGGCTGAAATATTTCTTTGAAAAACAAAGAATAAATATTTAGAATAAATATTGATAAATATTGGGGCCACAGCCATCCAGATTAGCATTTGTGTAAGTCTGGTGAAAACTGAAAATCTTTATTGTGCTTTATTATTTTATTTCAGTTAGGTTTTTCTACCTCTTTTAACAGTTTTGTATAGTTTACTTTTTAATCTTGGTTTTGTAAATTAATTTATTTTACTTTTTTGTATTAACAAATTTAGTTTGTTTTAGTTTTCAATTACAATAACCTTGGATCAGATATAATTGTTATCAAAAAGTTACTTTTGAAAATTTCACTTAACAGTTGTTAAAGTGGGATTAAACATTTCAAGTACCATCTTAACTGTGAAGTAGAATGCACAATGAATATTCTTCAAAATTGCACAATTAATATGAACTAAATATATTTTATTACCAAGGTAATTGCTGTAAACAATGTACTACTTTGTGCACAATCAGCCTATCAACATGTCTATCAACAGTAAAAGCGCAAGCAACTTATAATTATTATTATTATTATTATTACACTTATATGGTTAAATACAAGCATTTCAAAACTTCTGCCTGTAAGCCTAGAACATTTCTCTACTTTAATTCTGTACATGCAAATATAGTTTTGATGTTGTGATGAAGTGCAACATTAAATGCCAAACTAATCAAATCTTCTACTCCAAAGGAATAGACAAATCTACAGTCAGTCAGTTTGTAACTTAAATTTTAAAGACACAAACAACTTAGTAAAAAGGAAGGCTTTTTTTAATACTGCATAAACAGTCAGGCTGAGCATACGGTACAACAGTTTGAACAGTGAAGAACAAAACCTTCTAACTCTAAAAAATAAATTAAGTAATTATAAAGGAAACAAACC
Organism: Polypterus senegalus; assembly: GCF_016835505.1. NCBI lineage: Eukaryota > Metazoa > Chordata > Cladistia > Polypteriformes > Polypteridae > Polypterus > Polypterus senegalus. Next base: position 243,260,137 of record NC_053154.1, read on the forward strand.
AAAGCTTCAAGTAAAATTAATGTAGATTACCTTTAGCGCTTACAAAAGAAGAAACAAAAAAACTTGAAACATTGTTTAGTTTACAGAAATGTCAGTACATAGGTACATGTCAAAGTTTTACTTTTTTAATAAATATTTTATTGTTATCCTCTATACAGTTTTTCTTTGTATACTCACTTCACCCTCTAATGAGCCAAAGACTTAAATGAATTTGTTTTGTTTGCCTATTTACTTCTACTACTCCAGTTCTTTTTGCTTAGTGTATTGCTTAAAGGCAGTCTTCTAATTAGACCTTGCCAAACAGTAGATACTATACTCATTTGATCTTTAACTTGAGAAAAAAAATGTTTTAAATAGCTAGAACTTTCTTAAAATGTAAAGCTAACTTAAAAAATACTTTATATTTTGCCTTCTATATTTAACATACTATATTTTACTATTAAATTTTACTTTCCCTAAACTAAACCAAGTCCATCACATAAGGTCTTGCTTTGCAACATAAATAGAAGAACTCGCTGTGTTACCCTGCGTCGCCTTAAAAATATCCTAAGACAGTCTTTCTTAAACTATGGGTCAAAACCCATTTTGGGTCGCAAGACATCTCTAATTGGGTTGCTCTGAGACTTGGTTATACTGTAGTGCTGTTGGTGACACAGATGTAGCAGATGTACCAAGTAAATAATTGAGTGCCTTTCTGTATATGATATATATATATATTTTTCCCTCCAATGGCTAATATTAGTTCACTGGAGCTCCTTACTCCTGAAAAAGTAAAACATCCCTACCGTAGATCAATTCTTGCTTTTCTAATGACATACCTTGGCTTTTGTTGATGGTGATTGGAAACCAGAATCACCAATCACCATTTTACTGGAAGCTATTCTTTTAAACCAAAACAGGCAATTCTGGCTTATTTGGTTTATTTTTATTTATAAAGATAAATAAATGCATTACACTTAATAATTAATACTTAAAGTTGTAATATTTGGAATTTCATAGACCATGTGCTTGAGAAATAGAGCAGGTATATTATGTAAGGCAGGACTTACAGTTGCAACACAAAATGATCGGACATAAAGAAGCTTAAAAATTTAAAATGAGAGACCAATCTTCTAAAATACACATCCAATATTACTACAGCTGTGCTTATCCAAATCCTTTTTGTGTTATATTTACAAGTCCTAGTTTTGTGATGTATGCTTGAAATATACTTGAGTATGTGTGAATACTTTTGCAAATCAAAAGCTAGCCAAACTTTTGCATCTGTTCATGAGCACACACTCGGGTGATGAACAAACCAGTTTCCCTTCTGGTTCGGATGCGCCAATGATTTCCGAACGTGTTTAGTCTCTCCCTGTACATTGTTCTCAGTCAGACGTGCGTGCATTCGTTGTGAACTCTTTGTGCTCTATTTCGTGTGTTTTTGCATTAATATTGCAATTAACCATGGCCTCTACGCAAATGAAGAGTGGTAGTGTTGATGAGAAGAAAAGTTTGAAGAAAATTGAAATCGAATTAAAGAAATTATTGAAAACTATGAGCATGTCGTTCATGTTACTGATCTTGCCGCCGAGTACAAGAAGTCAAAATCTACGATTTCGACTATTCTAAAGCAGAAAGATGCCATTAAAGCAGCTGATGTTGCAAAAGGAGTTACAGTGTTAACCAAGCAGTGGCCTCAAGTGCTGGAAGAGGTGGAAAAACTGTTGCTAGTGTGGTTGAACAAGAAGCAACTTGCAGGGGATAGCATAAGCGAGGCGATGTTATGTGAGAAAGCCAGGAAGATTCATGGCGATTTGCTGCAAGGTTAGTTTTTGTATAAATTAAGGATTTTTCAAAGTTTAATTTTTTTTCCCTGTGCTTATAACTCATTAAAAAAAAAAGTGTTTACAACGAGCGGTTCGTAAGGCTGTAGCATGAACTCCTGCAATGTTAGTTTTCTCTGTTCAAGGTTTTCTCAGCGTTATTATGTTTTTACATTTAGTTTACTATTACACTGTGCATTCTATGGTATAATTAACTATTTTTGTGCGTAAAAATCTTTAAAAAAATATATTTACATTCAGTTCGTATGGCCTGGAACGGATTAATTGTATTTACATACAATCCTACGGGGGAACTTAGTTCGGTTCATGACCAAATCGGGTTGCAACCAGAGTTTTGGAACGAATTACGGTCGTGACCCAAGGTTCCACTGTGTGTGTGTGTATATTTTATATATATATATATATATATATATATATATATTTATCAAAACTACCATCGTACTGCCTAGAATACTAGTATTCCCCAGCAGTACATCCCCTTTATTGCTTTAAAAAGATAAATGTTGTCTTTGCTGCATAGCCATGGATGAGGCAGATGTGATCCTAGGTATGTGCATATACTTTTCCTTGTGTTCATTAATATTTTATAGAGAATAAACAATAAAAAATAATTATCACAATTGAGTTGAGCATGTTGTAAAAAAAACAAAACAATTTTGACAGGCAGAAATTGAACACATTCTTTCACAAGAGTTCAAATACTAGTACTTCCCCAGTACTCACTGGAAAAATTATTAGGAATATGTAACATATATTGATTCATCGTATCCCGAGAGGTGAAGATGCACCTAAACTAAAACGTTAAGATTGCACTGAGAATGGTTTCTTGTCAAGTAGATATACTTAATTGATCACGAGGGAAATTCAAGTACTAGTAGCCTTGAATTAAATTATAGTTATGTATTATACAGTTATAGTTATACAACTAACAAATACTGTACAAATAATGCAATCATAGTACACTGGGTTTGGAAGATGATTCAAATCAAGTTACTTTTAATTTTGGTAGATTTAATAACTATGACCATAAAATAGTATTGGAAAAGAAAAAAAGACAACAAACAGTTATAGTTACAAAGTGACACAGTAGAACTAACTCATGTTGTGACCATGTCAAAGCTACAAGTATATTTCCTGAAATGAATTAATATTCCTACAAGTGACACTAATGCAGTATATGAATGAAGTTTTATAACCTTATCTTGGTAAAATTAAAAAAAATTATTCATAGTGGTACATTTCAACAAGCTAAAGAAATTCAGTTTTGCTCCGTTTGACACTCAAAACCAGTTAAGCTATAATAACCTTGCGTGTTCAAGATTATATTAAAATGTTACTTGTGTGGAAGTTTTATTTTTCCAGAATGTATTATTACTGCTGGTTTTGAACAAGATAAATTCATTTAACCTATACAGTATTAGCTGAATATATCTGTAATAGTAAAGACAGTCTTTGTAAACTGTGTCTCATTAAGCAGTTTCACAATTTTTAATAAATTACAATTAGTAAGAAAGCACTGGGTCAGTAGGAAGATACCTGCAATCTCAATCTTGTTCCAATGCATTTATATACTGAATTAAAATCCACCAATCCAAAAAAAAACCCAAAAATCAAAAAATCTGTTCTTGAAAGTAATTACCTTACACTGCAAAAAACACTTTTAAGAACATATATTAAAGTATATTTATGTCTAAGAGATACAACATCCAAACACATTACAGATTTTCTAAAACATTATATATAAAAACCAATTAACCGATTACCTTTTGGTGGGAAATATGACTTGCTTTCTGCTTTGTGGGGCCAGTCAACCACAAGATGCCCATAGCGCCGAAAACTAGTAGTAATTTCATCTTGAAGAAAAATGCAAAATATTTTAGAATTCTAACAAACATAAGCCTTAAAAAGTTAAATAGAGCAGTTAGCACTCCTAGGGCAATTATCAAGTCTTTCAGAATCACTTAAGCAGTGGTTAAATAACAACATAAAGGACACAAGTACATCATGAAGCCCCTGAAACATCCAGATATTTAAAGGTAGTGGGGGGAATTTAGCCGATCACAGTTGGATAGCTGCAGTGGCTGGTTGCATGTTGGACACATGAATTTTAAGAACAAACCACAGTACATTTGTGCTTGAAAGTTTGTGAACCCTTTAGAATTTTCTATATTTCTGCATAAATATGACCTAAAAAATCATCAGATTTTTCACTCACGTCCTAAAAATAGATAAAGAGAAACCAGTTAAACAAATGAGACAAAAATAGTATGCCTGGTCATTTATTTATTGAGGAAAATGATCGAATATTCCATATTTGTGAGTGGCAAAAGTATGTGAACCTTTAGGATTAGCAGTGAGTTTGAAGGTGAAATTAGAGTCAGGTGTTTTCAATCAATGGGATGACAATCAGGTGTGAGTGGGCACCCTGTGTTATTTAAAGAACAGGGATCTATCAAAGTCTGCTCTTCACAACACATGTTTCTGGAAGTGTATCATGGCACGAACAAAGGAGATTTCTGAGGACCTGAGAAAAAGAGTTGTTGATGCTCATCAGGCTGGAAAAGGTTAAAAAACCATCTCTAAAGAGTTTGGACTCCACCTATCCACAGTCAGACAGACCATTGTTACCCTCCCCAGGAGTGGTCGACCAACAAAGATCACTTCATGTAATAGTCGGCAAGGTCACAAAGGACCCCAGGTTAACTTCTAAGCAAGTGAAGACCTCTCTCACATTGGCTAATGTTCATGTTCATGAGTCCACAATCAGGAGAACACTGAACAACAATCATGTGCATGGCAGGGTTGCAAGGAGAAAGCCACTGCTCTCCAAAAAAACATTGCTGCCCGTCTGCAGTTTGCTAAAGATCACGTGGACAAAACAGAAGGCTATTGGAAGAATGTTTTGTGGACGGATGAGACCAAAATAGAACTTTTTGGTTTAAATGAAAAGCGTTATGTTTGGAGAAAGAAAAATACTGCATCCCAGTATAAGAAACTTATCCCATCTGTGAAACATGGTGGTGGTAGTATCATGGTTTGGGTCTGTTTTACTGCATCTGGGCCAGGACGGCTTGCCTTCATTGATGGAACAATGAATTCTGAATTATATCAGAGAATTCTAAAAGAAAATGTCAGGACATCTGTCCATGAACTGAATCTCAAGAGAAGGTGGTCATGTAGCAAGACAACAACCCTAAGCATACAAGTCATTCTACCAAAGAATGGTTAAAGAAGAACAAAGTTAATGTTTTGGAATGGCCAAGTCAAAGTCCTGACCTTAATCCAACTGAAATGTTGTGGAAGGACCTGAAACGAGCAGTTAATGTGAGGAAACCCACCAACATCCCAGAGTTGAAGCTGTTCTGTATGGAGGAATGGGCTAAAATTCCTCCAAGCTGTTGTGGAGGAATGATCAAAAGTTACTGGAAAGTATTGCAGTTATTGCTGCAAATTGGGGGTGGGGTTGGGTAAGTCACACCAGATAATGAAAGCAAAATTTCACATACTTTTGCCACTCACAAATATGTAATATTCGATCATTTTCCTTAATAAATAAATGACCAAGTATAATTTTTGTCTCTTTTGTTTAACTGGTTTCTCTTCATCTACTTTTAGTACTTGAGTGAAAATCTGATATGTTTTAGGTCATATTTATGCAGAAATATAGAAAATTCTAAAGGGTTCACAAACTTTAAAGCACCACTGTATATAGTGTACACAACCAATAAACCAGCTACTGGACACTATTTGCACATGGTAAGCTAAGGCCACCTTCCATACAATGGCTCTTAACTCCAGTGCCACAAACCACTATTGTGGTATCAGAAATGCATGTATATAAAGAAATGTATGCATGAATGTACAAGAACCTGGACCATTGATGTTATGTAACTGTTTAGTTGCCAATAGTCTTTGGATTTTTTTTATTTTTTTTTTAAGGCTAATGTCATCACAAACTAAATATAAGAATATTCTGGCCTATAATATCTTTTCCTCTGCAAGAAAGCTGCAGCTAACTTACTGTAACACTGTAATGCAATGGTGACCTCAAACACAATTTGAATCCCATAAAGAAATGGCTGGATGAAAACAAAATGTGTATCTTACTCTCTTGACTTAAACCAATAAACTAAAACCTACAGCATGAATTGAATCCAAAACAATAGACATCATATATTCACAAAATGTTTGTACAGAAGACTGATCAAAGTAAATACAGTTGGTAAGAGTTAACATTTATAAAACATGGTAGCAATTATATTTCCTGTCTGTACCAAGAAGATGCTGTACCAGACTGTAGAAACATGTAATCTAAAGCCATTTTGATAAGCTGTATTTTAAAATTAACATGTACTGTATGTAGTTTGTATCATACTGCTTTTTGTTAATTCTATATTGAACATTGTCCATTATACAAAAAGATTTCTTATATGTAGTTTTAAATTCATTTCTTCAGTTCAGCCCAAATGTGGCCTGTTTGACAGTGGTCTGGTGACAATTTTGTCAAGAAAAGTTATTTTGACCTTTAATTAAACATGTCTGTATAGCATTCTGTACCTGCTTGGAATTGTTATCTTAATGGAGCACCCAACCTGGAGACAGATTGAGCTTCACAGCAGTTGTAAAATATTTCGGGAATAGATCATCTTACTTATTTTTTAATTCCATCTAACAGATAATAAGTATCACCTCCAAAAATAGATCAAAAATCTTTATCTACTGTATATCCAAAAGAAGAAGGATTTTTCTTCTTCTTAAAAGCATTTGTTATTTAAGTGCTTTGTGCTAAATGTGTGTTTCTTTTAACCATACCATGAGGCTCTAGCTATGAAATTCAACAAATCAATACCTCCTACTGAATGTTCATAAGAGGATTTCATGTACCACTTTTAAATGCACACTATAGTTATAGTGCCGGTACTGAATGACAGCTTCTAAGAAGGTTTTCATAGTATAGAGAGAGGTTTAAAATGTATAATAAAGTAGATAATGCTATATTAGCATTGGAGGTCTCATAATTTAAAACTAGGATTTACTGTAACACACACAATTTTGCACATAGTGTGACTGTACTGATAACATTTTCTTGCATTCTGTCCCTGATAAAATACCAATGTAAACTTTATTCAGTATTTAAAGGTTACAGATACATCTCAGTTTTCATGAGGCTTTGAGTTTAAGAAATTTACAGCTATACTTGAATGTATGCACATTCACTACATTTTGTTTACTATATACCAAACAAAGTACAGTTTCAAAGCAAATAACATAAAAATCCCTACAGAAATAAGTAATGTGAAAGAAATGTACAATAGTAAAGAAAAAAAATAATAATAATAATAATGGAAGTATAGCAGGTACTACAGGTTAAGTTCGTACTGTCAAATATAATTTATTAATACCTTCATCAATATCTGGGGGCAGGCCCCCCACAAAGACTTTTCTTGAATATCGTTCAACCCTCTCGCCATTCTGACAGCGGGTTGGAGAGTTGAGGCCAGATGTCAGGGACTGATCACCATGACTGTCATCAAGGAGTCCATCTTCAAATGGAAAGAGAGAAGATCGACCTGAAGAAAAAAGAAAAAAAATAATCTATTTCAAGACTAAAATTTGTCTCAATCAAACTTTATAGTATATTCTAGAGTAAATATGCAATAAAGCCAAACTATAAACAAAGAGTAAGATAAGTTCAATTTTGTGATTTACTTAAAATATGCTTATTTAAATTCCACAGTACTTTATTTGAGATATAAATAGAAAATCATTTACAGTATTGACACACAATTTTAGATATCTGCAACCTGGGTTACTAATGTGACAGACTCCTTAACACATGACTAAATCATTAATTTTCAGAGAAAGTAGTATTATTTTTTATAAACAGTTTAATATTTTGAGCCATTCATATCAATACAGAGTTAAAAATCCTACAAGTCTTCAGAATGTCTTTTCCAAACCAGTTTTGGGAGAAACAATGTACAATAACAAGACACACAAAAAGATTATTGGTGTTATTTAAAAATAATTTAAAAATCTGGTGAAATGCATTATAAATTTTTTTATTGAATCAATATAATTTGCATTAGTACTGACTGCTTTCATGAACTCCTATCATTTTATCTGATAAACCACTTGAATGCCATAACAATCATTTGAACAAGTGTAATTTTTAAGTAATCTTTTTGTACCTCTGTCTAGATAATGCAAATATGCATTTTAATGACACAGAGGATGAAAGCAGGATCTAACAAACATTTTTGTTCCTGGAAAATATGACATTAAAAGTCAAACTATGGACTGTGTTAGTCCAGTGTTTCATTATCTTCACTCTTCAGTGTCAATGCATTATGTAATATATAGTTGTACAATATTAAGTATTTTCAAGTATTAGTTGATTCATTTTCAGCCATATAATTTTAAAGAAAAAAAAATCAATACCTTTATCCACTGATTAGACATTATCAAAAATCAAAAAGCAAATGCATCATATTAGGGTGAAAAAAAGAAGTAATTTATTTATTAATAAACTGAAAATACATTAAATGGATCATATTTAATGCTACATTCAACTTACCATCGGAAGCTGGATGTCAGAGATAGGAATGATGTCACACTAGAGTTGACCGAGTTCCAGTAAAACTTTCTAAAAACCAATATGAACGCGTCCAGGTAAATGTTTGTTGGACTTACTCCATCGGAATAAATAGCAATTAATAACAATGGATTATGCAGTATTTTGCATACTCAAAACACTGTAGCAACATGTCCACAAACAGAAGTTGGACAGTAATCAGTGTACAACCAATTGAATGAGACACAAATAGATAGAAGTGCTAATAAGCAGTGTAATACTACAGCTTTCACCAAAGTTTGCTATGTACGTTGCCATTTTGGATTGACGTCATGATCTGAAGTGGGACAAACTCATGCCTGCCCCGAGTTTATGAGTTGGAAATTGGACTTAAGTGGTCGTTCCAGTTGAAAATTGCAACTAGGATCTCAGAAATTCAGACTCCCCACTTCAAATGGAACTCAGCATTAGAAGCTCAATACAAATAATAATCGTGTTATTATAAATAATACTTTAGAAACCAGTTCATTCAATAAACATGGCAGCAAACTTTAGTACAAGGAATAGTGCAATTAAGTCAAGAAAAAGAGGCAAGCAAATTATAAATAAATCTAATGATACGACAGAGAGCAGTGTAATTAAGACAGTGATGACTGGAGCCCCATCATCAAGAATTGCAGAAACATAATGCATTTCTTTCTATTTTATTTAAATAAAGCAAAACAGATACTCAAATCAAAACACAGTAACTTTCATCCAAATGTTTTCTTCTTTGACATACAGTGGGATGCAAAAGTTTGGGCAACCTTGTTAATAGTCATTATTTTCCTGTATAAATCGTTGGTTGTTACGATAAAAAATGTCAGTTAAATATATCATATAGGAGACACACACAGTGATATTTGAGAAGTGAAATGAAGTTTATTGGATTTACATTAAGTGTGCAATAATTGTTCAAACAAAATCAGGCAGGTGCATAAATTTGGGCACCACAAAAAAGAAATGAAATCAACATTTAGTAGATCCGCCTTTTGTAGAAATTACAGCCTCTAAACGCTTCCTGTAGGTTCCAATGAGAGTCTGGATTGTGGTTGAAGGTATTTTGGACCATTCCTCTTTACAAAACATCTCTAGTTCATTCAGGTTTGATGGCTTCCGAGCATGGACAGCTCTCTTTAACTCACACCACAGATTTTCAATTATATTCAGGTCTGGGGACTGAGATGGCCATTCCAGAATGTTGTACTTGTTCCTCTGCATGAATGCCCTAGTGGATTTTGAGCAGTGTTTTGGGTCGTTGTCTTGTTGAAAGATCCAGCCCCGGCGCAGCTTCAGCTTTGTCACTGATTCCTGGACATTGGTCTCCAGAATCTGCTGATACTGAGTGGAATCCATGCGTCCCTCAACTTTGACAAGATTCCCAGTCCCTGCACTGGCCACACAGCCCCACAGCATGATGGAACCACCACCATATTTTACTGTAGGTAGCAGGTGTTTTTCTTGGAATGCTGTGTTCTTTTTCCTCCATGCATAATGCCCCTTGTTATGCCCAAATAACTCAATTTTAGTTTCATCAGTCCACAGCACCTTATTCCAAAATGAAGCTGGCTTGTCCAAATGTGCTTGAGCATACCTCAAGCGGCTCTGTTTGTGCTGTGGGCGGAGAAAAGGCTTCCTCTGCATCACTCTCGCATACAGCATCTCCTTGTGTAAAGTGCGAATGGTTGAACGATGCACAGTGACTCCATCTGCTGCAAGATGATGTTGTAGGTCTTTGGTGCTGGTCTGTGGGTTGACTCTGACTGTTTTCACCATTCGTCGCTTCTGTCTATCCGAAATCTTTCTTGGTCTGCCACTTCCAGCCTTAACTTGAACTGAGCCTGTGGTCTTCCATTTCCTCAATATGTTCCTAACTGTGGAAACAGACAGCTTAAATCTCTGGGACAGCTTTCTGTATCCTTCCCTAAACCATGATGGTGAACAATCTTTGTCTTCAGGTCATTTGAGAGTTGTTTTGTGACCCCCATGTTGCTATTTTTCAAAGAAAATTAAAGGAGGAGGGAAACTTACAATTGACCCCCTTAAATACTCTTTCTCATTATAGGATTCACCTGTGTATGTAGGTCAGGGGTCACTGAGCTTACCAAGCCAATTTCCAATAATTAGTTCTAAAAGTTTTGGAATCAATAAAATGACAACGGTGCCCAAATTTATGCACCTGCCTGATTTTGTTTGAACAATTATTGCACACTTTCTGTAAATCCAATAAACTTCATTTCACTTCTCAAATATCACTGTGTGTGTCTCCTATATGATATATTTAACTGACATTTTTATCGTAACAACCAACAATTTATACAGGAAAATAATGACTATTAACAAGGTTGCCCAAACTTTTGCATCCCACTGTACATATACATATATATATATATATATATATATATATATATATATATATATATATATATATATATATATATATATATATATATATATATATATATATATATAAGTATAATATATTGTAAAATATTTGATATTATATTTTACATGAAGACATATAGTAAAACACAAGGAAAATGTTACTTAAAGTAAAAAGTGCTCTGGGACACAAGAAAAAGGCAGGTAAACTGATGTCTGTGCTCAATGGAAAGAGCTTTTCGCAAAGTAATAATTCCTTCTAGGGATGTTAAAATCCAATAAATGCGGCAAATATTTTGTATACAGAATCAGAAATATGTAGATGTTTACATAGAATACTGAACTTAATGTGAAATTACAGTAGCTCAAAATTGGCAGATTTAATTTTCACTGTAATCACATCCAAAGAATGATGGAATACATAGCCCTCAAATGTAAGGCTTGTTTATTTCATATGGAAAAGAAAACACACAATCTCATAAAAGTAAATACATAAAAGTTGCAGCACTGTAAGTAATGGGAACACTTGGCAAAATGTGATGTTAAATTGAACTAATGAAACAAAAATGATTTGCTTAACATGCCTTTCTTTAAATTGCTAAAACCTGCCATATACTCTGCAAACTCCTTTTTCTTTGGTAAGGTGGTTTCTATTTTACCCATTGTGTTCTAAAGTGTCATATAAAGAATACAATCATTATTTCTGTTATAAAAACTAAAAGTGCAAACATATTACTCTCCCTATGACCAGCCTAATAATATGCAAATAAGCAGATAAAGCTCTTAATAGTTAAAGCAGTAAATGCTCACTGTCTGCAACTGTTATGTATGAAGTATTTGTAGGATATCTCATCCTACTTAAAAACACAGGGGCACATTTAAAAAGGTTTAAGAGCATGTAAATCTCTTCAGGCAGGCTCCATTGCTCAGCTTTTAAGTCAAGGTACTTTTCGTCTCTCTGTGAGACTGTAGGGTCAGACAGTGTTAGTCCAGAATTAAATACCAACTGCTAGGTATGTCCAGAGGACCATCCATGCTTCTCTTCTAAGTTGTTTGCTCACAGTCTGAAAGCAACCAAGTGGAGTGGGAGGGCAGCAGAGGACAGACACATGAATGGTCTTTGATCCAATAAGCTAAGTGTGAAACTGCCATAAAAAACAGTAGGATGTTAGCTTACCATGCTGAAGGCACATCTTCATTCACTTCCCAAGTGCTTCCTTTTCAGGTGCTCTTGCATGATAGTTATACTCCCGTGCCATGCCAATTCTGCATTACATATTTTACAACCAATCATTTTTTCAGAAGGCTTTCACACAAAGTGTTCCTGTAGTTTTGATGATTTAGGTCACATTTTGGACTTTTGTCTTCCGCCATCTCAGCTATGTTGAAATGCAATGTTGCCAGACTTGAAGAAATGTAAAACGTACAATGTCACCAATCCAACTATTCAACAATGAAAATCACTGGCAATGATTTAATAATCAAATGTATCAATTTTTGTTGATTGGTTGTTGCAGCCCTACTTCAAAGCACACAAAATGAGGAGGACCTGTGAAGAAAGTTTTAGGTGCTAAGCATTTTTACTTGTTAAATGGTTTTCATTTCTCCAAATATCCAGTGCAACACCAGTTCTAAATTCTATGTAAACAGGGTTTTCTTGCGTCAGACTCAGATATTATGTGTAATGATCCACTTTAGAATGTTAAGCCCAAATAACTCTTGGGACAGTATTCCTCTGCCATCTAGTGGATGAAATAACATCATGTTGCAAAACATCATAAATATTTGTGTGTGTTTTGTCACTCTAAGGTAACTCATTGATATACATGAGTGGGCTGGAGCTTTCAACTAAAACACAACAGCATGTAAATGAGAAGCTGTAAAGCAGGTTGAAGGTTGGGAGCATGCACTGATACAAGAACAAACTAAAACTGAGCTGTTAGTTGAATTAAGCAATAATGACAAGAATGTGAATCATGTAGCAGACGTTGATGCAGACAGTGAAACTGATGCATATGAACGTTTTACGACCAGACTGCCATGGTATGCCTGGTGAACTCGGGCAAAGCTGGTTCTAGGATTTTTGCTGTCCTAGGTGAAGTTGTAAATGGTCCCCCCACCACCCACCTTTGCTTTGATAGGAATCATCATTGATAGACCTATACATTGAAAACTGGAGACAGGACTCGGGACATCAAAGTATTTAGGACCTCGAATTCACAATTTGACAATGTTGAATTATAGCAATGTCTGTTTACGAGACTGTGAAAGAAAATTACACTCTTGAAGGGTTCCATTTCAGAAAATAAGTAGGAATCGGGCTGTATTAGTAGTCTTTATTTATTGCTTTAATGTTTCTCTAAAGACAATTAAGAAACACAAGTTATTGCTAAATCTATGGTTTCATTTCATAGTTATCTGTGCAAACCACCAGCTAAATGTGTGCCTTTTGATGATGGTGACATTCTACTTATTTATTTTTTGTAAGACATTACCATAACATGTATATGTCATTTAATCTCTACATAGGCCTTCAGTAATATGCCCTGACCACAAGAGGGTGAGCTAGGCTCTTGCCTAGACCGAAAATGCCCAGAAATGTCCCTGAACTCAGGAACCTGAAGGTTCATCATGGTGCAAGTAGATGCAATCCAAAAAGGCAAAATAATTGTGATCAATAAGAATGACAAGGATTCTGCCTCCAAAGCACTGTTCATAATGCAGCAACTATCATTTGTATCAGGGGGATTTGAGAGTCACTAAGCTGTGGTAGTGTGAAGGAAAAATTAGACTTGTGGGCCACATAGTCATTTGGGGGGGGGGTATTGCACATAAAGTGTTTTGGTGTGCTTTCCACATTAAAATATAGCATATACTGTATCTTTCAAATATTATAAAAGGGTTAATAGATGTCAGAAACTTGTTCCAAGTATATCAGGAAACCAGATATGGTCAAGTGAACAACAAAGAACAAGAAGGTTCTGGATTGTGGTTCAAGAAGTTGGCTGACTGTCAAACCCAGTAAAATTTGCAGATATCACGTGCACAAGAACGTAAGAAGCATTGGAAAGTATTGTAAGGACCAAGATTATAGTGAAATGAGACACTTAGGGGTATGTAAGCTGGCCATGCTCTCTGCTGAAACATCTCATGTCTTTTAATCAATCATAGTAAATGTCAGGATTAATTCAGCACTGTTATGCAAATTCAGCTGTCTACAACAATGACTCTCTGTCCCTGTTCTGTGACAATTTGTTGACAACCTCTGCCCAGGGCACTATTCCTTAGTACATTGCTGTAGCGGGATGCTCCCACATTAGCATTTGCTGAAGAGACATACAAGATGCATTGAACAAGTTTCCTCCTGCCTGGTCCCTAACTCAAAGAGGTTTTATTTGAGAACATTTCTTTCTTGATTACATTTCTAATTTAATTTCTACCATACAATAACGCAAGGGGTGTATAGATCTTGTGGTTCAGACATGGACATTCTACCATCTTATGGTCAAGCAACAGGAAAAAATATAAGTGTGCAAAGAAACCCAACTGCAACAACAAGCTGTGCGTTGGTGACTGTCTCAAAGCATATCACACAAAAGATGTACTGTATACTAAATCTATTTTAGTACAGGAATGGACACTAGTCTTTTAATGTTTACTTATCTTTTTGCTACAAGCAGTAACATTTTGTATTTTTGAAAAAAAAATACAAAACTTTTCTGTGGGTAAAATTAACGCTAAGGAGGTTAATCACATTTCCTTCCTTCTTTCCTATAACGCAAAGACCTGACGACCTAGACCAAATGGCTGGTTCCAGAAAGAGTCAAAGATTAGTGGTACAACTCATTCCTTTACATAGTTGATAAAAATGGTTAATCATGAGGCAGGAATATTAATATTAGCATATAAATGAACACAAAAATTGCCTTTCCTGGCATGGAGATAAATTATGTTGCCAATGCATTAACAATAAATGTGATATTTACTGACAATAGTTAATTAAAATAGCAAAGGATTGTTAACTTTATATTTCAGACTAACTGTGACATATGCTAGATTTAAGTGCTTTGTAAAATGATGATTTGCCTTATATTTTACAGCCAAAACAATTATGTTGAGTTCATGTGACCACTGCCTTCAAGTTGATGAGTGAAGGTCCTCTTGTGAGGCTGACACTCTGATCATCTCTAAGAGATAGTTCTACTATTAATGACCATTTGCTCATTTAGTTTGCAACTCGGGTTTTGAAAGTGACCTCTGAATTTTCCATACAGATTTCCCTGGAAATTAAGGGGCTTGTCAATGAATTTAGAGATGCTTCAACTACAATAAGTGAATCACAGTGAAGCAATCAATGAAGCAAGTAGGTCTATTATTTAAAAGATTAAAAAAATTAAAGGTCAAAACTTTTAAGCAAAGGTCTTGTCATTTCAAAAGGTTAGTAAAGATAAAAACTTCCTTCTAGAACAAGACTGAAGTCAGTGAAGCCCTTCACATTCTCATATGGTTTTAAAGTTAGAGCTGGATGCGATTAAAATCACAAATAAGTAACAGGAGAGAAAGCTCAACACCTGAGTCCGTTTTACACAGTATATTTAAAAAGGATGATTTTTTTTTTTTTTAAATCATATAAACTTTGACTAATGTAATGGCTATTTTCTGTGTTAACCGAGGTTAGCCTGTTGCCCCCTTAAATCTTTTTCCTCCATTCTCCACCCTTTGGGGTTAGGCCTGTTCTGTTTTTGTGCCACTAGATCACACTTCTAACCACATTTTTTTTTTCTTTCAACCCCACCCTATTCCAATTTTGACAACAAGCATCCTCTTTCTAATCACAGAAACATATTTTAGTTCACTCAAGCCAAATTAAATTTCAATAAACCTACAGAGGAGTCAGAGAAGGAGGATAAAGGAAGTCATGAGTAATTTGTGCCACACATTTTCATATGTTTAAAGGAAACAATCAAGTCTGTGATGTTTCAAAGTCATCAGATGTAGGTGTCAGATTTTCTTATATGTCTGATGTAAGAAGAAAAAAAACAAATCTGGATTTTAAGGTGCAGAGTTTTAGTTTAGTACAATTATACATAGTTTAAAGTTAGAATGTATAAAATGGACTTGGGTAAAGTAAATTTATTTTACACAAAATGTTAAGATAATTGCATAGGAGACCACATGCCTTTATTATTGATATTGCTCACAAATATACACATACTTAGACATAACAGGAAGATTATCCTTGTATGTTTTTATCACCCACAGTAAAAGGGCAATTCTGCCTGTTTGTTAGCATCATTATATATTGATAAGTGTACCAGCTTAACAAAAACTTAACTCTGTGTTGGTAAATTATCAACATAATAAAATTCTGTTAAGTGAAAATATCAGTTCGTAAAAAGTAATCAAATATTTATCATTTGTTTTTCCTCGCATTAAAATGATCAAAGTTTACAGGTAAGGCTAAACAGAATTAGATAAAATAATTAAACACTGTTCAGCTGAGATGAATGACTCAAAAATTAAAATACAGGCAGCATTTTGATTATTTTCTTAAGGTGTTTTTGATACTTATATTTATGCTTTAATAAGTCCAAGATAGCAAAAAAGTTTTAAAAGTATATGATACAACTTAGAGCTTTGGCAAATAAGTAACCCAGGATGTGATTAAAAGGCAACACGCAAGCATTTTTTAAAATAATGACTGGTTCAACCAACCAAACACAAGAATACTGCCCAGCCCAAAAACATGTCTCATTATTTAAAGGTAAAGTTACAATAATGTATTACCCACACGGCTGCAAGCAAAGCACAATATAAGGACATTACCTCTTCTTCGTCCATAGCTCCTTGCTGCATAGTAACATAAAACAAAAAAAAAAAAAACAAACAAAAAAAGAAAAACACACAATTGGGTGCCTGGAAAGTATAACACTGTATAATAAAACATAAGGGGAAGAACCACATGATACATTTTTTCATGTTACTGTAATTTTGTGTCCTGGATAATTTTAATGCCTTACAGAGAAAGTATTTCAATTTCTAATACAATAACAACAACAGCCTACACAAGTGTAGCCAGTATTGGCCACAGTGGCTTTTTTTGTCCAAATACATCAGAGGTCAGCTCCCTCTGTTAATGATGAACATTTTTAAATATATGGCTCTTATATTTACTCAATGTTCCTTCTCAGAAATTGCTCTTAATGCAGATTGTGCTTTAGTGACAACATCATTCAAATGTTTTGTGGAGATGTGTATTCTTACTGCTTCACTTTTCTCGTACATATTTCAAAATGCAAATTAGATTAAGTAACCTGATGAAATGTAGGGTCTCTTGTTATTTACTTCTCTTTAATCAACAGCTGATCCTTAAAAATAAATAGCTCCAATGAGTTTTTGTTTCTAACTGTTAAAGATTCAATGAAGAGCCGTTAATCTTAAAAGAAAAAAAGACCACTTAAATCAAAACTAAAATGTCATGTTGCATTTGCAGCATTTATTGCCTTTACTTATGAAACTGGCTGAAATGGGACTCTCCTGCCAATGTGGCCCACCATGGTTGAGACTATGGAGCCCTGGTCTAAGTAATGTATTGTGGTGTTTTTTTTTTTTTTTAAATATATAAATCTTAAACACCAAGTAAAAAGTAGAAAAAAATTAATTGTTGAGCTTACATATTACATAACTTCAAGAAATAATCTTGTGAAGATACCAAAGACCTGAAGAACACACTTGAACATCAAAAAAAGCTTCCAAAATTCTCCAGATTCATTATTTTTTGAACATGCTGAAGTTCAGATAGTGTAGTAAAGCATTTTAACCAAAGTATTGCCAAAACAAAATTTGCAAATTGCAATGGAATGAAATGCCTTCAATATCAATAGAGATTAAACATTAAATGCAAAATGTTGTAGAAGAGTTATATTGTGAATTTGCACTGTGACACCATTCTATAATCACTTATTATACAACCTCAGTTTTCAAGTCTAATTAACACCAAAGAAAAACATAATACATCAGTGTGAAGGAATTAGACATGAAAGTGTATAAACATGTTATTTTTAGAATAAATTAATACTTTTTTAAATTTTTTAATGAAAGAGAAGTTAGTTTTAATTTTGCATTTTCATAAATTAAAAAAAAAAGTTCCTCAGCACTGTAATTTGAATGGCTGATTTCACCGGTAGTTTAGTCACAGTAGGTTACAATTTTCATAAATGATGAAAAGGGATTTTACAGTATGTGGTACTAAAACATATATGCATATTATTTAAACATGAGAACTAAGTCTAAATTAATGCAGGGTGTTTTATTTAATGCTACACACTGGTGCTACACATTTTACAGCTTTTAATTTTTTTTACTATAATTTTGCAATTCTTATTATTGTAGTATGTTCATATTAAAAGGTGTAATCATGTAGCAGTAATCAATTAAAAGCATTAGATGGTCCAGTTTGATTTCCTTAAGCACATTTATGACTGCATGTATTTATTTTGAAACATATTATGAACAGCAAATTAACCTATTAAAAGTAAAATCTTAACCAGAAGTCTAACACTTCAATTGTTATATCATTTCACACCATAGTACTCATATTGTGAAATAATGATTTTTTTCCTCCTGATATATCAAGACATGCATTTCTTTTAGCCAGCCTCTTTATTGCCTTATCCTCAAGTCAAAGAAAACATCACATGCATAATGTATGGGTGGATGGATAGTTAGATAAGATACTTTATTTGCCCCCAAAGGAAAATTAAAACTGCTCAACACACACACGCACACACAAGTTTTAATTTTCCTTTAGGGCAAATAAAGTATCTTATCTATCCATCAATCCACCCATCTATCCATTGCAGGGGTCTTGATGCACTGTTTTTAAATGAAACTTTCTGTAGACTGAAGCCTTTCTGTTAGTATTGCAATACTGGAGATATTGACTATTTCCTAAGGGTTTTTCATGTTCTTATATGTCTTATATTATGCAATGGGTGGATGGATGGATAGATAAGATACTTTATTTGCCCCCAAAGGAAAATTAAAACTGCTCAACACACACACACACAAGAACTTATGGCTTGGATATTAGAGCCTGCTGTTAGCAATAACAGGTCCATCTTGTTGTGTCCACAAAAGGAACATGCTGTTAAAGGTTTGTTCAGAATGACTCACCATTGGAGTCTTTATATCAGAGTGAATCGTTTAAGTTGCCGAGTTTAAAAATAAACACCAACAGGATAATGCAACCCCTCCAAGGCAGTAATGTGGACAAATTCAATCAGCATTTCAAGGTCTGGATCACATGTATCAGCTTTAATTGTAATGTGCTCACATCTTATATTTCTCATTAACCTAAGATCCCAAACCCCCTCCTGATTTTTCCACTCCATCTGATCACATCAAATGAAACCTGTCCAGCCTTAAATAGCACATGAAATAGGATGCTTAAGATGGTTTGCCACAGTAACAAAAATGCCATCTGAATTCACTGCAATTCACCATGACATGCAAGTATTCAAAACACAGAAAAAAATGATCTTAGTACTAAAACATTGCAATTTCGAAATGTTGTACAGTGGGGAAAAAAAAAACAGAAAACATAAGGCCTAATAATGAAAAGTATGTAAAGAAAGACGGCAGTCCACTTTTAAAGCTTCTTATAAAGTTATGATGTATGCGGTATAGATGGATTAGACAGTCATGTCATTAGCAGTTATGAGAAAAAATTATAGTGTCATTGGGTTTAAATGGGATCATCTAATATCCCTTACCTGTTCAAAAAAACTTCAGAATTCCAATTCATAACTATTCTGAAATGTAACTTGTATTATAACTTTAGTCCAATTTCAACCTGTAATTGGAGAATATGACATGCTGGTGAAGAATTTTAGTCTTCTAGACTATATTTTATCAAATTTCAGAAAGCTTTGAGTTCAGGACATGTTGCTCAACACCCACACATTGAGACCCAAAATCTTATTTATTGATTTACTCTCTGTGGACAACATATTCCAAAGTTCCTCAAGACTAATGTTAAAACTCATTGCCAAAATTTAAAGTTATACATTCATTCTCATAAGCACTGTGTAGGAAGAGCAGCCCATTCAACACTGACTTTCCTCCTTTAGTCAACAATTTTTCTCTATACCACACAATAGAAGTTTTTTTTTGTTACTAGTCCTGCTACTTCTAGGAGATACTACTAGTGGTAAGCCCACATGGTAGTGCAGCCTTTGACATCTTTGATCACTCTATATTGCTACGCAGACTAAATCATTGGTTTGGTTAATCTGGAACAGCATTAAAATGGTTTTCTTCTTATTTGTCAAAGAGAAATTTAAAGCAGGCCGTGGCAACACAATCTTCTACTTTCATCTTAAATCATGGATATTCTTCAATGTTCTAACCTGGATCCCTTATTATTTATTTTGTATATGCTGCCCTTAGGCTCTATCATTAGAAACCATGACTTTCAGTTCAATTGATATGCTTATGATCTACAGCTTTACTTAGCTTTCGATAATAATAATTCAAATAGTTCTTCCATGCGTCACGACTGTATTACCAACATAAAGTACTAGATATTTTGTAATTTCATTCAACTAAATTCAGATAAAAAGGAACTGCTAATTATGTGTGATTGTCAAAATACTAATCTGGTTAAAGCTTCCCTAGGAAACCTAGCTATTATAAATTTAAAATACTGGCCATAAAGGTAGATGTTCTGTTTGACTCTAGGTTCAACCTTTGAGTTTCATGTCAAAAAACTGCTTCAGTCTTGTTTTTATCATTAAAGGATAACTGCTAAAGTCAGACCCATGCTGGGCTTCAGGGACACTAAGAAATTAATTCATTTTTCTATTACTTCACAGCTAGATTATTCTAACTTGTTGCTGTCAACTCCTAGCAAAACCAGTGTGTCTAAGCTGCAACTGGTGCAAAATGTTGCTGCAAGACTCCTCACTAGGTCTAAGTCCTTTGCTCATATCACCCCTATTTTGGCCGTATTATATGGGATGCCAGTCAGTTATAGGATTTAGTTTAATATCTTACTTTCAAACTATAAAGCTCTGAATGGTATGGCACCTGTATAAAGACATGCTGAACTTTTCTTATATATGCAGACCTCTTAGATCATCTGACAAGTGTTTACCTGTTATTCCTCACACTAGATTAAAAATAAAAGGTAAAGTACCATTTCCAGTTGATGGAAATATCCCAAAAGTTGATAGAAATCTATGTTTTGTACGTAATACTTGTATGCAAAATGTGGTTGACCTAAGTTAAAGCGTACTCAAGTTATCGTGTTTACATACATACATACATACACACACACACACACACACACACACACACACAGAGACATAATTCCAAAAATGGTATTTTCTGACTCAGGGAGGTCTAAAATGTCAAGATTCATCAAAATCTTGACATTGAATCTTTGAACAATTACAATACTTTCCCTATACTTCGTATGCGAGAAAGAAAAAAAAAAAGAAAACAAAAAAGGGGGATAGAACCTAATCCAATATGGCCCCAAAACTCAGGAATGGTCTCCCCCTTGATATCAGAGCATCTAAATATTGTAACTACATTTAAAACTTGATTAAAAGCATATTTTGGACAGGCATTTATTTGTTACTAGCAAAATACCCGCGTTTCGCAGCGGAGAAGTAGTGTGTTAAAGAAGTTATGAAAAAGAAAAGGAAACATTTTAAAAATAACGTAACATGATTGTCAATGTAATTGTTTTGTCATTGTTACGAGTGTTGCGGTCATCAAGGATTTGATTATCATTATTTCTTTCAATCAGGTTTGTATTTGGAGGACGTGTTGTGTTCAAGTTACATTCCGTGTTTGTTAACCATTTTAAAGATTTCAGGTTTCATTCATCGAAGTGTTCACTACCCAAATCGCTACTCGTGAATCTAAGATGTTTAACAGGCATTCCCGGTATTAACTTGTGGATTTGCCTGCGAATATTTAGCGGCAGTGTGTCTTTGAACTTGTGGAATTGCCTGCGTAGTATTTAGCAACAGCGTCTCTGAGAACTTGAGGATTTGCCTGCGAATATTTAACGACAGCGTGTCTATTAACTTGTGGATTTTTCTGGGAGAATCTGGCGGCAGCATCACGAAGTTGTTTCCATCTAGCTGCATCGGAAAATGTACCACGACGTCTGACACGGCTCCTTTTTACTGTTTTCTCACAGCTTGGATTGCTGCTGTCATAATCGGTTAGAGTTTCATGGTTTGTTTCAATTACGTTAGTATTTTCAGGACTTGTGTTGAAGTGACATTCGACATCTGTCAAGTGTTGTGAGCATACAACTGGCTTCATCGATAACTTCGCATCCAGCTTTTGAGAGTTGAAACATTTATAAACATCAAAGTGTCCACTACTCAAATCGTCACCTGTGAATCGAAGATGTTTAAGAGGCATTGGCGGTTCTCCAAAGGTGTAAAATATTCGGCCATTTCGATACACTTGAAAACAACATCCGAACAATTCAGCGGCAGCCATCAACTCACATGCAGAAGCTTAGGTGAAGGGCATAAGCATTTCACTCTTACAGTGCTCCTGTGTAGATAATTATCTCCTGTACTGTCATCAGTCCACACCTTGAACCTGTCCCAGTCACTTAATACATAAGACACAATGTTCCTCCGGATATCAAGAGTGAGCCTGATATGGCCGTGCAATATGTAACACAGAGAATGGAAAAGGCAGGCGGCATCTCCGGGCATGGAAACCCATGACAGTGACAGTTGTTTGATCTATGGTGATCACCTTGATAGGCATGTTAATGGGGGTATGGTTGGAACAGTAAAAGAAATGGGTACCTGAACAATGTAAACTAAGTCTAAAATACCTACACAATAACTATAAGCATAATAAACGAACAATAAAACAGCGGAGAAGCAGTGGATTAAATAAAAAGGCTGCAGTTATCAGCAAGGAGACATGAATACCGTGGCGAAGCAAGGAAGGGAATGAAGAGACCGAAGTGATGGATGGCCTTATATGAGCAGGCAGCAAATTACGTGGGAGGCGTGGAGATGGGGGATGCAACGCCGCCTCACACGGCGACCAAGCTGCAGGCTATGGACGTATATATGTACGTAATTAGGATTAAGTTATGACTGTTACGCATAGAATTTCAAAATAAAACCTGCCTAACTTTTGTAAGTAAGCTGTAAGGAATGAGCCTGCCAAATTTCAGCCTTGTACCTACATGGGAAGTTGGAAAATTAGTGATGAGTGAGTCAGTGAGTCATTGAGTCAGTGAGGGCTTTGCCTTTTATTAGTATAGATTAGGTTTTTTTTAATATCTTTCTATTATGTATTTTATCTACTTATTTGTTTTTATCTATGATGGCTTGCTAAGTTTATTCTTTTTTGTTATTTATCCAGTTTTATAGGAAATATTGTAATGGTTCTTTTTATTTTTATTATTCCTTTTTATGCCTTTTTGCTCCGTCATTGTAAAGCGTTTTGTATTTACTTTGAGTGGAAAAATAGGTGTACGGGAATTATTACTGTTTTGGAAGGCTTAGATTTGGCATGCTATATATTATATTGCAAGAAACAAGCATGTTGTGGGTGTTATTTCTTTTTTCAGTGGTGTTAAATGTTGAAACTATATTCATGTTTCATAATGCTAAATACTGCAACTGTTCTGATCTAAAAAAACATCACAATATTTTTACTAATGGGACATTAGAGATGTTACAAGAACTAAAGCTTTTGTAAAAGGTTGGCAAAAAAATTCAGAAAATATATTGGTACTTGCTTTTTTACAATATCGACAATACTGAGAGAAAGTCTGTACTGCATTTATGTGTGACTGCATGAGCACAAATTACTTTGGAATACACAGTAATGCATGAAAAAAACATTGGTGAAAACCACATATGAAAATTATTTACAGTAGTGGTGATACAGAACCACATTAACACAAGTCAAAAAGAAAAACAGCAGAAGTCTGGAAATGCTTTGTATTTAAGATTGGAGAATTTCAGCATTCCTTCAATTAAAGTGCACTTATATTAAAAAAGAAAAAAATTAATTGGTGTGTACTTTGAGAACACAATGATGCAACCCATCAAAAATGTGAGTTGTAACAGCTTAACTAGTGTCATGGATTTGTAAGACATGCTGAAATGAATGCAAGATTATTCCCTTTTTAATACAGTCCTGATAAAGTAGCAGTAATTTTTTGATTGTAAGGAGCATGTCTACAAATGTTAGTCCAAGTTAGGAAGAAATTGGAGAAGAAATGTGCTGCTCAATTTGTTAATACCAAAATAAAATTTATTTAGTGCTTTATTAGCTTCAAGCACAAATCTCCTCATTAATACAATGTATACTACATTAACAAAGAAGTGTAATAGCCAAGACACACAGCACTGGTTAAATAAATAAAAAAAAAAAAAAATACTTTCACTGTTGAATATGAACATGCAAAACACTACACATCATACTAACACTAAATATGTCATCTGTTAGGTTTTTGAAGGCAAACTAATGTTCATGAATATAATGACCAACATAATAAAAGCATGTATGTCCTATGTTTGACATTTAACAATGACTAATATCAGTCCACTTAATTTTCTAATTCTGGATTTGTACACAGGCTAAGCAATAACAAAGTCTGATCATTTTTATAAGATACCTTGAAAATAGCACAACAAATGGTTGTTTTACAAGCATTCTGAAATGATGGATTAATGTAATGCTGACAGGACTGATTTTACACAGGAATCCTTAAAGTCTGGACAAATATAAAAAAGGAGACATGATTCAAACAATTTTAAAAACAACTTTTTAGTAAGTTTTTTAACCAGTTAAAGATGCAAATATTACAAATCTAACAGTGCGATTCTTTGACAAACCAGATTTTAAAAGAATGTTGCTAGAAAAACAGCCTTAACAAGTTTGTTTAAAATTAAAATATCATAAAGTATCTTGGAATTCACTAATTCAACAGAGCAGAAAGGAAAAAAGTGTGAATTTTTATTTTTAGTATTGATTTTAAGCAGCATCATCTGAGAACAAATGTCAAGAAAATACATTTAGAATGCACACATGGTAAGATAAATAATGTAGTCGATGCTAATTTTATCATTCTTTATAAACCCTGTGTTGAAATACCCCCAAGATTATAACATACCCCTGACTTGTTGTTTAACTGGGAATCCCCAAGTGTATTGTACATTAAAATTCATGCCCTCCATTGTATTTTGATATTTATCAATGCCAATACTAGCTTACTTAAATGATAACTGGGTAACTACTTGCTGGATATACCAGCATTTTAAAGCTATGGCTACGGTGAGTGTTTACAGATTTTATATTCTGTTACATAAAAAGGCACAATATTGTTCACTTGAATAATGGAGTTACCTCCAATAAAAAGCCATTGAATAGAATTTCTGTTTTTGCTGTGAAATCAGTTATGTATCAAGTATTGTAAAATTTCACCAGTATTGGTATGGAATGCAAAAATTCTGGTATTGTGTCCCTCAATGTCGGTACTAGGTTATTTTGTGCCCTACCCCAAGTTTATTAGTGCGCCAACCAACTGTTCAGTAGCTAACCTGATGTCCCTATAGAACATAGCTATTAAAATAAGTACATTACTGCATCATTTAACTCTTAAGTTCTTATACAGGTACAGCACTACATTTTTAATATCTAAATTGATTTTTATGTTAGAAGGCTTTATCTAAAGTACTGTATGCTGATCACTACTTGAAACAGAAATAAACTGCTCTCCATGGGCCTTTATATCTTCTTTTATGCAGTCCTGATTTACCTTGCTTGTCCCATGATGCCCTATAGTTCTAGTGTTTTGGCTTTTGCTTTCAGGATAGGCTTTGACGCCCTAGAACATTGTACTAGGAAAAGAGGTTTCAGATTATAGATCTTCTTTCCTTGCCACTCGTAATTAGAGTTTTTCATAAAAGAACAGCACAGCAATAATCATTCATTATTATTTTTAACATTTTTATCTTTATGTAACACACAGAGCCAGGCTGATTAGGCCACCCCATGTTGAAGTACCAAACCAGCAGAGATACAATATTTGTATGCCTATAACAGATATTCTGTAATCCTTGACTGTACCTTGCTATCAACTCCTTGAAAACAATATACATGAGAGGAGACAATATACAACCCTTACACAATACAACACCCATATTGAACATAACTGACTTAATAGCAATTACTTGAAAACAACCTTTGCTCCACAAATAAAAAAAACTGAATTGCATGCAGTAGCTGCTCCAGGACTCCATGGTCTTGAAGCACCTGCCACTGGATAGATAATGTTCATTTTCATAAACATTATAAAAATCTACAAAGCACATGAAGGCTTTGTCTGTTCAGTAGACACTACACTGATCTTACCAAGATCACCCCTTTCTTTACGCAAGTGTTCAAAAGGTATGGCCTCCGTTCAAATGACACAGTTATAAAGGTGATCATTGGCTTTTAGTCCAAGGGCCTCAGGTGCTAGGTACACTTACAAGAATCCTTGTATTCAAACATGGTTTTTGGTATGGGCAATTAATGACCAGCACAGAAATCCAACAAATCATTGTGGTCAGATAATGGTTCAGATCAGGCAAGGAATTTTTGCTAAGAATGTTGCTTTCTGGAATCTTCGTTATTCCTTGTTGAATTTTGTTTCAAACAATAAAGGAAGATATTTACTTTAAATGCAGTACATCTACTGATCATAATCACTTACTTATAGTTTTATACTCAATCACTCAGAAAAGCAACTTTAATCTGAGGTATCGGAAAACATGGAACATTATTTGTTAAATTATCTTTTAAGAAATTCATTGTATTTCTAAATGAAGTACAAAAAATGTTCAAACCAAAACTATATAGTAAAGATGATACATCTTTAAGAAGACTTCTGGCCAAAAAAAAAAAAAATTTTTGGCATAATTTCCATCTTGGTACTTATCATGTGTAGCTTTTAATCAAATAACACCAGCTCTGGTTTGAGAAGTTATGGCATCAGTATTAATAAAATTAAAAAAAAAAAATTGGGAATTCAGGCAACAAAAACGATTACTCAAAAATGTTAAAATATAAATTGTAGCTCCATGTACAAATGTACTGCATGCAAGAAATACTTTACTTCTCAAAAGCAGTTCCTTATTTAAACTAAACTATTTATAAACACTGGGCAACCTTATTTTTAATGGCTTCTTAAAGTTTACTTTTGGTATTATTTTAATTATATATGTTTATTTACTTTTTAATTCCGTTTTTAGCTTGACCAGTAGGGGGCATTTTATTTGAACTCTCTATGTTGGTTGGAACGTTTTCTGCAAAAGTGATGAAATTTGATAGAATTTTATTAATACTAATACATAAACAATATTAAATAATAGAAAATAGGTTTTTTGAGTGTTTCATGGATTTAATTGTAAAGGGTGCATATACCTTTAAATAAAATGTTATTTTTGGAATCAGTGTGTAAGAGCTTTTTGACTTCTGGCTTCTATCCCCTAATCTAATTCAAATTCAAAGAAATGAACTCTGCTGCTGGCTTTAAAATATGTTTTCACAAATTATCCAAAATTGATTTATAGAGTTTATTCTCATGTTGTACAAATATAAATTGTAATGCCTGTGTATAATACCATGTTAAATATTAATTATTCATGCTGCTACTTCAAAGGAAAAGTTCATGTGACTGATATCATGGTAGTTTAGTTTTTTTAGAGCAGCAAGCACTTTTTATTGCTCTAGCAAGCTACTTTCATCTATGTAAATCTAATGTTACAGAGGCACATACTGTATTTTGTTAATTTAAATTACTGCTTAATTGATGATTGAAAAGAATCATTTTGCCAAATTTCACCCTACAGTCATCTCTTTGTCTTTAAAGAGGCCAGTTAGTTTTTTATTGGAAGATAATTAATCATTTTATTTGTATAGAGATGAGAGGAGTGCATGTTAAGTCAATGGTATCTAATACACACACAAAATTATTTATATATATATATATATATATATATATATATATATATATATAGTGATTTTTACATTTATTTTGCAACCAAAGGAACTGTGAGCATATGCCCATACAAATTATGGAAACAGGGTGATCAACGTTTGTGTTCGTTCAGGCTGACATTTTGACTTCTGTGAGTAGGAGGAGTATTGTGTGTTGTTCTTGGAGAAATGGATCTTAAACCTTTAATTAATAGATATACAGCACATGTGGAGTTCCTCACTAATTTCTTGTAACATTTGAGAATGAGTATGTGATCATAATTAATGATTGTCTGCTTTTTGAAAGCTTGTAATGGGTTTGGGAATTTTGAGAAGAAATCTTAGTTATCTGCAGTAGTATGTCGAGGGTCTGTACTCAATTCACAGTGTTATAGAAGCATTGTGTACTTGCTCCCCGTGATGAATTGGTCACAACACCGGTGCAGCGGAATTCTAGGACTGTTTTCTGGAACATGTTTTCTTACATTCTATGTGGCAAAGGTGTTATAAATAGTATTCTCAAATCCATTTAATTCAATTAAAACATTTTGAATTGCAAGTGTGAATAAGGCTAAGGCAGCTGAAATAGTAAAAAAATCTAAAGACTTCTATTGACCATTACTGTATATGCATACTTCTTTGTTATTTTCCACTCTGAAAAATAAGCTAGATGATCGGATTTTCCTCTAATGCCTCATAAGTTATTAAACCACTGAAAACATAAGTGAAACAATGAACCTGATTAATTTTAAATACATCATACCATTTAGAATATTCATTTTTCCATCTATTGTTTCCTCAGGTTGACAATGGATGGTATCATATTTTTTGACTAAAAATGATGGTTTCCCTGATAGATAAGATGCTTTAGAAGGACAGGTCTGACCTTATTAATTGTACACTGGGTTACATAAGTTGTCTAGCAGAATATATGGTCAGAAATTTAATCAAACATAAGCTATATGTAGAAATTATATATAAAAAAATGAAGACAATGAAAGTGATGCAAACATAATTCTTTCTGCTTTGACACACTTAATAACTGTAGGTTATTAGATTAATAGATCCTGGTGTGGCAGAAGTGCTGCCGGAAGTAATTCTAAGGTCACCCGGAGGGCTTCCAGGAGCTTTCCTGACACTTCCGCCACACCAGGAAGTGACATCAAGGGGAGCACCTGGGGCTCAACTGGGTCATGATAAAAGGGTGAGGGTGAAGCTTGTGAGGAGGAGAGAGGAGGTCAAAAGAGAGAAAGAAGAAGAAGAAGACGACGACGGCAGTGGAGAGAGTTGGTGATTGAAGGCATTGTGGTGTGGAAAATCTAAATAAAGAAGTGCGTTTTGGACATTCTGGTGTCGGTCTGTCTGTGTCAGGGGGTACCCTTTCCACAATTAATAAATCATTCTTTAAGCAATTAGATTCAACAATAACCTCATTTATTTGGAATTCAAAACATCCACGCATCCAAAGAGCGACCCTACAAAGACAAAAGGCAGAAGGTGGCATGGCTCTACCTAACTTCCAGTTTTATTACTGGGCAGCAAATATACAGGCGATAAGAACATGGACACAAATAGAAGAACATACACAGGCTTGGTCCGCAATAGAAGTAAAATCCTGCAGTACTTCTTTGTATTCCCTGCTCTGTGCTCCAATAAACGCACGTTATCGGCAATATACTAATAACCCAATTGTGCTTCACTCACTTAGAATATGGAACAAATGTAGAAAGAATTTTAAGATGGAGAAGGTTCTATCTGTGGCACCTCTGCAAGAGAACTACCTCTTTCAACCTTCGCAAACATATGCAGTTTTTAATATCTGGAAAAAATTTGGAACTACCTTGCTCAGAGATCTTTATATAGACAACATCTTTGCATCCTATGAACAATTACACTCCAAATTTAACATTCCAGCTACAAATTTCTTTCACTATCTTCAAATCAGGAACGTTGTTAAACTTCCCTTTCAAAGATCCAAGAGGACACTGGGAAAAAGATCTTTCAATTAATATATCAGAAAAGGAGTGGAAAGTAGCAATGCAGAGAATTCACTCGAGCTCCATATGCGCAAAGCATACAATTATTCAACTCAAAATTATATATCGAGCACATCTGTCTCGTCTAAAACTCTCCAAAATGTTTCCAGGGCATGATCCAACCTGCGAACGCTGCAACCAAGTCCCAGCCTCACTGGGTCACATGTTCTGGGCCTGCACCAAATTAACATTAATCTGGACCAAAATTTTCAATTACCTTTCAGACAGCCTTGGTCTCACAATCCCTCCTAACCCATTAACAGCTGTGTTTGGGGTTCTTCCAGATGGGTTTAAAGTGAAGAAAGACAAACAAATTGTGATTGCATTCACTACACTTTTGGCACACAGACTTATTCTGCTAAACTGGAAGAACCCAAACTCTCCTCTTTTAAGTCAGTGGGAAACCGATGTGTTATACTATTTGAAATAGGAAAAAATCAAATACTCAGAGGATCCGTACAGACTTTTTTCAAAACATGGCAGGTTCTAATCAATAATATTTTAAAATAAGCTTATAAAGCACAGAGAATTTATTAATTTATGTATGTTTACAAGCTTTAAATTTCACGCCGTTTGCCTTGCTCTCTCTCTTAGGGGTGGGGATCGATTAGTCCTTAACTCAATTTTTTCTTTTTGTAAAAACTTGATTGATTTGTATGGAATGCAATAAAATTAATAAAAATATAATAAAAAAAATAAATAAAATCTTTTTAGAATCAAGACTGATAGATTGCTTTCTTAAACATAAACCTAACCAACCAGTAATATACATTAAATCTTTTCTTGTTTATGACCATTTTTAACAAATGTATACACAATTAAAATGCATTTATGTAACTTCAATACTAAATACTCACTATTTAGAGCCATTATATTGTCGGATCCTGGATGATGGAAATTAAGACCCATGCGTCCTGAAAGAATCAATTTGAATCTTCAATTAGATATCAAAATTATTCAGGCATTGTTTTCCAAGCAGCACATAGAATTATAAGCAACAGAGACATGTACAACAGGGCAACAAAAAATAGCCTATTGAGATAGGGGGTAGATACAAAAACTGGAAAAAAAAAATGTATACTAAATTGTAATTTATAAACATATAATATATAAAACATATAACTACAATAACTTGCATGTAGTTTCCATAACTGCATCTTTTTGATCAAACAACTACATGTATACTAATACAATAACACAGTCTGTATGAGTTCTCCCATTAGTAAAATGAAGCAAGTGGTGTATCCTAAAACCATTAAAATAGATTACAGTGTTTGCAGATCCTTCTTAACTATCATCCTGCATATGTATTCTTAAGCAAATAAAAGTAAAAAGGAAATTTTATTATGAAGTTTTTCTGTGAAATGCAAAGCTCCAAAACAACTATATATATTTCTTGCAATAAAGATATAAAATTATTTCATAAAATGGCATTTGTGTATACTTACCCACTTTTATGTAACATGTAACAAAACAAACATCATTGAAAGAGTGCTATCCTAAGTCAATAAAAATAATCAGATGTTGCCTTACAAATTACCAACATCGTGTGATTGATGCACTGCAATACTCTAAATTTTAAAAGATGACTAAAATTAATTAGGACATTTTAAAAATGTCCATCAGGTTTCATAAGTTGAATGTCTTATGAAACTCCAATATATACAACAAAAATGATGCATCAGATAAAAATTATATACATTTGACAGACCTTTTTGACAAGCATCTATATGAGAGGATTTCTAGCATCTGCCTCACTTTTTCAAATATTTTCTTTTATGCCTTTTGGTTACACACAACTAGACAAAATTTTTTATCAGTCTTTTAGGCAGTCTGGGGGCTACTATAACCTTTTACTCATAAATAACACATATGTAGGGCCACAGCTTAAGGATCACTTAGCTATCAAAACATATACTAGTAGCATATGACAACTCCTCACTAATGTCATCCTCTACTAGCACACATTAATACTAAGCACTAGGTAAGTTCAACAGAAGCAAGCAAAATTACAAAAGGCAGAGCATTTTGTGTATAAGCTTTTGCATCACCATTGTTTAAAAAAAGCTTAATTTGCTGATTCAACTGTCCATATCCTCAGAAAGGCTTATGAAAAGACACAACAAGTTCCAAATTTGTTCAGTAGGTATAAGTAAATGCTGTGCATGGTCTTTATTTGGCTCTGTATAGCACAGAACATCATTTACCATCAATATATAAAATAAATATACAGTGATCCCTCGCTATATCACACATTGACTTTCGCTGCTTCACTCCATCTCGATTTTTTTCTCATACATGCTTACGTCACTACGCATGTGCTTTCTGAGAACTTTTTTCTAAGCCCTACAATGGCTCCTAAACGTGCTGCTTTTTCTAAGCCTTCTGACAATAA
Organism: Polypterus senegalus; assembly: GCF_016835505.1. Lineage (NCBI taxonomy): Eukaryota > Metazoa > Chordata > Cladistia > Polypteriformes > Polypteridae > Polypterus > Polypterus senegalus. The sequence goes on from NC_053154.1 coordinate 243,292,417, forward strand.
AACTAAGCGCCGGAGGAAGATGCTTACTATCCAGAAGAAGGTGAAACTCTTGGATATGATTAAAGATGGCAATACCCTACAAAAGCTTCCTCACGCATATGAAAAGACAGCGCCAGCAACTGCCTATCAAGATGTTCTTCAGCCGCGCACCCAGACACCCACTGCCTACTCCTAGTACTTCTTCACTGAAGACAACAACGCACCTGCTGAAGATACTGCACCACCTCTGAAGACTCTCCTACTGAGGTTGTGCCTTCATAGGTTAGTGGTTGTGTGCAATTAAATGTACAGTACAATAATCTACTATATAAAAGCGTTCGGGATTGTCCTTCCATCCCGTGAGTGCAAAGCATAGCGGTATTCCACTTATTACAGACTTACTAATTGCGGCTTGAGGTACGAAGAACCACGATGTGAGCAGAGTTCTGGTGCTCTTATCGTTCCCTTGCTTTTGTGCGCGATGCACTGGAAAAATAGACAAAATTATGTCTCTGGAAATAATTAATGTTGATGGAGTACAAATGCCTCACCACGTAGTAAATATCAGGGGAGACGGTGCTTGCTTATTCTCATCTATAGCTTATTTAGTGCCTGAAACTCCGTCTTTAGCGGTACAGATTCGGGCTGACATTGTACGACTTTGGACAGGCACTTGAGGGAATAAAAAAAAAAGATGTTATGAATGGGCACTTTGATGTTCTCATTCCCTACACTTACATGCCTGATGTACACATGGAGCGCACAAAAATTGAAGATAAAAGTCGGTCGCCTTAAAAGGCGAGTGCGCCTAGTAATATGATATTTGTAACGCCTAATATGTCTTATTTTCTCTTATTTTGTCTAATATATTGAGTAATACAAGTGTAATGGTGACTAAAGGGTGTTGTTTAATGTCTAGAGGGCTCTAATAATGTTAAAAAAACGTATTTAGAAGGTCGTAAACAGGTTTTCTATACTCTAACTGCGAAAATATTCGATTTATAAATAAAGAATCCTACTTCGCGAAAATTCATTTATCACGGTAAAGTCTGGAACGGATTAACCGTGATAAACGAGGGTTCACTGTATTCTGAAAGCAACTTAATCCAGTTCAGCACAGTGAGGGAAAACCTATAGTTCATCAGCATATAACATGGTGTTTTAATTAAGAGAACATCATGATGGCACAGTGTTTCCTGTGCTACTGTCTGACAGTTCCTAATTAGGATTTTCTTTGTGACCTAATCACTGTCTACATGGAGGTCTCCCCATATTAGCAGACATAGGAAAACCATGGAAAGTTAAGTGAGAAATCTAAATTGGATTAATGCAAGTGGGAGAGTGTGTACCCCACTGTCATATGACTTTAACAGAGATAACGTAGGGACAAAAAAAAAAAGTTCCATTAAACATGCCCTATCCATGTTTTAGTTTGCACTAAGTAAAAAGGAAAATCCAGACCATCTCAGAAGATAGAATAATTGGAAAAAAAAATCAGAGCATCTGCATAAGTATAATTTTACTTTCTATAGACGTAGCTAAAAATACAAACAAAAGAGTGCTTGTGATTTTATAATCGGCAAATGTGCATGAAGATCATTTTGAAGGTGCTGAAAGCAACACCTGAAACATATAATTAGAAAAAAAGATTAATTCAGTCTAGCACTTTCCTTCCCCCAAATTTCAAAAGGCTGAAACAGTATCTTTTTTAATCTTTGCAAACATCTCAGAAATCCAAAATCTCCTTTTAATGCCCATTTAAAATTTGTTTATAAAGAGAAAAAAATCATGTTTCATTTGTAAGTTCTTGTGTATTCTTTGTAGTATCTCAGCTACTGTAACACAAAAACATACCAGTAATTTAAATAATGGTCTTTATATAGGTGCAGGTAAAAGAACATGTACAGTATAAGAAATATGTCAGCTGACCTTTATTTTTTTAAGATTATCAAAAGCAGTGGTTGAATGCTGAATTTGTTTTATTTATGTACTAGCTGTGTCACTCTGAGTTATTCACCTAGGAAATTTCCTGAGACAGTGTGCCTCTGTTAAAGTGGCGTCGGTTAATCAGATGCATCAGAAGTGCTATGTGATTGAGTACTTTTGTATATACAATATATTTTTTTTTTAACCCGGGGCTAATATTCTTGGTTCACTGCAGCTACTTACTCTGGAATATGCTAGATATAATTGGTCATGTATAAAACATTTCTGCCATAGATCACTTGCTTTTCCTAGTGACTTAACTTTTGCTGATGGTCACTGCATAACACAATTTTACTGTATTCTTTTGAACTGAAACAGGTGATTAGTAGGAATAATGGGTATTTTGGGTATAAATACAACATCACACCATAGCATATCATGTAACAATGATAGCTTCAATCGGATTTATAACATTTTGATATGTAATCTTGTGCCATTACAAAGTATGAGGATTTAGATCAAAAGCAGTCATGCTATATTTTACCTCATTGCATACACCGTTGACATTTACAGGCTGCACATTTATGTGCTCCATGCAGTAAACTGAACATTTTAATAGTGGTGCTTAATTATGACAAAGTTAATTATTTCAGTTAACAGTACAATGAAAAATGTACCTTCTCTTGCCAACTGCATATCCTGTATTCGGTTTACACAGTACAATACAAGCATCATTGTGCAGGGAACCCCTTAAAAATTATGAAATTGTTAAATTTTGGATTAATTGAATAATTAAAAACTTACTGTTTAATAATGTTTCTTTTTTACAGTGGGATGCAAAAGTTTGGGCAACCTTGTTAATAGTCATTATTTTCCTGTATAAATCGTCGGTTGTTACGATAAAAAATGTAAGTTAAATATATATATAGGAGACACACACAGTGATATTTGAGAAGTGAAATGAAGTTTATTGGATTTACAGAAAGTGTGCAATAATTGTTCAAACAAAATCAGGCAAGTGCATAAATTTGGGCACCGTTGTCATTTTATTGATTCCAAAACTTTTAGAACTAATTATTGGAACTCAAATTGGCTTGGTCAGCTCAGTGACCCCTGACCTACATACACAGGTGAATCCTATAATGAGAAAGAGTATTTAAGGGGATCAATTGTAAGTTTCCCTCCTCCTTTAATTTTCTCTGAAGAGTAGCAACATGGGGGTCACAAAACAACTCTCAAATGACCTGAAGACAAAGATTGTTCACCATCATGGTTTAGGGAAGGATACAGAAAGCTGTCCCAGAGATTTAAGCTGTCTGTTTCCACAGTTAGGAACATATTGAGGAAATGGAAGACCACAGGCTCAGTTCAAGTTAAGGCTGGAAGTGGCAGACCAAGAAAGATTTCGGATAGACAGAAGCGACGAATGGTGAAACAGTCAGAGTCAACCCACAGACCAGCACCAAAGACCTACAACATCATCTTGCAGCAGATGGAGTCACTGTGCATCGTTCAACCATTCGGTGCACTTTACACAAGGAGATGCTGTATGCGAGAGTGATGCAGAGGAAGCCTTTTCTCCGCCCACAGCACAAACAGAGCCGCTTGAGGTATGCTCAAGCACATTTGGACAAGCCAGCTTCATTTTGGAATAAGGTGCTGTGGACTGATGAAACTAAAATTGAGTTATTTGGGCATAACAAGGGGCATTATGCATGGAGGAAAAAGAACACAGCATTCCAAAAAAACACCTGCTACCTACAGTAAAATATGGTGGTGGTTCCATCATGCTGTGGGGCTGTGTGGCCAGTGCAGGGACTGGGAATCTTGTCAAAGTTGAGGGACACATGGATTCCACTCAGTATCGGCAGATTCTGGAGAACAATGTCCAGGAATCAGTGACAAAGCTGAAGCTACGCTGGGGCTGGATCTTTCAACAAGACAACGACCCGAAACACTGCTCAAAATCCACTAAGGCATTCATGCAGAGGAACAAGTACAACGTTCTGGAATGGCCATCTCAGTCCCCAGACCTGAATATAATTGAAAATCTGTGGTGTGAGTTAAAGAGAGCTGTCCATGCTCGGAAGCCATCAAACCTGAATGAACTAGAGATGTTTTGTAAAGAGGAATGGTCCAAAATACCTTCAACCACAATCCAGACTCTCATTGGAACCTACAGGAAGCGTTTAGAGGCTGTAATTTCTACAAAAGGCGGATCTACTAAATATTGATTTCATTTCTTTTTTGTGGTGCCCAAATTTATGCACCTGCCTGATTTTGTGTGAACAATTATTGCACACTTTCTGTAAATCCAATAAACTTCATTTCACTTCTCAAATATCACTGTGTGTGTCTCCTATACGATATATTTAACTGACATTTTTTATCGTAACAACCAACGATTTATACAGGAAAATAATGATTATTAACAAGGTTGCCCAAACTTTTGCATCCCACTGTATCTGTTACAAGATACAGCACACATATAAAAATGGTGTCATCATTTTTTTAATACAGCAACTTACTGATATACAAATATTTATATGAAAAAACAGCTACCACCACCACCACTCACCATTTAAAAATGGAAAATGTGTGAAAATGTTAAACATGGGAATGTTAAATTAGGATTCTGGTGCATTAAGAAAACAATGTTGTGTGTGTATATGTAAAAATTAAAATCCATGATAAAATCTTAAAACAGTAATGTAACATTAAGAAGTTAATGTAAACACAACCTGACAGTTCTGCTATATTGGTATATAAAAACATTAAATGTAACAATATTACCATATAAATACTTCTCAAGCTTACTAAATATTAATACATTGCTACACTCTGCTACGTGACTTAGTCCTTGAGCAGTTGTGCCCGTATTCTTGAGGAAAGTATTGTTTAAAAAAATAAAAAAAAAAAGGTGCACTCATTAGAAGCATTGCAAGCATATGCTTTTCAGTGCATATTTCTCATCAATATAACCAACCGTTATGTTTAAGCATGCTTCCAAAATTCTACTTAACCACTAACTGGTTATGACTGCATAAAATGCTGCTTGTTTCAAATCATTTTGATTTTTGTCTGACATTTGGAATATGTGAATGCAGCATTAATTTGGAAGAATAACAGCAAAAGGAAATAACTTCCCTTAAATTAACAAACTTTGTTGCACAATTTTAAATTGGAGCTTTGTCTTTTGATAAACAACTGCAATTATGCAGTTTTACTTTCAGTAGCCTGCTGTGTACAGATATGCATTAGTGTAAACAGGTAATTAAAGGTTATTTGTGTTGCGGACTTTGTTACTGGAACATAGTATTATTGCCTGTGTAGCTTTCATGCATTCTTGACTATGTAGTTTATTTGAAATGCCCATATAAATATTTGTTTGCAGTAGTTTAACAGTTTGCACAGTACATTTTTGAAAACAAAATATTTCCAAATTAAGGATAATTCTCTTCATTTTGGCACTTAAACATCTAAAGTGTTAGATGACTTAGGTTCAACATTACTTATACTCTGCATTTTTCTGAAAACTGCTGCAAACAGAAAAGAAATATAATTACAGTTTTTAAAAGATGTTATCTGGGATCAGACTCCTAAGAGAGTGTTTACCATTCAGCACGTAGTTAGCTCTGTGATGCCTCTGTATATACAAAGCAGTGCTTGAAGTGAATATACATAAGTGCAGGTATTCTATGTATTACACTGATGTATTAACATGAAGTAGCATTTCAAAAAATAGCACTTGCTCACCACTGAGCATTGCACCTTCCTTAATCTTTGCTGAACTTTCTTTTCCCATCGTGATCACATCTATTTTTCTTGTCCAGGACACCTCCCTGCTTTCAGTAGTCTGTCCACCCTATTGGTTACTAGTACTATTTGCTGGACCTGTCAATCACTTTGCATGGCGCATGTAACTTAGCATATTAATAAACAGTGACAAATAATAAACATGTTAGCTAATTTTCCCTTTTCTATAATATCAGAAAATTTCAGTCAAATCCATCAAAGCATTACTAAGATATAGGAGTATTTAGCTTTTCTTTTGTGAGGGGTTTTTTACCCCTAAATATTGATATATTAAGATGTCCTTTCTTACTGGATACCTAGTGCCATGTTTCACCCTGTCAACTTCAGCTTTTGAACTAAACAGGAAATAGTGTTTTGTTGAGGAGTGAGTGAGTGAATGAGTATGTCTGCTTCGATTTATATATTTTTAATTATTACTTTGCACATTTTATTAAAATCACAAAGATGCATTCAAGGCTGGCAAAATCTTAGATTAGAAACTGTAAAACCACTGAGCTGAATGAATAGCAAAATGAACTGAACATACATGCTACTGCATTTTTTGTTTTGCAAAGAAACCTTAATTTCAACTGGAAACTGGGTCAACAGGTTACATCATGGCTTGTGTGGATTTGAAATAAGAATGTCATTATCCATCTAATTTACAGTCACAATAATAGCTAATCCTAGGATAACAACATACTGTATTTTTGCTAAACAACTGAGCTAGTCTTGCAAGACTGTCATTATTGGTTCACACACAAAAAGATTAATTTACACCTGTACACTTAAGTACACTATGATGCTTTGCATGTTTTACCTGGCAATATTCTGGCTTTGTGCACACATATGGCAGCTAGGTACATTCCTGGAAATTCTGTTTTGACCAAATATCCTTGACCCATATTTGTTCACAAAACTCACTTGACCCAGAGATAGCTTATATCTGTGGCAGAAATTAGTGAAATTCTGGGAGTTTACAGGGCAAGCAGGGGAATGACTCAGGAGATTTGTTGAATAAAAGCACCTAACTAAAACTGAAGGAAAAAAATGTAATATCTTTAAACAGGTCACATATGCAGGTAAAGGCCGTGCAACATATAGACAACTGTTTTGGCAATTTTCAGAAGTAGCATTCATTTACATAATCTTAGTGGTTCGGAGGCAATTGGGTGACATTATCAGTGACTCACTCCAACTAGTCCATTACTCACTTTAACAAATAATCTTACAGATGGGCTCTGCGTACATAAGAGCTGACAACCAATGAATGGACATCTGCAAGTACACTGTATATAATGCAGTGATGAGGAATAAGGAAGGTGTTGTGGATCTCACAAACAGAAGAGATGCTCGTCTTTCTGAGGTCTTGTGCTTTACATACCAGGGCAGAATGGAAAAAGGTCAGAGATTCTTGCTGAACTTGATATACCTGTTACCCCTCATACAGCACAGGCTCCATCAGACAGCATGTTATTGGCTGTTAAGAAAAGGTGTGAGCAGGACTTTGCTGGAAAAGCCATCACACATTCGCTAAATTTGATATGTCCAGCAATTTTCAGGTCAGGAATTGGTGGCATAGAACAGGTAAGTTAAGCTTGCCTGTGATATTTTGCATAGTGTTCTGTAGTTAAAAACAGAAAATAAAGTGCTGTCAAAGTGAATTACATATAAAAAAATGTGGTATTCATCTCCATACTGTGTGAACTGGAGTCCTAAACAGTGAGCCTATTTAATATTAAGGATATTAATTGTCGTTTAGACTGGCTTATGAGTAAAATCAGGAAGGTTAATATTAATCGCTACATATTGGAAATTACAGAATAATGTGGGAAGATAATAATTAAGACCTGCCTAAAATTGTAATTGTTGGAAAAGTTGACTCTACCATAAAATCAGGCTTTTTATTCTAGAATGTGTGCCAAATATGAATTTAATTAAAATTATTAAATAAATATTTCCTTGCTTATGTCTCTGAATATGAAGTGCCTTATAGGTTGAGAGGAAATGGTATGACCTTCCTTCAACTTGCTGTATTTTTTGCTGAAGAAAATAAGAGCAGTGATGGAGCCAATGTCAAATTTATACTTGGGTATGTTTGGCCACTATAGAAAAGCACATCTGATTTGCTGCACACCACTGATAACAATTAAACTTCTTTTGTTATCAGCTAATCTCCAGAATGAGGCTAAATTGCCTTGTTCACTACATTAAACAGATAAATGCAAAGACAAATTATTTAGAACCTGATATAAAGGTCATGCTAAGTGTAAAGTTTAGCATTTTTAATTAATATAAGTACAACATTAATGTTAAATTCCATTATAGATCAGTTTATCAAAAAATTAATTTAACACCTGATAGAGATGCAGTTCCTCACATAGGGCTCTATAACATATGGTACCTGAAGAGTAGGGACAAGCAGTTTGGTTTTCTGTTTAAGCTGCAATCTGACTACATATTTTCTGTTATTTATGTTATTATTTTATTATATATCCATTATTTTTAACCTGAACAAAACATGTCAGAGACACAACAGCAAGAGCAAGCCTTGATCTGCAGTTTTGGACACCGGACAGAAACAAATCCTGAACAGAACAATAGTCTATCACAGGTCACAATGCTGGTTAGACCATGGGCCAATATAAAGGAGAAATTAATCTTAAGAGTAATGACTTATAATGACCAAATAAAAATTATTAGGGCTGCTGATTGACTAAAAAAATGTAATCATAATTAATTCAGGCAGTGTGACGCAGTGGTTAAGACTTTGGATTTCAAATCCTCCCACTGGCACTGTGTGACCCTGAGCAAGTCACTTCACCTGCCTTTGCTTCAATTGGAAAAAGAAATGTAACCAATTATATCTCAAATGTTGTAAGTCACTTCGGATAAAGATGTCAACCAAATAAATAAATGTAAAATTATCAAAATTTACTACATATTAACCATAATTTATTGTATTTCTTTCTATCATATTAATATTTTCTATACAGCAGAAATAACTGTTTAATTTATAATACAAAATGGTTTTATTAATTCCTTGCCTGTGCATATTAAATTTTTTCAGTTTATTGAACAATTTTGTGTAACAGAAACAACGCCCAATGACCACTAACAACCCCCCGGGGGTTGCTGTTACATTTGGAAAAACTAATACATATGATTTGGACTGCTGTGTTACAAGACAACATAACAAAAGCACGAACAATTACACAGACAATTAAATGTTAAAAAACAGTAACATAAAATCATGGTTCAAGTTTTATGCACAATCAGCAATGTTATAGTGTTGGTTGTACTTAACTGCATGATACACAGCTTCTACCTGGAAAGGAGAAGTCATCAACTAGATTGAAAATATGTATAGATTGGGCTTTTACATAGCAATGAAGTAAGGTAGAGGGAATTGAGCAGTTCCACTCATTTGCTCTTTAGCTGCTCGGAAATGAGTAGCATCTACACCCAGGGCCATGTCACCATTAAGGCAAATTCATCTAGGGTGCAGATCATAAGGGGAGGTGGGGGTACCCAGCTACATGGGTTAGCTACTGAACAGTGGGTTGGCACACTAATAAGCTTGGCGTAGGGCGCAAAAAAACACTTAGTGCTACTGGTAGTTCATCAGTTAGAAATTGATCTACACAGTAAAGTCCTGATAGGAAACTATTATTTGTGTGCTTGAACAGTGTTTTCACCTCAATGAAACTAAAGAACTTTCAGTTATACTCTACTTCAATGTAGTACCATCCTTTTCAATGGTGAAAATAGCTAGAGATATTGAGGTGTATCTCGTGTAACACTTAGGAAGTTATCTTAACAGTTAATTCCCATTAGGGAACTGCAGTTTAAATGATGTAGCATTGTTTTCTCCTTGTTATTTTAACAGGGCATTGGGTTATACTTAAATGTAACACAATGCATTACAAGCAGGGCCGGTACCATCATTAAGGCAAATTGGGTATTCGCTTAGGGCACAGATCATTAAATCGGAGGTAGGTGCATGGGTTAGCTACCGAACAGTCAGTTGGCACACTTGTAAGCTTGTCCTTGGGTGCAAAATAGCCTAGCACCAGCACTGCCTGCATCATGCTGTCTGAGGTCAGATATCTTTCCATGGGCAACTGAAAAATGCTCCATGGCAAATTTATTCATTGCCAGAGACAGGGCTAACCAACTTACATTCTGTCTTACAGTCAGACCTATACCTTGACTGACTCTTTCGTTTCAAAGTTGAACTTGCATTAGCAACATCACTGCTTGTTGCATCTTGTTCTGAATGTTACGCTATACTATGCAATGTGTTTATTTTTTACTCTCAATATGTGCACTTAGCATAATGGCAAGGATGACACTGATGCACAATCTCACTCAGCACACAGTGCTAATCTGTCTACAACATTAGCAAGACATGAAAATGAAACTCATTCAATCTGCTTGTATAACTGGTTTAAATTTTAATTGTTCTTGTGTTATTCTCTACACTTTGAAGAGGAAATATATATATTAGGGTTTTTTTTATTTTAGGTTCCAACTGATGATCCCGTATTATAAGGAACAAGTGGGGACTCTAGTGGTGTGAGTGGATAAAGACCATTATCAAGAAACACCACAGGAAACAATCAAGCCCTATTCACTGGCTTGGATTAATAAATTTGAAGCATGGTACAATTCACCAGATTAAATTAACCCATTTAGTGGCAAACTTAAAAAATGTAATTGCAGCAACACATTAATTGCACATGTTAATTGCAATTAATTAGCAGCTCTACGTAAAATAAAAATGAAACAAAAAACTGAGTAATAAACAAACTGAAATTAAATTCACCTACTTGAAAACTGAAACCGACTGTTGATCAGTCTTTACTCTGATGTGCATGCATGTGAATGTGAGGGCTTGTGTGGATGAGCACAGCTTTAAATGTACATTTTCAAGTAGTGTAAACAGAAGTAATTTTTAATAATGAGTAGTGATATTAAATTAAGTTTGAATAATTTTTAATAATCTAGCTGTATGTAGAATTCTTCTAAAAATGTATGTAGTTAAGACAATAAAAATAATAAAATCAGGAAACTACTTCATATTTAGATAACTTAATTATGCATTTTGTACATATCATTGTATGTTTGCATGTTGTTTGTATGATTTCATAATCCATTTTTATATATTGAATTTTGGAAAATTCCACACTTTTTATGTTCAAATAAAAACAAAACTGATCATCTCAAAATAAAAACTAAGTCATCAAAAATAAGAACTAAAATAAAAACCATCAAAAGTTCATAAAACTAAACTGAAGATGAAATGACCAGTTACACTAGTAAAGAAATTAAATCATTTTAAAAAATGGAACTAAAACTATCTTGGTATAAATTCTTACTAATAATGTTCAGATTTAAGAGTCCACAAAGGTATTGTAATACTAAAGAGAAACTGTCGGCTATAGAAAGGCTAATTACAGTATTGGTGAATTGCAAGACGTTTCAGAAGACAGACAAGAGTGTAACTGAATCTAATTTTACAAGGATAAGGAGAACCCACAACCACACATGCATTGCTAACCAGCTTAGATATTGGATATATATATTAGATCTTATGGATACAATTAAAATTGTTTCTAAAACTTAATTTAGAAAAGTATAAAAATGTATATTAATTTTAAACAATGAATTAAAGCATTTAAGTTTTTTCTTTGCCTCAAAAATTTTCATTTGTCCTATTTTGTTTTAAACTTTTCATAGATTATGTTCTATTGTTCAAATTTTTGCTTCTGGCTTAAAAGCTCTGATTTTATTTTAAAAGCTTTAAATTAAGAAACTCTGTGCAATAGTTAAGAGTAACAAGCACATGTATAGCAAGGAGCACAAAATTAGTATAGAAGTAAAACATTTACCAAAACACAAATAATCCAAATTCACATTTACTCTAAAACTCTATGTCAATCTTCAGTGATTCCACATACATTATGAATTATACCACTTCATTATCTCCCTATTATAAAAAAAAATCCTGTGAAATGAATGGCTAGTAGACGATACGTGATCTTCACATTAAGATCACGAAAGACAAAAGAACTACGAGACGAAAGAGAATGAGCAAAAAAAAAAAACAGTAGTGTAAAGGGAAGCAGCACACACAGATACAGGTGTCTCAGTGCACATCATTTAATGCACAAAACGTAGATTTACACAATAATGGAATACACACTATGAGAATCTGTGGACCCGCAACAGTTAAAGCAACGACAAGTTTCAATTCAAAGAAAACAGAATTCGGTCAGGTGTATATTTATGATGACAGAGAAGCGATCACAACGCAAGCAGCAGAGACACAAAGTAGGAAAAAGGATAGCAGCTGTAAATGATAAAAGGGCAGCATGGAGGGCAGCGTGACAGCAGCCAACCTGCACAACCCCCCACCCCACCCCCCCACGCAAGCAAACAACGTTATAAGTCCTGCAAGAAAGAATTTAACCACGCACGGGGCCGTAAATAAAGGAGAAGTATTGTTTTTACAATGTCATGTGAGGCCAGGCAGCGCAGTGACCCATCATTTAAAACAACTCCACAGACATCTAACCTAGCAGTTGTTGGATTGCATCTGTCAGACAAACATCATGTGCTCCCAGCTCTTAAAACAACGACAAGAGACAAGCAAAACGTACAGCTCGCCAGCAGCAGGAAGACGGCAGATGATGCGACGGCATATCCTTAGCATGCGTTCAGCCGTCCCTCCCCTTCACAACGCGAGCAGCGTTATATGTCTGGTGAGGAGAGATGTAACCACGCACAGGGCTGAAAATAAAGGACAAGTATTGTTTTTACAAAAGTTTTTAAAGTAAAAGTGAAAATAATGCATATGTAACAATTCCCTAGAAAATAACGATCTCTTTAAATTGTATATTGCCTGCCTAAGGTAAAATCATCCCTGATGGAGGATCGCAGGAATCGTGGGAAAGAGGGGTCCTTTCATCGGATTAGTGCTATTTCAGATGTAGAATGGCCAAATGGGAGAGGCAGATTGATGAATGAGGTCTCCAGGACTCTAAACAAATCCAAATCATATGTGATATCATCTAATGTGAAATTCTACTCTGTACTTCCAGAATTTTTATTTTTATACTGTGTGGAGGATTTATTCTGTTCTATGTATTTTACTGTATTGTTTGGTATTGACCCCCTTCTTTTTGACACCCACTGCACGCCCAACCTACCTGGAAAGGGGTCTCTCTTTGAGCTGCCTTTCCCAAGGTTTCTTCCATTTTTTCCCTACAAGGGTTTTTTTTTTTTTTTTGAGTTTTTCTTCGAGGGTCAAGGCTGGGGGGCTGTCAGGAGGCAGGGCCTGTTAAAGCCCATTGCGGCACTTCTTGTGCAATTTTGGGCTATACAAAAAATAAATTGTATTGTATTGTATATCCGGTAAACCAAACACGGGGGTGGGCAAGCAAAGCGAGCAGGGGGCGGAGCCCCTAGTTTATCAAAAAGAAATAAGTAACACACTTACCCATTTTTTCACAATATTCACTAAATTAGGTGCAGTTCATTTGCAGAAGGAGCAGAGTAGTAGCACAGCAGTTATCACTCCTGCTTTACAAAACCAGTGTTCTGTGCTCAACTTTTGGCACAAAATGGCTGTCTATATGGCACCTGCATATTCTCCCAGTGTCCGAGTGACCTTTTCTTCTGGGTTCAACAGTTTTTCTGTTTCATCTTTGAAGATGTGCATGTTAAGCTAATAGGCGATTCAAAATTGGCTCTTTGATAGTGTGTAGATGGTTGCACACTTACTGATGGACTGGCTTCTTGTCCACGACAATATCCTGCATTGTTATTGATGCTACGATCAGATTTAAATTAAGAGAACAAGGGGAAATCCTTTATATTAGAAAGAATTTAATTGCACATTTGGGACCCTGTAGCTAAAGGCTAAAACTTGTACAGTATAGTAGTTTTAGCCATCTCTGAATAATTATTATTATTTTTTTTAGACTAGTGTCTTTTAATTGCAATGAACACTGTGGAATGTGTGTCAATAAGCTCTGTTAAGTAAATATGGCCAAGTTACCAAACAGGAGCATGAAAAGAGCTGTCAGCTTACTTCTCACTACTGATTGACAGCTTGCTCAGTCATGTGCCAAAACAGAAAGCAGAGTGCACACACTATGGTAGCTAACTTACTGCTGTTACTAACAAACCAATGAACTGTGACCACAGGTAGAAACACCGATAAAAAGTAATTTTAAAGGATTTTGAAACCATATCAACACACTATTTATTGAGGTAGTTTCTGTAAAAAATAAAATATAAAACACCCAGTTTATAATTGACTATATGTGGTTTTACTTTGTTTTCCTTTTCCAGTAGATTTAAAAAAGGCATTTCTACAGAAGATTTTCAATAGGACTAGCATATAGTAATAGGTTAATTATTTTGCATTAGAGCAGATTGTGGAAATCCTCCCGACTTGAGATTTTATTTTCCTCTCCTCCTTTGTCACCTGGGCATATCTTAATGACATTAATGAACATATATTATTAAGAGCCATTTATGTTTTTCAATTTAAAATTACTGTTATAATGTCCATTTAACCTAATCTGTTTTTTTGGTAAAGTTGTATGTGCATTTTAACTGTAAAAGTGTTACAATGCTCAATGAAGAGCGCTGTATAAAAATTAATTCAATAGTGATCAGTTGTCTTTGAGAAAAGAAACTACAAATGACTTCTGATTTGAGACAAGTATATTTTGTACATTTATTTGATATTGCAGCACGAGTCCCACATTTTGGTATAATAAACAATGACACTGCAGGTCTCTATTTTGTAATATCTACATTGCTTCTGATAAATAAAATGCCTCTGCAATGTATGCATAATAATTTGTTCTCTGCAATGCTGCACTCTGCTGTGCAAAGCAGATTCAATGCTTTCAGCTTGGTGCACTAGATCTCCATTATATAAGCATGCAGCACATATCTAGAAGTGATTTCAAATAAAGGCCTCTTTCCACTTCCTGAAAATGTATCAGTACTAAAACTAAAAAAACTACATTTGATTATACAGGGTACCAAAAAAAATCATTAAAACAGTCAAATTCATTTTTTTCCATCCACATTAATCTTAAACAGTGCTCAAATAAGTTAACTGTTTACCTAAGAAACATTTTTATGTAAAATAAAAACCCTGAAAAAGAGAAAATATAAAGTGCAAGGTCTTACAGTGTACATTTTCCCCCAAAAATGTTATGCTTTAACTTTTATTTCTCACAAATAGACTAAAGATACTGTATGTTGGCACTGTGACAGCTTTGCTGCTTTACAGCTTCAGAATTATCCATATGGAGTTCATATTTTCTCAGTATCCATGTATATTTTCTGTAGGTCTTTTGGTTGTTTTCCACATCCCAAAGACAAAAAACTCGGGTAAATTGCCACCGGCCCTGTATGACATTGTGCCTGTGCTCCCTCACGGACTTGCATTAACAACAAAGCTGCTTTAAGTGTAGCACCTTAAAGTTCAAGAGATTGGCTACAGCCTACTGCCACATGGACTGGAATGAGCAGTTTAGGAACATTGGATTATTGTACTCATTTAAAGTAACAGTTTATCCACATTGTCATGTCCCAATCAGGGTAAATTAAACCAAGAGTTGTCACTGCTTGGAATACAACTTTACCTTCATGCATATACATTTCCACAGTCAAAACTTGCTAATTTAGAGTTCTACTTATCAGAGCATGATTTTTATTTACATGAGGAATTAGCTTGCATTTTTTCATACAATTGTTTCACTTCTATCAGGAACATTAAACACTATATCAGAATTATTTAAAGACACACTAAAGAAAGAATGTCAAAATGTTTTATATAACCACATATTTACTGAATACTGAGAAAAATCGGGAACAAAAACTGGCTTTAAAATAACTACATCACTAGTTGGACCACAAAGTTTGAATGATATGAGGGGGAATGAAAAAGAAGAAAACAGCCACCTTACACTGCCTGTCTCCCTTTCTGTGTTTTAACTCTGGACTTCCATTTAACTTTTGCAGTCCTCTCCATACCAAGCTACTTGGAGACAGCACCACTGTCGCACTATAATTAATAAAGTCATTGCTTGACTAAGAGGCTGCTGCTTGCTGAAATGTTAAGAGCAGCTCTAACTTATAGCTTACCTAAGTGAATTTGTAGTTCACCTAAAACCTAAAAATTACTGGGCAGCTTACTTTTTACAACCCCTATTGGTTTTTGCTGTATGCAAACCCTGATCAATAGACACTCTGAAATATTAAATGTAAATCAAATATAGAAGCTCATCAGTGGTCAACAAAAACAAATTTTAAAATGATGGTTTAATTGAGCACTTTCTTAAATGCAAATTTATTTTAATTTTATATACAGACCATAAGATGAGTACATTAGGGAAAATACTCAAGTTAGATGGTTGGGAGACAAAGTCAGAGAGGCAAAATTGCACTGGTTTGGACACATGCAGAGGAGAATTGCTGAGTATATTGGGAGAAGGATGCTAAGGATAGAGCTGCTAGGCAAGAGAAAAAGAGGAAGGCCTAAGAGAAGGTGTATGGATGTGGTCAGAGAGGACATGCTTGTAGGTATAACAGAACAAGATGCAGAGGACAGGAAGATATGGAAGATGATCCGCTGTGGCGACCCCTAACAGGAGCAGCCGAAAGAAGAAGAAGATACAGACCATAAGATGTTTCTAAGATTACAGTCCACACAGAAAATATTGGCAGTGGAACAGTGTAAAGTTTGAAGAGATAGAACAGTTCTCCAAAACCTATCCCTTATGTCAAGCTTTATGTCTTGCTCAGCTGTGGCCCTATGCTCTCAATGGCAGGTGATCAAGACACAATATTTACAGTGAGGTTAAAGCATTCAATAAGTAAACAGACAACAATGCTATTTTTTTATGGAAAACCAAAATGTACTTTTTTTTCACAAGCTAAAATATTGTTCTTGGAATATTCTTAAAACAATCAAAAAAATTACTACACTGTATACTGTGCAGAGATCTTTCATTCACCCCTTGTTTGCAATCCTTTTAGCTGTACAAGGTATATATTTATTCTACTCTATTAAGTTTTTTTTTATAAAAATATACACAAAACGGTTTAGTCTTGGTTTTTAATTATAGTTAAAACTTACATATTCTTCAGTTTAAATAAAATTCAAAAACCTACTTAGTTGAATATTAAACAAGCATAGTGGTGCTAACCATAGCTCAATCCTGGTCAGATTCATTTAGATGCTTTCACTAAAAAGTAATTGGATGCAAGAAAAAGAATATCTATATTTCAGGTTAAAATGGGATTGTGAAAGGGTAAATAGGCACTGCTGCTACCTTTGTTTTAGGTAATTAAGCATAATTATTTGCACTAAATCAATAGCTGTCAAAATAATGTATAAATATTTTTTAATTAATCAGAGATTCACCTTTTAAGGTATTCTCACTTCAGACATTTTAAATTGGTTAAGTTAAAAATCTACTAGCTGAAATAAACCAAGTTCCTAGATTAAAATGGAAGCAAGCCTAAGATGCATCAACAGTTTATTTATTGAACACTGCAATCAAAATCTAAAACAGTATCAGGACTTAGTTTGTATAAAGTATGCAAAGATACACTCATTAAAAATAAATTCTAAAATTGTTTTAATGTTTAGTAATTTACTGTGGAAAATAAGTCACTGAAATATGTATCACCTGATTTATTAAGCCAGCATGAGACATATCTTTTAAGAGAGGACTGTCATATAAACAGTTAGATTGAAATACATTTTCAAATTACTTGGTGCTTAAGGGTTATTCAGAAGTAATCTTCAGTGCTGATGGTTAACACAGATAGTAGCTTGGGTCTCCCAAATAAAGGGTAAATGTTTAAAACCCGAGTCCCAAAACTAAACAAAGAGTATGTTCAAATGCAGTCCCACCACTGAACTGAGCCATCTTTTGTTTATGCTTCTCCAGCTACATTCCCAACAACACAGGATTGAGAAGAGTTAGTGGATGAAAGTCTCAATTATTCACACATGATCTCAGCTGACTGAATTTAGAACCTGTGTTTGTGTTTTGTTACATAAACTTAAAGGGCCAGTTTGTTCAAAAGCCTAACATCCTATACAAATTCACATTCTAATCCAGATCAATTATTGTATAAATAGTTAGGTGCACAAGACCTACATGTTATATTAAAAGTAGCTCACAACAACAATAAAAACACACTACTCCACGCAAGTTCTCTCAGCTTATCTTCAGTCTAGCTTTCTTTGCTACCACATGGTCTTGAATATTGATAATGAATATTGAAACAAGCTACATGCCTGTCTTAATATGGCTGCTAAGAGAATGTTGTCTTCTCTTCACAGTCAGATGGTGTGAGAGAGGTAAAGTGACCAACTTTATACAATTCCGCTTTCACACATCTACTATTCTATGAAGACTGAGACTGCTTATTTTGGCTTTAGTGACACTATCAAAAGAGAAAGTAAGTGTGAGACACATGAGGAGGAGTAAAGGTGTAGGGGGCACAGTCAGAGTTAGTTAAACTTTGAAGTTCAAAGATGGGAAGTATAAAAGTGGACAGGACATGAGCAAGACACCTTGAAATAACAGAGTCTGACAAGCAGGCTTTACAGGAAGGGGATAAAGATGGAGTGCAGGTTAAGGGAGGTTCAGATACATGTGGATCAAAAGGAAAGGTGCTAAAGAGCACATGGAGAGCAAATGATATCAAATATTTTTAAATGTATTCTGTTACCTAATGTGGCTAGTTATGAAAGATAATAAACACTAAACTAAAAAAAAGCAGTCACTCTCCAAATTGAGGCCTCCAACTTTCTACCTTGTTTTATAATATCACCTGTGACACACACCTAACTCAAAAGGTGCCATCTGACCTCTTAGGGCCTTTTCTTAATGGGCCACAGGAAGAAATGTCAAACCAGGTTTACCGCGGTTACTTGAAACTTCCTTCATATGCTCACTGTCCGTATTTTACCCCCTTGCATTCACCCACTGGGACATCTGTGGCAGGCTATTTTGTGACTGGGAACATCTTGACTTAAGCTTTCACTTATAAAATATACATATTTGTATCAAAACAAATAGTAGCAAATAAAAGCAACACAAAGTAGTATACCATCTAAGTGGTTTCATGCAGTCTTCATTCAGTTGCAGATGACAATTTTACTTTAGGTGCAAATTATATATCCTGATCAAAAAATAACAAGAAAACGATTTCTTGCCAGAGACACAGACTTTTGTAAAGTGTCCAGTAGTTAAACACTAATGATAGCAAGCTACATGAAACTGTCCTTATTTATCTTCTCAAGCAGCAACTGAACTTAGAGGACTCTTTCTAAAAAAAAAATAAAAAGTCTAATTAAAAGGCAGCCACTCTGGCTGGCTTACTTGTTTTTGGCCCAGTTGGCTGAGAGCTTAATTTCTCAGAACAGTCAGAATATTACAGAATCAGTGTCATACTATCAAGCCTTTATATTTACATGGAAGCTGCACTTTTTAACTAAGCAAATTACTATGAATCCTGCTTTGCCTTTCAACTTACCCAGAAGACACTGCAATCATATTCAACTTAAGTTTTTGAGGCTTAAGGCCTGTTTCCAGAGATCTATCAGCTTTGAAGGTTGAAGCATCTCCCATATGAACCTTGATAAATCATATTTTTAAAAAATTCACCTTCAAAATTAAAATTAATGTTCTAATAATAGTAAAAGGAAACTACAGAATTAAAAACTGGAAACATGTCTTGTTTAAATATTGGCTAACACACTTCATTTTCATTGCTTAAAATACAAATTGAAGGTCTTGGGTTGTGTTTAATGTCTGAGGAAACACTGAGCAGTGTGTACAACAAAAGCTCCAAACAGGGCCTAGTTACTCTTGTCATTGCTGTTTTTATTTGTATTTAGGCAAATGAATGACCACAGACTGACAAAAAATATAATTTTGCAATTTTGTTTATCATTCTTAGCTTCAGTACAAAGTACAGCACATACAGCAAAACTTCAGCATTACCAATACTCTCTCTCCTTTTGTCCTTATCTTAGTTGGTAACTATTCTGATTCCAGAAAGACTAGATCACCAACATTTTTCGTAAGCAGTCCAAAGCAACCTCAAAAATCATTTTGCACAAGAATATACAACTTGATAAACATTCACAGGACACTCTGTTAAGATGCCCTATAGTTTAGCTACTTTAAACAGAAAAGCTATAATATCACTGTTGCTCAGTTGGACATCAACATTTAATCACCTATAACGTAGAAGTATTTTTTTACCAGCAGTTCCTAAAATTAAAAATACATTTCTCTAGAATTGGACACATGTAACTAGTATTGTAAATGATGCTAAAGTAAGGCTCAGAGGACAGCATTATCATTTTACTAGTCCTTTGGTGGGTGGGCTTATTTTGTTGAAAACTTTATTTGATTTACCATTACTTCAAAACTTCTCAGTAGTCAAAAGTTGTGGGTATGAGTAAGTCATTATAATTCACTGTGGCATGGTTACTGTAAATTGCTACACTTTGTTGGCAAGAGCAACATATCAAAATGATTAAAATTGTTAAAGAGAAAAATTTATAGTAAACTAAAAATTGACAAATGCAATGAAAACAAAGTCAAATAAGCATGGATGTATGAATATTCCTAACCTGCAAAATGATTCCTCCACATTATATCAGCGATAGTCATTGGTGGGCCACTGGGAGGGTAGTGTTTACCTTTGTCATGATCAGTCCTTATAATATCCATTAAGGAATTCTCCAAAGAGTGCAAGTTAAATGCATCATAGGGACGATTCCGATCCTGAAATAGAAAATGAAGGTTAAATTTACTTTTTTTTTAACATAAATAAACTCTTTGTTTTCTTTCTAGAAAAAATACTACAGGTACGCCTCCACTAAAACTATACGAAACTTAAGAGATTTACAAATGCTAAATGAAAAATTACACATTCTGATTTTTGATCTGAATAGTATATTTTCAGTGAGGACTGTTATATACACTACTAAAATTAGTAAATAAAATGTTGCTATTAAATTTTAAAGCATGCTAGTTGGAACCATATCATACCTACATGCATATATACAAACACACACGTGTGTGTGGTTGTGAATGCATGTTTGAAATGTAATCAAGAGTTATGAAATTAAAAGTGCTATATCTGCCTTAAACTGATGATTGTTGTTGGGATAAATTTTGAACAAATCTATTGTGTGGTACACACCACATTCAACTAGCTGAGTCTTTAGATAGTTCCAGAAGTTAAACAGTTAAGAACAGTACTGGCATAATAATACATATTTACATGTAAACTTAATAAAGATTTACCATCATTATTGTATACATTGACTGTTCAAATAAGAGCATATAATACATTTACATTAACTAATTCAAACCTTCCCATGCAAAACGCAGTCGAATATCCTTGAAATAGCTAGTAAAACTATATTACAGCCCAGATATTTCTGTTAGAAAAAAGTACAGCGCAATCAAGAACAAAAAGCATATAAGAATGTGACCCAACTGGAACATCCTAAGAAAAATAAATGTACAGATGTGTGAAAAAGAATATAACATCAGTAAAAGGTGAGAACAGACAATTATTTAGTATTTAACAGATTTAAAAAAGTCTTTTCAGAATGTGATATACAGTGATCCCATGCCTATCGTGGAAGTTACGTTCCAGACCCATGAGCGATAAGTGAAAATCTGCGATATAGAAAGACTAATAAATAAACATTTTTTTTTATAGTTTAAGCCTTAAAATACCTCCCACAGGCTTTAAACACATGTAAACTTGTAATGGCGAGTGACATCCGCGTAACGCTTTCCTTCCTGAAACATATCCAGGAATTTTACCTTCTCCTGAATGGTCAAGGTCTTCCTCTGGCACTTAGGCTCACTACTACCAAAAGGCTTAGAAGATGCAGGACACTTGGGAGCCATCGTAGGGTTTAAAACAAAACGAGAAGTTCACAAAAAGTGTGCTCACAACAATTGGACCACAAGCAAGGTACGCAATATGCAGAGAACCCAAAGAGACTAATCAATTTAAACAGTGTCAGACCCGTGCGCATGGGAGGCTGCTAAAGGGCTCAGAAGAAGGTAATTCCTGGTCAGACCAGGGGATGGCAGAATGCACTAATCCTTTCTCTCATCTCCCCGCAAAAAAATTGTTGGAAGTTCCAACTGGCTCTCAGGATGACATAACCTTTGGTTCCGCCCCAGAAAACAACACTTCTAGGCCAACAGAAGAGCCCACCTCCTAATGACATAATTTTCACGCCCCAAGAAGTTGCAGCCCAATAACCTCATTTCCGGTTCTGGTCCCAAGATCCCTCTTCCTCCTGCTTTTCTACAATATATCCGACATGTTTCCTAACCTGTTCTGGGACCTCATATATAAACGGTGCATATGCACAAAAATGTTGCATACACTCATTTCCATGCTTACATCGCGATGTATAAAAACTAAACTTGGCGTAAAGCCTCACACATTTTCACCCCAGCTCAAACCATAGTATATGCAAGTTTTTGGCTCGGTTTTACAAACTGGCGGCACCCAGTGTCAAAGCAGTGCTAGTGTTCCTGCGCGGCTTCCCTTTATTTTTTAGATTCACATCCCTGACACAGCTGTATGAAATACACTGGCATTAACTGCATATCGTTTTTTTGTTTAAGGCATCTGATTGTAATCAACCTGTAATGACATAATGGTGCACGGAATGGCCAGACTATTCCAAATACTATAGTTGCTTTAGTGTTGTTACTCTCAGTGCACCACCGAGTATTTTACCTCAATGTATCCAAGTGCGAAATGACAGCTCTACAGCTGTCATCATAAAGCTCTACGACAGATTGTGTCAACAGCGGAGAGAATTCTTGGGGTACAGCTTCTAGCACACACTGCCTCAGCGATGTGCACAGTCTATTTGAACTTGTCCCATTCGGCAAATGCTTCAGAGTCTTTCCTGCACAAACCTCGCGGTTCAGAAACAGTTTCATCCCAAGAGCTGTAAATGCACTCAATCAGTCCATCAAGGGCTCCCAGTAGAACTGTTTGTACAATTGCCTCATTGTAAACTTGCATTACAGTTGTAATATTGCAACCTGACCCACATCATTAAAGTGGAAATTTCGAGATTAAAGTTGGCAGTGAGCTCCCCCCCCCCACTGTGTCCCTATTTTTTTCTTTTCTCTGTACACTAATAAGCTTCCATATGACAGTCAGACGGTGGGCTATGACTCGCCTTTTCACAGTAACTTTGATATCTGACCACTTCCTTTTTTATTTCAGGCACTGTGAAACTTTCTATCAACTTACTTTTGTTGTTTATACAATTGCTTAAACCAACAAGTAGTACGTTTCTCCTTGCCTCCACTTGGCATTCACTGATATTCTTCTATTTTACCTGTGCTTTTGCCATTGTCTTTTCATAGAATGCTGAACTTAAGGGAATATTTACATTATTTGCATATTCAAAGAGGCGTAATTCTGGGAGGAGTCTGGGAGGGGCTGCAGGTGCATGAACATGCATTACATTTCACGCAGACTGGGATTTGTGTAGTGGAAGTGCGTAGAAGTTGGCTTAGGCATGGTTTTCTGCATCTGAATTTTTTTGTGCATATGCACATTTCAAGTTTTGTCCGTACGCCATGTTTTAGTGTGAATTCTACGCACAGTGTTATGCATGAGGCTCTAGTTCTGTTGTGGACTCTTGTCTGTAAAGACCTTTGTATCAACCTTTTTCTTGCAATCACAAGCCAATTCTCAATTATACAGGAGGCTGTCCCAAACCTCTTTGTTGTGTGAAGGCTTGATTATTACCACAGCAGCTATGACTAGATCTCGTATCTCAACTAAAACATGACTAATAAAGATGACGACCAAGCAGTTTTGTTCAATATGAAGCATCTGTATCAATTTTTCCTACTCTGTCACTAATAAACTATACAGAGCTAACACTGACAATGTTATCATGCCAACTTTGTAAACAGACATTTTTAAAACATTAAAGTCACATTCACATTTTCGAACAGACCAAACTTTTTAGTAGATAAAGGGATGTAGCTATGATACTCACTTATGCCTCAGTACCCTACAACAAAACAATTACAATATAACTGTACAAGAAAAACAAGGATACCGACAAACACACAGAATGCAGTTGTATCTACATGCACAAGAGGCTACTATATTAAGCCCACCATAAGCCCAAAAGCTATTCTAAATGCTTTCTCTAAATTCTAGCAATATAAACAAGAACTGAATATGGCTAATTTAGTCATAATTGGTGTACTTATAAAGCAGGCTACAGCAGACAAAAAAAAAATACATTATGGAGATTCACATTAGTAAAAGTTGTGTGTTTATAACACATAAAATAGTTAATCTAAAAAAATCACTCCAGACTGCCAGAAAGCCTTCAATAACAAACTAATGGACTTTGCTTAAAAGTGTTTTGTGTAGATTTTTTGTAAAATCCTTACGCATTCAGTAAAACACAAGGACTACTGGATGTCATCATTTCAATCAACACCAGTAAACTGAACAATAAGGCCAGTGGCCTTCTTTATGAATTAACAAGTGATATCACCAAATAACATGTAATTTTAAGGTGATCAAATCTAAAAAACGGATAGTTGCTTACTTGAATATACATTGAAAATAATTGCATTTGCCAAAAATTCTTATGCTACTTTTTCGCAGTCTTTTGTTTTTTTTTTCTTGACACAGGCAGAAAAAGGGTCATCATAGCCCAAATAATGCAGGGATAGTAGCTACTGCAAGAACATTTTGTAAAAAAAAAAGGAGTGACAGTGCTTAATCTAAAAATGTATCAATTATAGAAAATTGATTGAATAAGGCCTGTCCTATTGGAAGATTTAATATTGTCTTTATCCATTTTTAAGAGACTTTGAGATGATAGATTTTTCTATTTTTACAAGTTTAAATGCTTTTTAAATATCTTGATAGTTGTCATTTATATTATTCATAGATTGACATACTGCAACTCTTAGGTGTTTTGGCCCCCAAAACTGCTACCAACCTCATTATCTTAATCAGAATGCTTCTGTCAAAATGATGTACTTACTCCCATAATTTATCCAGAATATTCCTCCTATTTTTGCGTACTACTACTGCTACAGTACTCGAAAAATGTCAGGAATTGCCTACAGATCCTTGCATGGCTCGGTTTCTCACTATTCTACTGTTAAGAGAGAGGACTGCTTTAACTTTCTAAGCTTTTATATTCCTCTGGACATTAACATATTGGTCTGACTCTACAGTCTCCTAATTGGCCTTTTCATTAATCTAGTGGTCTGGCATATATTTTTTAGCACTAACTATATAATGCTGAAGTCCATTTTCTACATACAATTTTCCCCTTTAATTTGCGGAGGCTAAAGCTAGCTTCTAAAAACAAAGAATAAAAACAAGAGTAATGATACCTTATATTGATCAGTACTGATCATAAAAACACTGTTACTCATAAAAAAAGAAGGCTGTGGATATCCCTTTTATTAGGACTGATGCAGACAGGGGATTTCAGATTACTTTTGTTCACCATAGGATTATTAGATTTAGAGACATGTAAAACATCTATCTGCAATGCTTCATCACCCATCAACAGGCAGACACTGATAAACAGGATATTACTTAAGAAGCACATAGTTGTTACGGAAAATTAAGGCAATCAAAGAATAACACTGTGAGAAAAGAGAGAATAACTTTCCAATTAATAAATAAAATCCAAGTAAAATAACTGCCTTGCAAAGCAAAAAGCTGATTTTTTCCCCCCAAGCAATTACATAACTCAAGTGATATTTTTGTTTGTCTGGTTTCTTCATTGTATTCAGCTCACAATTTACAATGTGGTATTATTTTTATAAATGAGTTCCATTAATAGCGTAGGGTGAAATATGTAATTTCTTGCTTGCAGTTGAAGCTTGTAACACTTGGGAAAGAATTACTCCTAGGGCATAAAGCAATGCAGAAATTTTCAGATAGTTAAGAAGAAATATTTAGTGCCTGCAGCAAAAAATTAGACTAGGGTATTTTTTCCCCAACCACAAACATTTTCAGCAAAATAAACATGAAATGTAAAAAAATGACACATTTGAAAATGTTTAACGATACTTATTTCTTTAGTACATATAATGATGTTTTTGTATTATACTTACTGTATAAGCAAACAACCAAAATTACTACAACCCTCACCAGAAAAAGGGAATAGGAAGATGAGATTATAACCAACATTTTAAAAAAGTCCTTTTACAAATCATTATAAATGCAAAATGCCAATGTGGATCACCATGGAGTCCTCTTTAAATTATCATTTTTTTTACACCAGAGAATTGATTTAAAATGTTTACCCATTAATTATTGAACCAAATTAAAATGTAGGTTTTAAAAAAAAAAAAAAATCTGGCTTATGTAGAAAAAAAAATTGTTGAGACAGTTCCATTTGTGAACTTGTTTGAAATCTTACTAGCAAGTACAGCTTGGTGTGCACAGAAACAGCTGTATGCATCTTCCTATTCTCAATCATTTATGTCTTAACATATTAAGTTAAAAGATCTTACTAATTGTAAAAGTATAAAAATGCAAGAAAGGAAAAACAAAGGGTTATTTACATTTGAATGAAGTACTCTGGGTCTTGTGACAATGTGTGTAGAGCAATGAAACATTTAGTCAGTACCATTTACCTTAAACCAACCTCACAGCTCCATTACCTACACATTATAATGATTCACTAGTTCACTGTCACTGTAATTTACTAAGTTGGCCAGTCCAGGTGATGGGGACAGTCCTGATTTCAGGCTGTGCGTCTCGATAAATAGCAAACATCCTCACAATGTATTTATAACTTCACGTACAAAACTCCAAGAGGGCCCCCCTCCCCTGTTCGATGTAATATACATATAATAGCACGGACAAAACTCTGACAGAGAAAGCTTGATTAAGAATCTGTACTAAATTTGAACAGCATCACGGAAATGACCATGAAGCAGACAAAAACAGACAGTACTGCCATTTATTTAAGTCCACATCAACCAATGTATGGAATCGCATGTATTGGTTTGTGAGTCCTGAACCTTTGCTGTTGATGATGTTATAAAACAGGCATTAAGTGAATGTGGATGGGCTTTATGCGAGGACATGTATGCTACACAAGTGTCCCAGTTTGGGCTTTGAAAATCTACTCACATTATAATTTAGTGCATGTGATAGATGGTGTAGTATGGAAAAAATAATAATATAAAAGCAATTCAAGCTTCTGAGAAAAAAACACAAATGATATGTAGCATGGAAGAACCTAAAACATACAGTAGCACAGTCAGATACACAATGCAGATCTCTAGAGGCATCAGTGTTGTCATATTACTTACGACATTTCTTAAAGATACTTAAGATATTACTTAAGTCTTTTACAGTATAAAGACATTGAAATTTCACAACAGTAAATAGATCTTTCTGTAGAGTCAATATTGAAATAACTTTTTTTAAACAAAAGACCACATTTTAAACTTCAGTAAATTTTAAATCTCTGTTTTTAATTTTAGGTAATCAGTGTTTCCAGTGTGAGCAAAACAACACATATGCATTTAAAATAAAAATACAGAAAAAGCCACCTTTTGTCTGACAACACTACCCAGTGGATGCAATCATTGCCATATAATGATGGGAAAGTCACAGTTATACTTTATATAATAAAGGATAAGTATTTTCCTTCGTTGAGGTTTAATGATGGTTGCTAACATTTAGCAGGCCTGAAACTATAAAATAAAGATTTTTTTCTACAAAACACTTATTTAAGTATACAATTTTACTGACCAAGGCAAAGAAATAGTAAACAAGATAAATTAATAAATACAGGCTTGGGATAGGTAGGCTGCTTTTGCACACAGTAACACGGCAATAATAAATATGCTTTTTTAAAAAAAACAATTCATGGAAATATTTCAATGTTGGTATTATGATGACACTGTGCTCACTGAAAAGTTTATTAAAAAGTTAGTTTATCTTAGAGATTTGTGTAAGTTCTCAAAACCGGCTTCTTACCCCACCAAAATCATAAATTTAAAACCTCCTCAAACAAGTGATCTAACCAGCCAACACACAGAGCTAAACTACCTAATTTAAAGATCTTCTATAATATCAGGCTGTAACCCCTCTGTCACAACTCGTGTGGTTCATGTACCATAAACAAGCAATTACATGTATAATAATGAAGAAAAAATAGTCAGGAAATAGTAAAGAGCCATAGTTTAAGTGAAGAAATGGCACCATATGACAAAGAATCATCTTATAATAAGAAGGAAGGCAAATATACGAGTGATGAAGAACATAAATTAAAAAATTAAAAAAAAAACCTTTGGAAAATGGAATGTAAATGAAAAAGTATTTACTTAATGGCAGTGGAAATATCAAAATGAGAAGTTTGGAGATAATGAATGTGACAAAAAGGGAGATAAGATTTGTAGAGCTCCAGTAGATACAATATGAGAAGAATAATTAGAAAGATACAACTAGAGAGAGAAACACTGTGCATTAAAGTAAGATTTAGACTAGGACAGGAATGTATCAAGAGAAGCACAGCTTTGTTACAGAGTGTTAGGTTTTATTTTCCAAGATGGTCACTATCAGGGAGTATGCATGCATATTTGCGAGATGTTGCGGTTTGTCAAAACATAAAATTGTATTATTTATTTACAGAGTTTCTGCAAAAAGCATAATTTTTCCCTGGGGACAATTTAGGTTCTATGTACCAGTGAATCATTTCCCTATTTGTGCCTTAAGCTACTGGGGTAGACTTTGGTTCTCCATAGCCGTAATAAAAGTTTTGGATAGAGATTAAGAAAGAAAAAAAAAAATCACAACAATATGAAAAAAAGAAATGGAACTATAAAAAGCAGTAGCACAATGGCGAAATTTTAAAATGGGCAGACTGAGAACAGATAAAATTAAAGTAAAACAGATGGTGGGTTGGCACAGCTGGTCAGGTGTTGATAATAATCCGAGTCTGAAATGGCGATTGTGTCACATTTAATAAGAATAATGAAGAGATGACAAAAGAAAGAGTTTCCTTTTTTTTAGATAAGGGAATTATCATAGATAAGGTAATTTAAACATAAAATCTACCACATATAGTTCTGCCCAATTATCACAGGCAAGATAAATCACATAATATGAATTTTAAGAGACACGACAAACCTTCCAAATGAGCAACATTTCTTATTTTTATGACATTTAGTATGTCCCCTGGAACTTTAAGTCTGTGGAGTATAAGACAATCATAAAGGGAAAAAACAGCTTGCAAAACTCAAACATGAACTTTAGTCAAGTAGTCAGAGTCCAGAATACTGCTATTTAAAAGAAATAAAGGGAGGGGATGATTGGGAATCCAGGCATTTACCTAATATTAAGAGCAGACAATACAATAAAAATACACATTAAAAGACAAATGCAGGAATGAAAATAAGCAGACTGACAATAAATGCAAATATACTGGTTGCAAATAATTAACATGACAAAAACAAGTAATATTCACACAGTTATTATATACAGTATTTACTGCCAAGTATCACACAAACATTGCATCATTAAGTAAAAAAACAAAAAGACTAAATGAACCATGGAGGTTCATTTATTTTTGTATGATAACAAACCAACACAATTTTAGTTGTATTTCAGTTAAATAAAATTGTTATTTTTAAAATTCTTCTCAAAAAAAAAAAAAAAAGAAAAAAGCACGCTGATTTAAAAAATATTACAAGTAGAGATTATATTATGGTAAAAACAGAAAGGAGCAATCATAGCATCTCACTAACTTTTTCATTAAAGTCAACAAAATAGGGACAGTTGGATAGCAGCTATGAAAGTTTTTCTTTTCATGACATTTCTTGATGACAGTCATTAAATTTCCAGTTATATTACTTTATATATGATCCCTTTTTGCAATCCTACATTTACATTCCAACATCCTACATGTCATGCATAAAACTAACTACAAGCTCATAACCTTATGTTCAACTGGAGTAATTCTACCCAAAAGAATATCCTTTGTCATAGCTAAACTAAAAGAATGCTCCATATTAAAATCGGAGTCTTTCTAGTTATATGGAGCTTTCCTCCGAGTTTTTTTTCCTCCACAAGTTTTCAGGACCTAGGGTTATGAATACAGAATATATGAAGTTATTTCACATAATGAAAAATGTGTTATATACAACATTTTTTGGTTAAGGCACATACAATAAAAGCTTACTTAATAGTCTAGTATAGCTGCATTTTTTAATATTAGTTGTTGATTATAACACATTTTTAGCATAGATATCATGCAGTTCCTCTGCCTGTTGGTATAGGACAATGTTTTAATTTCTAACCAGTATTTTTTTGAAAACAGGAAGCGAATACAATGTATCCCTGTTTTCTTTCTTGCCATGATGATGAGACAAGGCACATTTGTACAGTCATGTTAAGAAAGCAATATGTTTAAAATTATCGGAGGAAGATCTGGATAACGCCAATGTGGTTTGCCTTCTTTGTGTCACCATTTCATTCCTTGTTTTAATAGGTAGGGTCAATAAATATACTATTTTAAAAAAATTAAATATAGCTTTTACTACAGTTGATTGTTTACTTTAGTGACACACTTGTTTGCAACAAAATCTGTTCCTAAAAAATCTGCATCTGCCAATTTAATGACAGCCAATTGGTTGGCACTATAATTACCTGCTTGAATTGTTAAGGATGGTTAGCCTTTCTCTAAGTTTATCCACTGCCAATGTCAACTAACTCCTGTCTGTGTTTTTGCTCTAAGTGACGTCTCTCCAACTGCATGAAACTTAATTTAAAACAGTCAGGCTGTTAATAGTGCAGCTTTAATGCACCATGCTTATTACTTTCAAACCACACTCTTTCCATTTCCTGCTGCAATAATGACATAGTGTGGTGGCATTCACTTTTTGGTTAACAGACTGCGCATGTTATTAATTTCCCTGATGGATTAATGCTTTGAAACCCAGTAACCAAAATAGCAAGAAAAAAAAATGAAAAGACACTGATTATAAATATGTATCCATCATATTTTTCTTAACTTAGATGTGATGGACTGCAAGCCTGTTGTGAGCTGTTTATTTCATTATGTCTATTGCTACTGAGAGAAACTCCACCTCCATCTGTAACACAGAATTTAATTAAGCAGCTTTTAGGATGTACTGTAGGTATATTTATCTTGATCAGGCTAAATATAGAATAACCCTGGTAGTCATGCACATATGTGAAGTACCAAATGTGTTTTGCAAAGCCCTTTACATTGGTGGAGTGGTTAGTGTTGTTATCTCACAATTCCAGGAATCCAGCTTCAATAACAACATGATCAATATCTCTGTGCTTGTTTGCTCTGTGTGTGTGAGGTTATTTCTAAAAGACAAGCAAAATGGGTCTCTTGCTACTATAAGTGAATATGATTGTGTGTCTAAGTATGTGTTTTGATGAAGTGAAGGCAAAAGCAGGTCTAGTAGGATAGATATATGTATAGTTTTAAAAGAAAAATGTATGTACAGTATATTACAAAAGTGACCTTCACTATTTAGCCTCATATCATTTTGGGCCTTGGAACTTGTCTTTTACATCACTGCTGCCTGAACGATATATAGATTGTTACATTTTACTATGTAGTCTAATACTGGGTTTTCAAAAAATAACAATAATAATAAATAAATACACACATACACACACACACACACACACAAACCTTCAGAACAAGCCCACTAAACTAACCAATCACTTTTATTTCACCAGCTACTGAAAGCTAACTTTCAAGGGCACTTTACAGTGCAGTGGTGCATTAATGTTTGCAAAACAAATACTGCACTTTTAGATTTTACTGCTATTCCCAAATGTTATGAAGTAGGTTTCACACGAAATCATACTAATCCTGCATCTAATGATTTTAAATGAAACTAGAAGCATGAATGACTTGTACAATATTCCTGCTTTGTCTGGAGTGGAATTAGTTGTTAAACAGATACTATATATTGAACCTAGTTTTCTTTCAAGTTATATAAATGTAAAAACACCTCTTCTTCTAAAGGACAGTTACAGTTTAACAAAGCAATGACCAGAAGAGGTATGAAAACATCCTGATCAATTAAAAAATGAGAATGTAAACAGTAAAAATTCAGAAGGTTGTTGTGTTCAAAATAACTCAATTGCTATATGGTAGAAAGCAGTTCAAATATATCAAAACAATGTCAACAAGTGCCTTCGATTTGTTACATTTTTGAAATAAGAACTATGGTGTAAAACCCAAAGTAATTAGCAAGCACCTTATCGTTTATTTTGTGAACTCACTTTTACCATTATACCAGCAGCATAAGGAAATCTCCGGGCCTGGATAGGATAAAGGTAAATCATACAACATAAATTCCAAGGTCTACAGTATTTACAGTTACAAACAAACCTAATGTGTTTTTTGGTAGCAAATCAGAGTAGCTGGAGCAAACTCCTGCGAATGTGGAGAAAATCAGAAAAACATAAACTGTAAGATTGCAACTACAAATATTGCAAGGCAGTAAATAGTGTTAAATAAGGGCGAAATGTGGCAACAGAAAAGAAAAAATTAAAATCAGTTGTACAAAGCCTAAAATACAAAGAAGATGAAAATAAAACTAAGGACAGAAAAAATGTAATTCTAATGACTGGCTAATCAATTATGCTAACTGCCAAACGACGGTTTCTTTGCCATAATGCCAAATAATTAACATTAGATATTATGGTGTATTTGACACTCGTGAAAACAGTTTAGTTTCAGTTAGAAAACATTTACTAGTTGAATCGAATTTGTTTTATATATTTTTTATTATGACTGTCTTACAATTAAAAATTTGTAATGGCAGTTAATTGCAACAGGTCTCACGATTAAGTGCACATTTAACCAAGGTTGTTCAATGATGTCCAGTTTTAAGTCCCATCTGAATGTTCTTAGCTGCTCAAAGTGCAAAATTGTGTGCCTTTCATATAGATCCTTGATACAGGATACAGTTGTTCCACATTTTCAGCTATATCTAGAGGTCTGCAGTCTGTTGCTATCTATTGTATATTATGATGGTAGTCAATGCTTTAGAGTGTTTCACTCAATATCATATGTTGAATTGCACATTAATGGATTCTAGTTATTTCAGATATTGTTGCCTAATGTTAGAGTTTTTAATAGAGGCATCATGAATGTTTTTCTCTTAAAGGGCAAGCCAAACACATTGTACCTCTGTGATATTTAAATTTACCCACACTAAGTTTACAAGTGTCAGCAATTTTATCCACTTAACTAACCATCTAGAAAAGTTTTAAATCAAAAGCAATCATCATAAATTTTATCTTTCTCAATAACTTTTAACTGAATAGTTTAGTTTGGGGTTTCCAAGCACCCCAAAGTGTTGTAATATCTGGGTCAGAGCTGGGACATGCACAATATTAGGCAGGTGGTTTTAATGTTATGTCTGATTGGTGTATGGGATTAAATCTCACATGACCTCTTTAGGCCTGGAGATTTCTGCCTTTTTTTCTTGGCATAACTCCTCCAGGAATTTAAATACTTTGAAATAACCCCATTTTCTTTCAGACTTAAACTGTTAAGTATTGAACTTTAACTAGGCACAACTAAAAGTGAGAATTCTGAACTCCCACTGCTCCTACAATATTGTATTTGGGGATTTTAACAAATGATTATGGAGAGCTTTTAGTGGTTATTTATATTTTTTAAATTTTTCTTGTACACAAATACTTGTGTATTGAGTTGTTTTTTTAAAATCTACAAACAGTAGTATGGTTTGATAAAAAATAAAAATGAAATAAGCTTAATGTATCCAAAGAGCGACTCTACAAAGACCTAAGACAGAAGGTGGCATGGCTCTACCTAACTTTCAGTTTTATTATTGGGCAGCAAACATACAACCTATAAAAACCTGGACACAAATAAATGAACATACACAGGCCTGGTCCATAATAGAAGTAAAATCCTGCAGTACTGTATTCCCTGCTTTGTGCTCCAATAAACACACGTTATCGCCAAAATACTAATAACCCAATTGTGCTTCACTCACTCAGAACATAAAATGCTTTCTACATTGGTTTCAAGACGGAGAATCTTTTATCTGTGGCATCTCTGCATGAGAACCACCTTTTTCAACCCTCGCAAACATATGCAGTTTTTAATATCTGGAAAACTTTTGAGATTAAATTGCTTAGAGATCTTTATATATACAACATCTTTGCGTCCTATGAACAACTACATTCCAAATTTAACTTTCCAGCAACACATTTCTTTCACTATCTTCAAATCAGAAACTTTGTAAAACAGAACCTGCCCGATTTTCCCCATCTCCCACCTTCCTCTATGCTGGAAAAAATATTGCTCAGTCTCGAAAACTCAGACAGCATTTCTGTAATATGTAAAAATATTTTACAGTCCCTCCCTTTCAAAGATCCAAGAGGACAATGAGAAAAGGATCTCTCACTCAACATATCAGAAAAGGAGTGGAAGGTAGCAATGCAGAGAATTCATTCAAGCTCCATATACGTAAAACATACAATTATTCAACTCAAAATTATATATTGAGCACATCTGTCTTCCTTGAAATTGTCCAAAATGTTTCCAGGGCAAGATCCAACCGGTGAATGCTGCAATCAAGTCCCAGCCTCACTGGGTCACATGTTTTGGGCCTGCACCAAATTAACATCATTCTGGACAAAATGTTTTTAAGTGCCTTTCAGACAGCCTTGGTGTCACAATCCCTCCTAATCCAATAACAGCTGTGTTTGGTGTTCTTCCAGATGGGCTTAAAGTGGTTAAGGACAAACAAACTGGGATTTCATTCACTACACTACTGGCACGCAGACTTATTTTGCTAAAATGGAAGAAACCTAACTGTCCTCTTAAGTCAGAGGGTAACTGATGTTTTATATTATTTGAAATTGGAAAAAATGAAATTCTCACTTAGAGGATCTGTGCAGAATTTTTTCAAAACCTGGCAGGATCTAATTAATCATTTTTTAGAATAAGCTCTTAAAGCACTGAGGAAGTAGATTCTCTCCCCATTTCTTTATCTTCTCCATTTATTTGTATCCATCTAATAAACTCATCAATTTATTTATTTTTAAGTTTTAGTCTGTTGGCCATGCTCTCTTTCTCAGGTGTGGGGTTGATTTGTTTTCAGCCCTATTTTTTTGTAAAAATTGATCTATTTGTATGGAATGATTACAATAAAATCAATAAAATTTAGAAAAAAAAAACAAAACAAAAAAAAAAGTGATTATGGAGAGTTTATAGTGGTTATTTATAATTTTTAGTTTTTCTTGTACACATCAAATACTTGTGTACTGAGTTTTTTTTTATCTAAGAACAGTAGCATGGTTTGATAAATAAAAATGAAATAAGCTTAAAATGTACCGTACATATCTTAATTTATGGTACCAAAACATCTTCCAAGAGCAATTTCTCCCAACCATCCAAGAACAGTTTGGTGAGGAACAATGCCTTTTCCAGCATGATGGAGCACCATGCCATAAAGAAAAAGTGATAACTAAGTGGCTAAGGGGACAAAACATCAAAATTTTGGGTCCATGGCCGGGAAACTCCCTAGACCTTAATCTCATTGAGAACTTGTGATCGATCTTAAAGAGCTGGGTGGACAAACAAAAACCCACAAATTCTGACAAATTCCAAGCATTGATTATGTAAGAATGTGCTGCCATCAGTCAGGTTTGGCCCAGAAGTTAATTGACAGCATGCTAGGGCCAATTAAAGAGGTCTTGAAAAACACTGCAAATATTGACTCTTTGCATATACTTAATGTAATTGTCAAAAACATTTGAAACTTATGAAATGCTTGTAATGATACTTCAGTATACCATAAAAACATGTGACAAAAAGATCTAAAAACACTGAAGAGGCAAAGTTTGTGAAAATCAAAACTGGTGTTCTCAAAACTTTTGACCACGACTGTACAAAATTCTAGATATATTCTAGATATATATGAATTCAGATCAAAAGAAGCAGAAGAATAACTCAAGCCACATAAATAATACTTGAGAAAAAAAGCTCTAATTCATTTGTGAAGGTTGTGTATCACTCTTCTGCTTCTAACCTTTTAAAGGAAGGATAAAGATTACCCAACACTGGCAACTCTGTCTAAATTAATAGTTTTCTGTTGTTCATTAATATTGGTAGAACTAAAATGAAATGTTACATGTGTATTTTATTATTAATAATTGTTTAAATTCACCTTCATTGTGTATTATTCTGCCTTATCTGTCAATTTCTAACTGTTGTAAAAAATAACCTTACAAAAAATTTAATCAAAAATAAAAATCATGTAATACTGATGGGCCATATTTGGGGTTGGGGAGCTTGGCTGAAAGAGAGTCAGACAGGTACACAGTGTGGCCTCCGCATGGTTGTAGAAAGAGAGCACTCACTTTCACAGAAATCCATCTGCCTTGGTTGTAATTGTGGAAGTGTCAGGAAGCTACTCTCTCTGACCCATATTCCAGTTTTGAAAGACTTCCATTTGGAAAGACAGGAGGGGAGTGTCACAGCAGAAGCACAGGGAGACAAAACTGTGGAGCTGAACCACAACTAGCATGGAGATTCAGGTTTAGCTACTGTATGTGAAACACCTCCCAGGCTGTGGGGCAGTGTTAGCAATAAAGCTAAATGAAAGCTACAGCCAGGAAAACAAAGACAGTGAAATTGTTCTGTCTTTCAGTGCAGCCATGCTCATTTGAATGTTTAGAAAGTACTAAGGGGCTTCGCTCACCAACCCATTGCCCTGATGGCAACACGAATTAGATGATCTACAGGTCTCCGACTTAAAGTTTAAATCCAAACAATATACAGTGGCACACATGTGCACATGGGAGGCAGCTAAAGCTTGAATAAGGGCAGTTTCGAGTCATACCAGGATGTGGCAGAGTGCACCGACTCTTTTTCTCCCTTGCCTACATTCACGGGAGATTCCACCTGGCCCTCTTGACGTCACTTCCGGGACCAAGCCTATGGAAGAAGACCTTGCCGGCTTCAGCCCCTGTGATGTCACGTCCAGGCTTGAACATATGGCTGAAGACCTTCATGAGCCCGACCCCTTTTCTCTCACTTCCTATCTTACCCTTTAAAAGCCTCCACCTTTTCCCTATTCCCTCAGTTCTGCTTTGTGCACATCAGTGCTGTATACACTTTGCAGCCAGGAAACCAAATATACGGATGGCTGCCCCAAAACCTTCTATGACTCAGAGTGACAACAGGTAAAATTCCATTACAACGAACTTCCGGGGTCCTAAAAAATATTTTGTTGTAATGAAAATTTCGTTGTAATGAGACTCTGTATTTGTAGCTATAGTGCTTATTTTAACTTGCGTCCAGGCTTCTGCAATCATTTCAATAGCTTATTTCACGTTAATTTTAATCTCCTCCTGTTTACAAGTTATGCTGATGAGAATTTTTCTCAGCATTTCCTTGCGATAATACACTTTCAGGGTGCGAGAATGATGCCCAAATCCAAAGGATGAAGTATTGTGGTGCAATTGGGTGGGAGGAATTTAACGTGAACATTATCTAAATGTGAAAGCATGTTGTGGGCAGCACAGTTATCAATCAGAAGCCAAATCATCCTTTTCTTCTTCTTCATATTGTGAGGTTTCTGAACTGTTTTGGGATTCCCCCAAACCTCCCCCTCCCCCCAAACCAGGAATGTCACACTGAAGTGCATCCCGAAGTGTGATTGCCTCATCTGTGTAAGATTGTTTGTCCGTTGCTAGGGCAGTGCAGCAGCTGGCTCACAGCAGTGCAGTGAGGCCCCACAGGAGCGAATCCTAAAAGATTGGGGTCACGGTATAAGTCCCCATGTTACACCCCAAAACATGAGGCTGAATCTCAGTACTTTAGCAAAACCAGCTTTATTCAGCTTGAAACAGGAACTGCACGGTTCTTTATTGTAGCGTGATCTGCCACTCTGCTATACACAGACACAGCAGTCAGACAGGGACCGGTCAGGTTAATGGTGTTCTCTGCATTACCCATCGAGTTTGATTTGGCGGAGAGACGCAACAGACCTGTCAGCCTGCTGTTGTCCTGGCCGCATATAAACAGTCTTCAATAGATGCGGTGATCGCACTTCGGGACTCTCTTCAGCGTGTTGTCCAGTTGTGGGAGGTCCCAAGAGAATTTAGAAACCTCACATTTTCTTGAATGACTGCCACATTAATAGGAATGTTTCTTGAACAAGCATCTCTGAACCACATAAAAACTGCTTTTTCAACATCTTCAAATGCAGCAGTTAGCATACATTTGGAACCCGATATTTTTCTTCTTTTTTTTTTCTTTCAAGAAAGTTGAGAGCGTCAATGGCAATGCCTGTTTTCTTTTGGCCACAATCGAGATCTGCAAAAATGTAAAGTTATTTTTCTAATATGAACTGTTATTATTTTTTTGTGTCTGCCATTTCTATAGG
Source organism: Polypterus senegalus (assembly GCF_016835505.1). Taxonomy (NCBI): domain Eukaryota; kingdom Metazoa; phylum Chordata; class Cladistia; order Polypteriformes; family Polypteridae; genus Polypterus; species Polypterus senegalus. Next base: position 243,330,675 of record NC_053154.1, read on the forward strand.
AGGGTGACAATGAGTTAAATTCCAATGGATGTTTTTCAGATGTTGGCGAGCAATAAGCAAAAGATATCACTGAAACCCACCGAAAACAAAAACAGCAAAAAAACAGTACAAGCAAAGTTCAAAGAAAGATTTTTTTTTTTTTTTACAATGTTTCTGTTTGGGGATCGTTGTGCGCAACTGAACTGCGACCACAGAACTAACTGCTCTGGGGATGATTAATTCAGGTGTTTCAAGGTCTTTTGGGCACTTCGTTGTAATGAAAGTATCTGCTGAATGTACTTCGTAGTAACGAGATTTCTACAGACTCGTGTCATATGGGGAAACTGTCGGGACCATAAAAATACTTTGTTGTAATGAAAATTTCGTTGTAAAGATATTCGTTGTAATGGAATTTTACCTGTATTTGATCTCTTTTCACTGTTCCATTATTTCACCAAGTAATAATTTCTGTTTGTTTGTGCTAATGCGATCTTTACTATCATTTTTTGGAGACTTTTGAATTTTTGCACTTACATTATATCTACCCTGCTCTGCATGTGTATTGCGCCAACATTTTTTAATTCATTACGACATTCTACTTTGTCATCTACTCTTTGTCTCATGGGACATGAAAGTGTCTTTCTGAGAAAATCACGTCTCGTCCCAAGATTCTTTTTATATACAGTAAATAGAGAGAGAGTTTCAGTTTTAAACTACTGTTAATTTCCTTCATTGGCAACATTCAATATAAAATGGTACTTAAATGCACACATTCCTTTAACATAGCAATTAACATAACTATGATATTGTAAACTGTCATTATATATTATATTGTCAGCACTCATGAAACATACAGAATTAAGCTGGACCACATTAAAAATTTAACACAATACAACATACTTTTAACAGTTTAACTAAATGTTTATCTTTAGCCATCAACATGAACTTTTCCACCTGTTAACATGTGCCACAGAAATATAAAATACAGAACAAAATAAGGTCAAAAAACATTAAATGATTAATCTATCGAGATGTGGGTGTACAGGAGAATATTACAGTATGACTATACAGTAGTTCACACATAATAATAATATGATGTCCATAGGTGGGAAAGTGGCACAGGAAGAATAAACCTTTTAAAGGTGTAAAACACTATATTACCCACCTGCAACTGGGAAACTAGTAAGTGAAACAGTGCTGCCTTTCTAGCCACACTAATATGAATGAGACATCAGCACGGCAACCAAGGGCATAGCATAGCATAGCCTGAGCAGCACTAACTGTGTCTTACTGCTCACTCTACTGGTTGCCATAGGAATGAGGTATTCTCATAACTTAACTTAACAAAACCCAGAAGAACTGTACTATAGCCGGAAAAGTAATAAAACATAAGATCAAAAATTATACCAAATATGTGATTGATCACAACCTTGGAATGTCACGTGTGCCCTTTAAAATCCCATTTTGATATCCATTTTTCCCAACAAATACCATCTGATTTCTGAAATGTGTGTGTGTGTATTTATTTAGCGATAACCAGATATCTTTAGTAGCATTATGGGTTCTTCACTATTAATAACAAAAACTATATACACTTTTTTCTCCCTATACGTTTAATTTGGCATTTAGATGAATACACTACAATGTATTCTAAAGCAAGTTAAAACATAATGTTATTTTTTCAGTTTTCATTTTCATCAACAACCACCTCATTGTCGGTAATTTGTAGGTAAAACAGCAATTCCAACATATCTTTGTTTATTTGTCACAGTGACAACAGATGTCCAATGAATATTTTACACATTTCTTTTTTTATGCAGTGTTGAACAGAGGTGTGTACATATGCATACATATTGCATGATAAGTATTGAGTAGGGAACATGAATGACCCACTAAGATAGTGATCCTTGTGTAATAATTTATAACAAGCTATAATATGTGAACAAAATTCTGTTTAAGAAAGAACAACCAGAAATAAACATCTGAAGAGCAAGAATCATAAAATCTGTTAATAACTTCAGATTTTTTGGTCTAAAGCATGATATAGAAGAAATGTGTGCCAATGCATGTGATCAGGAAGCAAAAAAAAAAAGAAAGGTTTGTGTGTATGACAGAGGACGACTTAGAGAAGTTAGTACCAGAAGTGACTAAAATGGGCTTCAAGGATCCACTATAAAAAAAATGAAATGCAAGAAACACCTGTGTGAGAACAATAAGGTCTTTGTTGGCCTAAACAATCACTGACACACAAAAGGTGGTGAGATAAGAACAACAACATAGCAACGCAAATGCGAAGTTTGAATGTGACAAAACAATGAGCAGGGAGACAAATCAAAGTAACAGAACAGCAGATGATTAGGTGCAAAAGCCTTGTTATAATGAGATTATGTTAGTTGAGGAATAATGAAATAAAATGAAATGTTTATGATTCTGAGGCAGATTATTATTAAAAAAAAAACAAACAAGTTGATAGAAAGTAGGAATTGTAAATTGCTTGGAAAAAATTTAAAAGGATCATCATGATTGATAATGTGATCAAGAACAAATGGAACTATATGGAAAACATGAAGCTCATAGTCCCTAATTATTCATAATAGTGATATACTGTAAGTAGCAAATGAAGATGTAGAGTGGAAGGGAATAACAGGTGTGGAGGCGATACACTTGTGTAGCAAGAATAATGCATTGGTTTAGGTATTTATAAGAAATACTGTGAAACAAGAAGGATATAAAATGAAATGAAGCCAAGAGAAAAGTTAAGGACACATTGCATGAAACTGACAACAGTTATTAACTATAGGGTGGTCCAGATCTAATTATGCAATTTTCATTACGCTATAACTTAAGTTTATTACATAGAAAATCACCCGAAAAATCCCGGACCATCGAGAAGTGTGCGAACTGACGACATGAAGAATCGTCTTTGTGCCGAACTGGAATTGTCCCCACATAAATCAAAGTCATCCAGACGATCTGGACCACCCTGTACAAGACAGCCAAAAAGAAGAGGAGTGACCCAGGTAAATGTCATTATGTCAGTGAAAGAATCTTTGTATGGGGGAAAAAATATTTATATTTCATACGTTTTGAAATTCAGAAAAGTTTATACTTGCTTTCTAGGGAGCTTAAAAATTACAGTCCAAGTCATTTTACATGTTGTTTATAGGTAATTGCATTATTTTGGTATTTGAAATTCTTTTGACATTGTGAAACAACAGTACAACTAAACCAAAAGTAGAAATAAAACAAAACCATTTCAAAAAATATATAGTCATTAAACTTTTTCTCTCAATAACTATATGGAGACTTCAGCTGACATCTTTCTCAAAGACCACAGCTTTGCTGTTTAGCCTAATTACTGTTGTAGAATTTGGTGTGAAGTAGGTCACACAGCAGGGATTAATTGTACCCTTTGCATGTCACAAGATTAGTATACCTACTATTCAATCTATGTAAAAATGTTTATATTCAATTCTTAGCAGTAACGTATGTTTTAGTAAATGTTTGATTAAACTAAATAAATGTTTGGAAAAAAAAAGCTATTGAGAGAGTAAATGCAGAAAATTAACTGTTAAAAGACATAGCCAACAATAAAATCATTTACTGTGCGGTGTCAGCTGACACATTTGGTTAGCATGCTCAGCTGACAGACCAATATTAAGTTAAAGTCAGCAGAGAAGTGAAGTGAGAAAAGAGTCATGCCACGTTTTTGAAAACTATGTAAAACAAACACACTCACACACACACACACATCTTTTGTAACTGACAGAAACTGGTTTCAGTTTTCTTTAACCAGGCTCTTTTTACACATTTCTAGTTTCTGATTTGTGTAGACTAGAATACACAGGTAAAGCTAAAAGACTTTAGGTTAAACATTCATTTTAAAAACACCATCAATTAATACCTTGCTTAAAATGTTTCAGTAGACTATTAAAATTTAATTTCCTTGAAATATTTGACACAATGTATAATTGTGACCACTAGATCTGTTAATGGATAATGAAAACTGTAATTGCTGAAGTACTAGTCGGAAATAATATATTTTGTCTTGCATTAATCTTGATTCCCATGATTTTTTGGAACTGCTCAATTGTGTTTAAGACATATAAAAAGAAACTGGATCAGCTAAAAAAGCATTCTAATAGTGTTAATAAGAAGTCTGTGATTGGAAGAATGATGTTAATCAGGTGATAAATTAGAAATATAAAAAACAAAAACTATTTTGCACAATTTTATTGCACCAACATTAAAGCAAAAGTATAATGAATACTAGAAATTTAAAAAACATATTGACGTGGAAGTGGAAAATACAGTGAATGCCTATTTTTTTTAGGCTTTCACCAATAAGAAAGTCAGTCACATATATACAGTACTAGCAAAATACCCGCGCTTCGCAGTGGCGAAGTACTGCCTTAAAATTTTTATTAAGAAGAAAATTAAGCCTTTTTAAACTGAGGGAAAATATACCAATAATTATTTGTTAAGGATCTCTTTGTATACCACATTGTGACTTGGCCCTCCGGTTGTAATATGACCAAGCTGTGCACTGAGCTTACTCTTGAGCATGCAACGTACAGTTGGCCATGTGAACAGTAATCTTGTTTCAAATCTCACTGCTTGGATTGCTGCTGTCATAATCGGTTTGAGTTTCATGGTTTGTTTCAATTACGACAGTATTTGTAGGACTTGTGTTGAAGAGACATTCGGCATCTGTCAAGCGTTGTAAGTATACAACCGGTTTCATCGATAACTTCACATCCAGCTTTTGAGAGTTTAAACATTCATAAACATCAAAATGTCCACTACTGAAATCGTCACCTGTGAATCTAAGATGTTTAACAGGCATTGGCGGTTGTCGAAAAGTGTAAAATATTTGGCAATTTCGGTACACTTGAAAGGCGACAACCGAACAATTCAGCGGCAGCCATCAACTCGCATGCAGATGCATAGGTGAAGGGCTTAAGCATTTCACTCTGATAGTGCTCCTATGTAGTATAATTATCTCCTGTACCGGCATCAGTCCACACCTTGAACCTGTCCCAGTCATTCAATACATAAGACACAATGTTCCTCCGGATATCAAGAGTGAGCCTGATATGGCCGTGCAATATGTAACAAAGAGAATGGAAAAGGCAGGTGCCATCTCTGGGCATGGAAACCACTCGGTAAGTGACAGTTCTTTGATCGATGGTGATCACCTCGATAGACATGTTAATGGGGGTACGGTTGGAATAATAAAGGAAATGGGTACCTGAACAATGTAAACTAAGTCTAAAATACCTAAACAATAACTATAATCGTAATAAATGAACAATAAAACAGCGGAGAAGCCGTGGATTAAATAAAAAGGCTGTAGTTATCAGCAGGGAGACGTGAATCCCGTGGCGAAGCAAGGAAGGGAATGTAGAGACTGGAGCGACGGACGGCCTTATATAGGCAGGCAGCCAACACACGGTGACCGAGCTGCAAGCTGTGGACGTATATATATGTATGCAAGTAGGATTCAGTTAGCGTTGGGAACACGCATACCAAATTTCTTGAAGATGGGCCCATAAGTAACAAAGACCGTTGAAAAGTTCAATATGGCGGCCGACAATGGCATCATACCACTGAAATAAGTACATACATTGGTTTCGGTTAGCGCAGGGAAACCACCTACCAAATTTCGTGAAGATGGGGTCATGAATAAGAAAGTTCAACATGGCGGACGTTGTCGACCGTTATGACCGTTACGTGTAGAATTTCAAAATGAAACCTGCTTAACTTTTGTAAGTAAGCTGTAAGAAATAAGCCTGCCAAATTTCAGCCTTCTACCTACACGGGAAGTTGGAGAATTAGTGATGAATGAGTGAGTTGCATTCCAGAACCCCCCGCGATAGATGAAAATCCGCGAAGTAGAAACCATATGTTTGTATGGTTATTTTTATATATTTTAAGCCCTTATAAACTCTCCCACACTGTTAACATTATTAGAGCCCTCTAGACATGAAATAACGCCTTTTAATCAAAAGTTTAAACTGTGCTCCATGACAAGACAGAGATGACAGTTCTTTCTCACAATTAAAAGAATGCAAACATATCTTCTCTTCAAAGGAGCGCCATCAAGAGCAGAGAATGTCAGAGAGAGAGAGCGCGAGATAAAAGCAAGCAATCAAAAAATCAATACGTGCTTTTAAGTATGCCGAAGCACCCCGAGAAAGCGGCATTTTGTAGAGTAGCGTCTGTATCCTCTAGGCAAACAGCCTCTCTGCAAACAGCCCCTCTGCTCACACCCCCTCCGTCAGGCGCAGAGAATGTCAGAGAGGGTGAGAGAGAAAGAAAAGCAAACAATGAAGCACCGCGCAGGAAGCATATCTTATATCATTGAGGAATTTTAGTTAATATGTAATACATGCTCTGATTGGGTAGCTTCTAAGCCATCCGCCAATAGCGTCCCTTGTATGAAATCAACTGGGCAAACAAACTGAGGAAGCATGTACTTTAAATTAAAAGACCAAATCCGTGATATATATTTAGATATGCTTACATTTAAAATCCGCGATAGAGTGAAGCCGCGAAAGTCGAAGCGCGATATAGCGAGGGATTACTGTATAGATATATGATTAAAATGAAAATGGAAAGTTAACATGTAGGTCTCAATGTGTAAAATAAGTGTGTATTGATTGTAGAATATGTTAATTTGCCCAGCTTCAATCCAAAGTATTCCAAGGTTATTTGGCAAAAAAAGGGTGGGACCAGTTATAAGTGCATTGTTATAGCAAATCAGCACATTGCAACAACCTTCTTATTTCATCAATGAAAAATGAGACATCTCGCGTCAGAAGTCACAGGATGACAAAGGATTTTGCAACATTAATAAAGCTTAAAACTGGCTCCAAATCAAAATATGATGGATACCTGCTGCAATTTAAAGCATTTGCCAACAGCTGTGTAAAAGGTAAGGACTGGCTACATTTGCATTCAGCAGAAGAAATCCAAACATAGCAAACAAGGAGGCAAGAGTCTGTGTAGCAAATGAAAGAAAGAACAGCAGTCCCATTTTAGTAAAAGCTGCTATGCATATAGAAAACATCTCCAGATACAACAAGTAAAACACACAAAAAAATTTGACTCATTATCTAAATTTCTGAGTAAAACTGCTTAAAAAAAAAGTCCAAAATTAAATCACTACAAAGACCTATTTAATTCCAGCATGCTAAGCAAACTACCATTAATGGCCTGTATACTAACAGAAATCCCTGTTCAACCGACATTCTGAGCAAACGTATAAAATTCAAGGAGATTCAGGGGCTTCATTTATAATACTTTACCCAGATTTGAGTGTGAAAATATGTGCACACCAAAACAATAGGAAAATATGCCCAAAAAAAAGATTTAAAAACCTGGCATACAATTTACAGTTTATAAATATATGGAGCATGTTAATCAGCCTCATACATATGCAGTCACAATGCTGCAGAACTTCATTGGCTGGTAGAGCAGCTTCCTCCTGACATATCACGACCCTGCCACTCGCCTTCAAGAGAGAGCAAGATCGTGTGCTGCATTATAGTGCCTCTCTTCCACACTCTGGGGGTGTCCAGAAAAGCTGCAAGTCTGAGTGGATGGTGGATAGCCACCATCACCTGACACATGCAATGACCTGATTGCTGCGACAATTAATAGTATGGGCCATATGAAACACTGACGGTTTAGCCAGATATCTTACCAAAATACTAGCTACGTATGAATCGCTGGGTGATCCACACCACTGAGATGTCTCCCAGTCACATCTTAGATGACTTTCATATTAACAGAATGTAACTGCTTATGGTTAACAGCTTCAGTCTCGCTAGGGGTTTCAGTCTCGCTAGATGCCCCTGTTGTAATAAGAGTGTAATAAAGTGCTCCGAGTACATTAGAAGAATCAGACACTGTTGCAAATTGCCTTTTTATGTTGGCAAGATTTTTTTTTTGGTATGTACACCCCCCACTTTATGAATACTGGATATAGTGCCTTGCTGGTTGATTAATGGCTTCTGGTACAGCAGGCATGATGGAGTGAAGCTTGCTGAGACACTGCTGTCCTGCTGGCCAGCTTCCTGAGAAAAAACATTCTCCAATGCAAATATGGGGTATTGTCCCTATCAAAAAGGGAACCAAAATACAGTCTGTGCACCAAATCCATCGTTTTTGAGGTGTTATACGTTTGTCAAATCAACACTCAATATAATAACGGTTTGTTGGTATGCATTATTATGCGTGCAAGTTATCATTTAGCTTGTCTGGTTGCATTTCCTTGCCTGATCAAGGGTGTAGTCATTTCCCAGTTTCTCTGAAAACTTGTGTACATATAGGTTACAGTTGTTGTAAATATGCGCATGTTCCCCTATCAAGTTTCATTTATAAATCTCACCATTTGTGTGGGAGGTTGCATACAGACATTTTGATCCTCTCTTTGTGTGTAGGCAAGCTTTATAAATGAGGCCTCAGTTGAAGAATACACTTCATGGATCTCAATAATAGCGGTTGCAAAAAAAAAAAAAAAAAAAAAAAGTGTAATGCTAATTGAGTAAAGCACAACAAAACACTCCTTAAATATGACAATCTACTGAAAACATTGTCAGCAACAACCTGTAGTAAAGTTACCTGCCAGTATACGGACATTTTTTTTTTTTTTAAACTTAGCTTTCTCTGTTTAGACAGATGTTAGTATATTGTAATATAGGGTAAACAAAGTAAATTAGCTGTGATCTTATAAGTTAAACTTTTTGATTCATGTTTACCTTGTTGCCATTCATTTTCCAAAAATATTTTCATGTTATTTGTATGTGTTATTAAGGTCCTGCCATATAATGCTGTATGTACATTTAATCAATGTATGGTTCTTATTATTGGTCAGAAGAAAATCTAATCACATCACAGTTATGTTATGTATATATAGCCAGGAGTAGGTGCCTTTGGATAATAATGTTTCATTGAAAAGGAACCAGAGGTCTGTTCCAGAAAGCAAAATTACTGTGAAATCCAGTTAAAGTAAATCAGGATTCATGGAAATTGGGCTGATTCTGTTTCAGAAAGTATGGATATAGCCAAACCTTCATTTCAGATTAACCCAGAATCACGTGATCCATGGGGCCACAAATGCAGATTATTCAGTAATTACACTTTCTGAAATGGGCTTGGGCTTTGTCTGTTCCAGCTTAGTTTCTGAGAAACTAATGATCTGAAACTAACCTGCAAAAGAGCAACTTTAATGTGAAGGAATAATACTTTACTGTTGTAACAGTTAGATCAAAAGGACATAAATGCCGATCCCAGCTGTACTATTTAAGAAGTAGAAAAGCTGATAAACTCTTGAAAATGTTATGCCTTGTCCTGAACGAACAATCAACACAAAAGCACACCTCCTTCACCCAATTCTGCCTAGAGAAACCTAAATCAGACCCCAATCTGATATTCCAGGATGTCCAGAGAAGTGTTTGAATGAACTTGGCTGTTTTACATTTGAGACTTTAATATATCTAAGCAACCTTCCAATGACATGCTCAATGAGCTGACATTAATTCAACAACATCATTTTTTCTTTCTTTTTTTTTTTTCTCCAATAAAAGGCAACTTTCTCTACAACATTGAAGATGCCATACATCGGCAAAGTGATCATAAAAGTGTGCCTATCTTTGAAGTGGTGTCTGCACAAGTGTGCACGCACACACACACACACACACACACACACACACACACACACACACACCCACACATGCACACACATGCTCCCTCTCTGAAATAAATAACCAATAAAAAGAAATTCCACAGAGTCACAGGCCGGACAATCAAAGTTTATCAACTGCAGCATTTTCTGAGCAATAATAACTAAAAATAGACTGGCTAGTGAATAAGCGGCCTACCTTCATCCCTACTGCAATTACTGAAGACACTGTTTTGATTTGGGGTATTGTAATAAAATAATGTAATGATATTGCTTGTGTACTGTATTGTAGTTCATTTGGCTAATGGCATTTACTTTTGTTTATAGCATTTCTATGGTTCTTGTTTTTCCTCTTGCTTTTACTTATTGATGTGACAGCTTGCTGTGTGGCACTTGCAGCTATGCTCCGCTAGAACCCTTCCATGTTGCTTTGGATACGAAGCTTCTGCTAAAGGAATAAATATATTACATTAATTATAATATTACATTATATAGTTGGATTTCCCAATGTAATTGGCTGGGTGAATGGAGCACACATCTTTTATTAAAGCACCAAGTGTGAATGAAGTTGTGTTATGCTATTAAATTGAGCAAAACAACAGAATCGGTAAAACTGACAATGTGGTCTTTATTTATTGCATGTTTCTTTTATGGCATTCCCATTATCATTTTTAATCTACGACCTCTCTACAATAATAAATAATGCAGCATCTAATAAACTCACAAACTACTGTAACTTAATTGGTTGATTGTAACTTGCCGAGTATGTATACTTTGCTGCTTAACCAATCATAGGCTAAATATTCAAATATCATCATAGCAATATGAACAGAAAAATCTTTACACAGCATCAATGTGCACTTTTTAGACAGAATTGCAAATATGTATATCAAATACTCCATACAAATATCAATGTATGCTCTTTCCATTTTTAAGATATGAGATGCCATGCAAATATTTACAAATGTTGAGGCCAAATATCCAGGGTGGGAAGTTTGAACAAAGTAAACTACCATTAAAAGAGTGGGTTCTATTCCATGTCCTCCTTTGAAAATTTGTACTGTACCTGAATGCAATTAATATTTGGTTTCTTTTGGTATGTAATTACATAACAATACAGGATTCAGTGCAGACAGAGTTATGTTCTACATCTTTCACAGTAACAACTAAAATAACTCTATATTTGCTTGTCATTTAACACCATGGGTCTTATACTCTTTGCTTACTCTTTCGTTAACATTGCAAAAATGGATTACAAGGCTTACTGCACTTCAGGGCATATGACTTTCAATGTAAAGTATTATCAGTGGTACATTAAGTACAACTCTAATTTAATACTCAATATTTATGTGTATTTCCGTGATTAACTAGTTCACACATTCACTCAGTGACCAATTTTCCATGCCATCACCCTTTCCTTGGTGGATGATGATGCTCCTCTTTGAGGATATGCCGATAATCTTGTAATGCTACCAGCACCTCTTGCTCTGCTAGCATGAAGGTTTTTCCCCTAGTTTTTCAGATCTGTAATCTGTGGTTTATAAGTTTTTCAGTGCTCGAGTCATATAGGCCTTATAAATTTTGCTGTGACTATGTGTCGATCCAAATAAACTTCACTGGATGTCAATCTACTTTTGCAATCCCAGAGTTCTGGCACCAGCTACTCTGCTTGCGTGAAATCATGCTATAGCAAGCCAGATTCATTTTGAGATACAGGATGATCTTATTTCTCTTTCTGGAACAGGCCCCTGGTGTACAGTTTTCCATCAGCACAGACTCTCACACATTAACTCTGCAACAAGTGTTTCCCCATTCAAAAGTCTACTCCCATATCTGTAGAACATCAAAGTTGTTTTAGCTGAAAAATGCTCAGCACAGCATCAATCTTAAGGCCATGCATAAAGTATATATATTCAGCAGATCTCAAGTGCTAGCCACAAACATAGTATGTGCTGGCATGCTGGCCCATTGTCTCTTTTGATTGTATGGATCAGTGTTCTTCTCAGTGCTTTATCAATGGAGTGCTACTGAATTAATTTTTTTTTTAACCTTTCCATACTGAACGACCCTACAGAAGCTATTTTTTCATGACTCTGCCATTGTTTTGGGTAACTGAATGCTTTACTCCTTTACCATGCCTACTGTAAAAAAAAAATCAAAAAGTGAAAAGGGCTAGTTATTTTCATATCTATGAGCATTGATTTGGCAATTTCATATACCTTAACTGGTCAGGCTGTCTGCATTAACACTTCATGGTGACTTAGGGAATGTCAGCCGAATAGACAGAACTTCCAGACCTGCTACAAATTCCAGGACTACATCTCTGGTCAACCAGTGACAGTTAGAAGCAACCACCAACTGCTTCCTAGCATGTTAAAGTAGCCTCAGTACACAACATTAGCAAATCTGCAGAAGCTGGTCTATAAACTCTGTCTCTATTGAACAGTGACCTAAAAAGGTAAAACATTCTGTGCTAAAGACCTTGCTGAATAGGCAAATATATCTCAATAATGTAATGACAGTGGAGTTAATTTTACCATAGCGAGCTAAAGAGATCAGGTGCTACACAATATATGAATAACCATATGGAAGCAGCTGTATTGTGTCATCATTAAACGTATCACATAACTTGGACCCTTATATACCAAGGGGATGGACACGTCACAAGTAACAGTCTAATGTTTGTTAGTGAGTTAATGACTAATCATTCCACTTGAGCTCTATCATTGCTGTATTTAAATTAGCCTACCAGTAAAGCCAACAATTACAGATACAGAAAAAAATATTCTGGCTTAGCATTTACATGTAAAAAAAGACTTTCAAAAGTTTTCCTTAGAATGTATTAAAGCCATCTCAATAAAATTTAAGTTCTGTCCTGGTCCCTCACTTCAGGTGGTGTATTTTTGTGACATGGAAAGATGGCAGTTGGTTCTTGTTAATTCTGGATTTTTACCAGCATGGCAACAATAATAAAAAAACACTTAAACAGCATTTTACTACCTATGGGAATGCAAAACATTTAGTGACAATGAAATAAGATTGACTATTACTAAAGTCAATGTTTACATTGAGCCACACAAGTATTAAAGATGACACAGATGTTTACATAACCCCACTGAACTTTACAGACACATCAAAAAACAGGCCACTATCTCCCTGTCTGGATCTACTGATAAAGTACACAAAAACTTTTAATGCACGTGCACATGGAAAAGTCAATGCAGTTTTAAAAATAATTTAAATAGTGAAGTATCAACTATGAAGGACAGCAACAAAACTGCTTCTTCCACTATATAATGAAACATCGCTTAAAATGCAAATGCCTCGAGAATTGCTATGAAAATCAGGATGGAAGAAGTAAACATCTTCCTTATCTTTCAACATCCAAATCCATCCATCCATCCATTATCCAACCCGCTATATCCTAACTACAGGGTAACGGGGATCTGCTGGAGCCAATCCCAGCCAACACTGAGCACAAGGCAGGAAACAAACCCCGGGCAGGGCACCAGCCCACTGCACAACATCCAAAATGCCACACAATTTACTGAATCTGTTTGTGATGGGGAAAAAATCCCTCTAGCAATGGCAGAAGCTGTGGTACAGTCTGATAAACAAATAAACCAAGCCATTTGACTACCAACCAATGTTCAGAATGAAAGCTCTAGCATCAGTTCTATTCACTACAGTTTCTGCACTATCAGAGGCTTATTGAGTTTCTGCACTATCAGAGGCTTATTGTTTATTTGTCATATCACTGTTAAAAAAAAATAAAAAGATTTTATCCAGCATTTGCTTAGTTTCAACCCATTATGCAGTTTTCTTGCTTATGATGAGCACAGTAATATGCTACCATATTGTTCATGTGCTAACAGTTTCAGGCAGTAAGATGACAAGACACAGAATGTAATAATTTTACTCCAGTCAGTAGAAGTACCCAAATGCCACTGTTTAGGAAGCAGGCAGAATCACAGTTGTACTCCTTGTTATATACAGGATTATGGTGAATAAATATATTCTCATGCACTCCAATAGTGCATTCTTTTTTCATTAAGTGAAACTTTCCACATGAACTTGTCAGATAAACTAAGAAGGCCAAAATTGTAAGAGTAAAAGCCATTTTAATCCTACTGTAACATGGAGAATGGAATATATTTCAGAGGACATTTAATACACTTTAATAGTAATCAATTGTGTTTATATAGCACCATTCCTTGCTTGTAGTGCTTCACAGAGTCTCAGAGAAACAGCAGATATACACTCACCTAAAGGATTATTAGGAACACCATACTAATACGGTGTTTGACCCCCTTTCACCTTCAGAACTGCCTTAATTCTATGTGGCATTGTTTCAACAAGGTTCTGAAAGCATTCTTTAGAAATGTTGGCCCATATTGATAGGATAGCATCTTGCAGTTGATGGAGATTTGTGGGATGCACATCCAGGGCAGGAAGCTCCCGTTCCACCACATCCCAAAGATGCTCTATTGGGTTGAGATCTGGTGACTGTGGGGGCCATTTTAGTACAGTGAACTCATTGTCATGTTCAAGAAACTAATTTGAAATGATTCGAGCTTTGTGACATGGTGCATTATCCTGCTGGAAGTAGCCATCAGAGGATGGGTACATGGTGGTCATGAAGGGATGGACATGGTCAGAAACAATGCTCAGGTGGCCCGTGGCATTTAAACGATGCCCACCACCACCACCAGCCTGCACAGTGGTAACAAGGCATGATGGATCCATGTTCTCATTCTGTTTATGCCAAATTCTGACTCTACCATTTGAATGTCTCAACAGAAATCGAGACTCATCAGACCAGGCAACATTTTTCCAGTCTTCAACTGTCCAATTTTGGTGAGCTCGTGCAAATTGTAGCCTCTTTTTCCTATTTGTAGTGGAGATGAGTGGTACCCGGCGGTGTCTTCTGCTGTTGTAGTCCATCTGCCTCAAGGTTGTGCGTGTTGTGGCTTCACAAAGGCTTTGCTGCATACCTCGGTTGTAACGAGTGGTTATTTCAGTCAAAGTTGCTCTTCTATCAGCTTGAATCAGTCGGCCCATTCTCCTCTGACCTCTAGCATCAACAAGGCATTTTCGCCCACAGGACTGCCGCATACTGGATGTTTTTCCCTTTTCACACCATTCTCTGTAAACCCTAGAAATTGTTGTGCGTGAAAATCCCAGTAACTGAACAGATTGTGAAATACTCAGACCGGCCCGTCTGGCACCAACAACCATGCCACGCTCAAAATTGCTTAAATCACCTTTCTTTCCCATTCTGACATTCAGTTTGGAGTTCAGGAGATTGTCTTGACCAGGACCACACCCCTAAATGCATTGAAGCAACTGCCATGTGATTGGTTGATTAGATAATTGCATTAATGAGAAATTGAACAGGTGTTCCTAATAATCCTTTAGGTGAGTGTATGTAATGCTGGATACAGATGTTTCCTGAATAGAACATTAAAACAGATTCAGGATATACAAAGGCATTAAACAGAATAAAAGACAATAAACCAGAGTAAAATACT
Source organism: Polypterus senegalus (assembly GCF_016835505.1). Classification (NCBI taxonomy): domain Eukaryota; kingdom Metazoa; phylum Chordata; class Cladistia; order Polypteriformes; family Polypteridae; genus Polypterus; species Polypterus senegalus. Next base: position 243,345,873 of record NC_053154.1, read on the forward strand.
AGATTCAATACTGAAAGAAAGGCTAGCAAATAACAAATTTGTGATATAACACACATACAAATTATACTGAGCATCAGAACAGAGAGGAAGACTGAAAGAGAAGGCAGAATGTCAGGTTAAGTTAAACTTAATCTCTTCAGGATGGCTTTTAAGTTGTTTTTTTTAAAAGAATGAATGGAGTCGGCTGATCTAATTAATTTAGGGAGGTCATTCCAAAGTCTGGGTGCTATACAGCTGAAGGCCATGTCACCCATAGAGTGCAGGTTAGTGTGGGGCCTAACAAGATTGTCAGAATCAGAGGACCTTAGTGGGTGAACAGAAGCATAGAGATGGAGAAGTTCACTGATGTAGTCTGGTGCAAGGCCATTTAAAGCTTTGTAGGTTAATATTAGAATTTTATATTCAATCCTCTAAGACACAAGAAGCTAGTGAAGACAAAGCCGAATGGCCGTGATGTGCTCGCTGTTGCTGGTTCATGTTAGGACTCTTGCAGCAGAGTTCTGAATCAGCTAGAGCTGGATAAGAAGTAGCACCTGCCAGTAATAATTATAATAATTGATGCAGGATGTGATAAAGGCATGGACAAGTTTCTCAGCATTAGAAAAGGAGACTGAACCAGACTGAAAGTGTTCCATCAATTTACTAGAAGTTAAGTAAATGGTGAGGCTACAACATGCTCAAGAAAAGGTAAGTGAGAAACAGGCCAAAAATTGTTAAGACTGTCAGCATCAAGACCAGACTTTAATAGTGGGGCTACAGAAGCAATTTTAAAAGTGTTAGGCACAAAGCCAGTATCAAGGGATGTATTTATTATTGTCGTAATAGTTGGGATTATGACATGAAGGCAGGATTTAAGAAGTGTGGTGGGGATTGGGTCCAGTACACAGGTAGTTGGCCTCATTTACAAAGCAGGTCATTGACAAATGCAGATGTGACTGGTGAAAATTTAGAAAGAGAGCTGGATGGAATGGGGAAAAAAGGGACAGATATAAATGGATGATAGTTTATTTACATCTTTAATTTTTAAGTGGAAAAATTGCAGGAATTTTTCCACAGACCTTGGTTGATCATGTAATTAGGCCAGATGCAGGCTGAAGTAGTTTATTAACTACAGAGAACAAAACCCTTGGGTTATCATGGCCACTTTCTACTATACTGTCATATTGGGGGTCCTTGGCTGCAGTTAGTGCATCCCTGTAAGCCCTTTGATGGTCAAAGAAAGCCTGAATGTGCACAGTGAGGCCAGTCTTACGGGACATTCTCTCAAACAGTTGGCCAGCTGCTTTCACAGTCTGTAACTCTGAATTGTATCATGGAGCTAAGAACTTAAAGGAAACCTCCTTATGCTTTAAAGAAGCTGCTTTATCTAGTGCTGAAAGAAGGGCTGTGTTATAGTGATCAACAAGACTATCTAGTGTTGATGGAATAGGTGAAGACAGAAAATGATGAGAAATGGTACTAGCAAAAGATAGGACGACAAATATTTTTAAGTTTTCTGAAAGAAACTTGACGTTTACAGGTAAGAGGGAAAGGTAATGAGACAGTGAAAAATACCACTTTATGATGAGAGCCCCAAATTACTGCTATAAAAGTGTTGCCAGCAGATAAGCCAGATGTGCAGATCAAGTCCAATATATGACCATCAGGGTGTGTGGGAAAATCAACATGTTGCACAAAGTCAAAACAGTCCAGTAAGGATATGAATTAATTTCTCAGCTTATATGTTGTAATGTCAATATGGATGTTGAAATCGCCAAGAATAATAACTCTTTGTGAAAGAGAACTTAAGTGGGTTAATAATTCAATAAAAAAAAAAAAAAAAAAAACGCATTGTATGATGAGATGTAAAATCTTTTGGTTTTTGCCAGGTTTCTGTTAGGCAAAGAGTGTCAAGTATGGAATCTGTAATTAATTCTGTACCAGCACTTTGCCATTAAGAGATCACGGTGGATAGATCCATGATCAGATTTTACTTTAATATATTGCAAATTTGGCATACTGACACTCCTATTTCCAAAGACATGAATAGGACCTTGTATTCCTGAACAAATGCTACAGTTGAACTTGTTTATTTGCAGCCCAGCAGTGACAGGGACCTGACCCACAATATAACTATTTTGGGTGCCGCACAATGTCAGTGTCTTTTAGGACGTTGCAGTTTAACCATTTGCTCTGGACAAACTGTTTAATATGCACAAGTGTGTCATGAGTACTTTAGCATAGTACGTACTATGCTAAAAAAAATAATCTTGACCCCTCTGCCTTTGAAAATTTTAGACCCATCTCTAACCTGCCCTTCTTAAGTAAAATTCTAGAGAAGGCAGTCATTATGCAGTTAAATGACCACCTAAATAAACATGCTATTCTTAATAAATTTCAGTCGGGTTTCAGAACAAATCACAGCACAGAAACTGCACTCATTAAAGTAGTAAATGATTTGTGGGTAAATGCAGACAGTGGCCATTTATCTGTTCTCATCCTCTTAGATCTGAGTGCCGCATTTGACACCATTGATCACAATATTCTTAGAAATCGCCTTAGTCAATAGGTGGGCCTCTCTGGCAGGGTCAAATTGGTTTGAATCCTACCTGGCAGGGAGAAAATTCTTTGTGAGTTGTGGTAATCACATCTCAAAGACACAGGATATCCAATATGGTGTTCCACAAGGCTCTATCCTGGGTCCGCTGCTGTTCTCAACCTACATGCTTCCGTTAGGTCAGATTATCTCAGGTTACAACGTGAGTTACCACAGCTATGCTGATGACACACAGCTGTACTGATCAATAGCACCTGATGACTCCGACTCTCTCGATTCACTAACACAATGTCTGACTGGTATTTCTGAATGGATGAATAGTAACTTTCTCAAACTAAATAAAGAGAAAACTGAAATTTTAGTAATTGGCAATAATGGATTCAATGAGGTTATCAGAAATAAACTTGATGCATTAGGATTAAAAGTTAAGACGGAAGTAAAAAACTTAGGGGTAACTGTTGACTGTAATCTGAATTTTAAATCGCATATTCATAACATTTTTTCACTTAAGAAACATAGAAAAAGTTAGACGTCTTATATCATTGAAAGATGCAGAAAAATTAATTCACACTTTTGTTTTCAGTAGACTAGATTACTGTAACACACTCCTCTCAGGACTACCCTAAAAAGACATAAATCACTTGCAACGAGTGCAGAATGCAGCTGCTAGAATCCTAACTAGGAAAAGAAAATCCGAACACATTTCTCCAGTTTTGATGTCACTACACTGGTTGCCTGTGTCATTCAGGATTGACTTTAAAATATTGCGTATGGTTTATAAAGCCTTAAATAATCTCGCTCCATCTTATATATCGGAATGCCTCACACGTTATATTCCAAATCGTAACCTTATATCCTCAAATGAGTGTCTCCTTATAATTCCAAAAGCTAAACTTAAAAGAAGTGGTGAGGCGGCCTTCTGCTGTTATGCACCTAAAATCTGGAATAGCCTGCCAATAGGAATTCGCTAGGCAAATACAGTAGAGCAGTTTAAAACACTGCTGAAAACACATTACTTTAACATGGTCTTTTTATAACTTCACTTTAACTTAATACTGATACTCTGTATGTTCAATTCTTCATAATAACTATTCATAGTGGCTCCAAAATCCGTACTGACCCCAACTCTCTCTTCTGTTTCTTTTTCTGGCCTGCGCCACCACCACCTACTCAAAGCCTCATGATGCTCCAGCATTGATGGACTGAAAGCCAGAAGTCTACGTGACCATCATCATCAGGTCCTTCCATGAAAACCCTAAATACAAAGAGGACTGTTTGATTTATGTTAGGTAGATTGCCCAGAGTGGACTGGGCGGTCTCTTGGTCTGGAATCCCTACAGATTTTATTTTTTTTCTCCAGCCTCTAGAGTTTTTTTTTTTTTTTTTTCTGTCCACCCTGGCCATCGGACCTTACTTATTCTATGTTAATTAATGTTGACTTATGTTTATTTTTTATTGTGTCTCTATTTTTCTGTTCTTCATTTTGTAAAGCACTTTGAGCTACATTTTTTTGTATGAAAATGTGCTATATAAATAAATGTTGTTGTTGTACTAATACTTATCCGATAGTAGCAGAGAAGCAGTAAAGCACAGTGGAGAAGGTACGATGGGCAGGAGTGGGGTGGCACAGATGAGCAGCGATAGCAGCAGCAGAAAAGGCACAGTAGCAGATATTACAAGATGCATATGAAGATATCAGAATTCGGAGGTTCCAATGTACAGCCATATACATATAATGCTGGGTATTACAGGCACAATCACTCCTGAGCCCACAAGCCAGGTGGGGTATAAAATCAGATCATTTCTCAGTCAATAAGCACGTATAGAAGTAATCGAGAGCAATCCAATATATGCATTATAATCCAGAAGACACACCATCCCTGGCTTGTAGATTGCCATGGTGCAAAGAGATGTTCATAAGACTCATCTTGTGAACCACAGATAGATTAAGTCTCCATAACCCACCAAAGAGGCAGAGAACACAGTCAAGGCAAAGTTCATAAAGTCTGCAAAAATAAATCCAAATCAGTGCAGCTCGAGTCAGATGCATCCATGAACTATATATACACAATAAAAACGTGAAAGCAGTGTAAGAATTGCACATTTAATGCCAATTTTAACAGAAAGTGTTGTTAACAGGGAGGAGCGGCAGCAATATGCATTCGCCAGCATCCCTTGTTATTTAGGAAAAAACTGTAAAACCCTAATCCTTTAAGCCTAAGAACAATTACATAAGAATGAATTAAAAGGAAATTATTTTTTCCTAAGCATACATTTTCCAATTATTCTCATTCCTTATAAATGCATTTTACAAATTTCTTACTGTCACATTTCAAGATGACATCAGGAGAACATTCCAGCTAGAGACTGACCACTAGTGTGAATCAGTGAATTTTGTCAAAGCATTATTCACAGCAAATTTGCTGCGATTGCTTTTCCCCTTGTTTGTCAAATTATTTACTGATAATTTTGGCTGGTTCTGTAGAATTTGTTTTAAATACCATTGCCCCATAATGTTTTGTGAGGCCGGCGCAACGTCCTCTGGAGCTGTAACAGCCAACATTGAATGGACCACCCCCTATATAATACTAATAATGTGCATTACAGACTCTGTGGGGCGAGTTATCTGTGCTTGTAGCCAAATGTGCATGTCGATTTTCAAGATCCACGTCAGTATAAGAGAAGTAGGCACATACCCTATGCATGCATAATAATTAGCCACATGGTGCAGCGAGAGTGAAAGCAAACCTTGAAGGAACCTGACGACCCTCCAAAACAGAAGACTCTATGAAATAATACCAAAAGATTTATTACTATTTACATTAATATCTTTTTGATAGAATAAAAGTGCAAGGCATCAGCATAGACAGTTTCGACAGCCTTCAGAATGACTTCAAAAAATAGGATGAGCCATCAGTTTCAATCATGATATGCTACTTTGAATTCTTTGCCATTAAAAGACCTACATATTTCTTCTAACTTTTGACTATGATTTAGGCATTTCCGCTTTGCTTTGATGAAATATATGATTGCATGTCTCTGACTGCGTTCTTTCTTCTTTGATCTCATGGAGGCATACTGATGCAGTAGTTGGCACTGCTGCCACACAGCTCAGGTCACCTTTATTGCCACAATAATCATTCCAGTATAGCTGGCAGACATTTCCATAGCCCTCAGGGACACTTTAAAGATGACTGCATCAGTATACGCCAGTCAAATCTGGCTCAGTTTGCCCTTCCCAAGTCAAGTCAAGTTGGGGTGCACGCACTGGTACAGTGCACTGGCGCACCCACTACACGGCGAAACAACTCCGGATCCCGGTTTGCAACCCCCCAGGCAGACACGCGGTCCAGTCCCATCCTCCAGAAATGACCCACTATCTGCCGCAGCCAGGTGTACATGGGCAACCCCTTGGCCTGGTCCAGCCACTCGGGTTCCCAACAATGAGGAACTTACAAGCTGGATGACCTTTGGGGAAACACGGCACATGGCCATAGTGCCGCAACGGACGCTGCCTCACAATGCAGGTAATGTGCCTCATTCCGGACTCCATGAGCAACCGCTCATTCGACACAAAGCCCTTCTGCATTGACTGAATATCGCAAACATTTCTATGATTTCGAGGAACTCAAAGCGAACAAACTCGGTAATGTTCGCTCATTACTATTGACAACAATTGGTTTGGGATTTATTTCAGGCCACAAAATAATGATATTTAAACATTTCAGTCTACTTCTGATTTGATTAAATCAGTATTTTGAAAATACTCATTTATGATTAAAACTAAGCATTTTCTACTTAAAACCAAAACTATTACAGGAATATTATTGAAAATGACACAATATCAAATGTAATTTCCCCCTTTGTTGAAGTATGTAATATGACCTACCTATATTTCAGGCTTAACTTCCTTATTCTGCATCACTCCTTGTAGAAGTGACTGCTGAATTAGCCTACATATCTCGCTCTATCTGTTCCATTTAACTTTCAAAAGTAAACATCTTCAGGTAAAGCTGCAGATGCTAAAGATGTGGAGTCAAATCACAAAGAAAAATTCTCTTGAACTTTTTGGTTGAACTTTTTATGTTTTAAAATCATGCTTTACAATGACTTTACTTTTGCTGTAGGATATTCGGCATCTACAAAACCATAGACAACCTGCAGTTTTGCACGTGATGTACATTAGCATCGCATATATTTGAAAAAACACAATTTTACAAAGATTTAAAAGAGAAAATCCCATGTGAGGTAGAAGAGTCCTACAGTGGAGACAGGCTTCAGGCTAACAGTGGTTTTAAGAGTCAGTGATTGAGAAAATATAAAAAGGACCAGAAGATCACACACTGAATAATATTTTAAAACAAGCCTGTGTAGACAGGATGTTGGCGAGTCAAAAGGCAGCAGCTTATTTAACGGACTTTAGCCTGATACACGCAAGTAGACCAATAAGAAACGGTGCAACATTTTGTCTTCTGAATTGTCTTTATATTCTCCTTTACAAAACATAAGGAATACAACTTCAAAGATTTCATGACTTATCCTAACATGGGGTCAATCTCTCATTTGCACGGACTACAATGAAATTCTTACTTGCATCTGCTAAGCAACAAGCAGCACACTGCCACTCTCTGGCGCAATGATCAACAAGTGTTACTCACCATGGTTAATTGAAGCAGGCTCGGTGCATTTCTTTATTTGAATTTCCTTGACGCACACTTAACTACTATGCCTCTAAACAGAGGATTCTTAAGCAAAACTGCATTTAATCTCCCTGATTTTCATAAGTAATTTATACAACTGTCACCATGTTCCAGGTGTCAAGTCTTTTATGGCTCAAGTGCAACCATAATCTTTATTAGTACTTAATAGAGTATAAAAAAAAAAAAGTCTAACTTTACAGTGTACTATATTGCCATATTTTCTCTAGACATTTAAGGGCATTAAATTTTAAATGTAATGATTTGTAACCTTTATGTTTTGAGCTATACATTTGACAATGGCATGCATTCCATGTCAAATATCAAAACTGAGATACCACCATGAATTTAACATCATTTCAGAGAGTTATCATCCCAGAGGCCTAAGTATTACCCAGCAATGAATGGTGTGAGTCACTACACAGAACAAGAAGCCACTTATTTCTAATGCATTATTTTCAGTGGACTTAAGGCAGATCCAGCTTTGGATGGAGAACCTATCACACCACACACCAAAAGACACAAGAACAATAATGATTGTCAGCCAGTCTAACTGGCATATCCTGGAGATACAGTGGGATGCAAAAGTTTTGGCAACCTTGTTAATAGTCATTATTTTCCTGTATAAATCGTTGGTTGTTACAATAAAAAATGTCAGTTAAATATATCATATAGGAGACACACACAGTGATATTTGAGAAGTGAAATGAAGTTTATTGGATTTACAGAAAGTGTGCAATAATTGTTCAAACAAAATCAGGCAGGTGCATACATTTGGGCACCACAAAAAAGAAATGAAATCAATATTTAGTAGATCCGCCTTTTGTAGAAATTACAGCCTCTAAACGCTTCCTGTAGGTTCCAATGAGAGTCTGGATTGTGGTTGAAGGTATTTTGGACCATTCCTCTTTACAAAACATCTCTAGTTCATTCAGGTTTGATGGCTTCCGAGCATGGACAGCTCTCTTTAACTCACACCACAGATTTTCAATTATATTCAGGTCTGGGGACTGAGATGGCCATTCCAGAATGTTGTACTTGTTCCTCTGCATGAATGCCTTAGTGGATTTTGAGCAGTGTTTTGGGTCGTTGTCTTGTTGAAAGATCCAGCCCCGGCGCAGCTTCAGCTTTGTCACTGATTCCTGGACATTGGTCTCCAGAATCTGCTGATACTGAGTGGAATCCATGTGTCCCTCAACTTTGACAAGATTCCCAGTCCCTGCACTGGCCACACAGCCCCACAGCATGATGGAACCACCACCATATTTTACTGTAGGTAGCAGGTGTTTTTCTTGGAATGCTGTGTTCTTTTTCCTCCATGCATAACGCCCCTTGTTATGCCCAAATAACTCAATTTTAGTTTCACCTTATTCCAAAATGAAGCTGGCTTGTCCAAATGTGCTTGAGCATACCTCAAGCGGCTCTGTTTGTGCTGTGGGCGGAGAAAAGGCTTCCTCTGCATCACTCTCGCATACAGCATCTCCTTGTGTAAAGTGAATGGCTGAACGATGCACAGTGACTCCATCTGCTGCAAGATGATGTTGTAGGTCTTTGGTGCTGGTCTGTGGATTGACTCTGACTGTTCTCACCATTCGTCGCTTCTGTCTATCCGAAATCTTTCTTGGTCTGCCACTTCGAGCCTTAACTTGAATTGAGCCTGTGTTCTTCCATTTCCTCAATATGTTCCTAACTGTGGAAACCGACAGCTTTCTGTATCCTTCCCCTAAACCGTGATGGTGAACAATCTTTGTCTTCAGGTCATTTGAGAGTTGTTTTGTGACCCCCATGTTGCTACTCTTCAGAGAAAATTAAAGGAGGAGGGAAACTTACAATTGACCCCCTTAAATACTCTTTCTCATTATAGGATTCACCTGTGTATGTAGGTCAGGGGTCACTGAGCTTACCAAGCCAATTTGAGTTCCAATAATTAGTTCTAAAAGTTTTGGAATCAATAAAATGACAACGGTGCCCAAATTTATGCACCTGCCTGATTTTGTTTGAACAATTATTGCACACTTTCTGTAAATCCAATAAACTTCATTTCACTTTTCAAATATCACTGTGTGTGTCTCCTATATGATATATTTAACTGAAATTTTTTTCATAACAACCAACGATTTATACAGGAAAATAATGACTATTAACAAGGTTGCCCAAACTTTTGCATCCCACTGTATAGGAGGAAAGCCAGCCAGAGCACCTGGAAAAGAATCCATGCAGACTTGGTGGAACAGTAACTCCTCAAAGTCAATTTAACCGATATCGAAACTCAAATGCAATCTCCAGAGCTATGAGGCAGCAGTGCTAATCCAACCAAACATAAAAATAAAACTATTGATTGATAAAAATCCATAAAATCTCTCTCTATATATAATTTTTTTTTTGCATTTGAAATTAGAAATTATGTATGACCACAGAACATATTATAATACAGGAACTAATCACTTCGTTTGTGGACACCATTTTTATATCGTCTTTACAAATTATTATTTGTGTGCAAGTTATTTTACTAATATTGAGAAGAAGTAAACATAAACACACCAATCTATCCCATAGAAGTGCGACCCGCATCGCCCTCTCCAAGCCCTCCTCTCTGGACTCCAGCGCTGAGCCGTCCACCGCCAGACGTGTTTTGACAGAGAAGTTTTATTTATTCGTCCACATGACTGTCGTGGAAACTGCCACATTATAACTTTTTTTTTTTTTTTTTAAATTGGCAGTACTTGATAGTAGAAAAGATTAGGAAAACAGCTTTCCGTCTTTCTACTTTTTAACTGTGCCGAGCTGTAAACAACATGAAGATGACACCGACTTCCTCGGCTAGGGGTCTTGAGAACAAAGTGGACGCTGGGAGGCGTGGAAAGTCGGGCTGCTCTGTCGGGTCGAGAGCTTTGCAGTTTTGGGCGGTGTCCTCTCTTCTTGCACTGTTTGTGACACTTCGAGTCCCCCTCGGCTCCTGGGAGAGTGGAAATGAGTGTGATCGGTGCCATTGACCCAAAACTCTCTTTGTAAATTGCGCTGCACGACTACTTACTGTCCCTTAAGTAGGGTCACTAAAACCCCGCAACATTCAAGGTTGCTTTTGTGATGAATTCTTTTAAGATGATGGAGGGTTTATATCTAAAAGATGTACCGACCCCGTCATGTAAAGTATTGGACTTGGGAATTGTTTTGACCTTCTGCCCGTTAATCACGGAAGGGCAGAGTCCACATTTCTCAGAATAATTTTTCTCCTAAATCACAGGCACATAGTGCAAGGTTGTCAGGCTGAAATTTGCAGGATTGCATAGAAAATGTAATTTCTATACCACAGCGGACGTGTAGCGCCTTTCACAAGGGATCTGCTACCGAGAGATGATCCAAATACATTTAAGCTGCTGTTAGTGCTACTTACCTGTTGTGTTATAGTGCCTTTAAATTGTACTTTACCTGAAAGCACTCCAGTACTGCTCAATGTATCTTCTTCATGTTAGTTTTACTGTTTAATAATTTATATAGTACATTTTATTTTTTCCCATATTATATTATATATACACATACATACACACACTAGGGGGCTCGATTCGCTCACCAAACCCTGTTTTTGGTTTTCTGGATACACACTTTTAAGATTTTTTTTTTCTTGAATTGTAGCTATTTCATTAGTTCACTTTTATTTGGAATTTTTCCCAAGTCCCAATATGCTGAACCTTTTAAATGAGGTCAGTGAGACATGTGTTTAATGACTTTGTACCATAATTCAGGATAGGTTTCTCTGTTTGGAATTTCAGCACAGACAAAACGATCTACAGTACATCATCAGCAGTTATTCATTTTTTTTGCAAAGTAACCAACAAATGTATGTGAGGTAAACCCCGTTTTTGAAATTCTCCGGTATCTATCCATCTATCTATCTATTGACTTAAGCTTCAATACGTCCGACATATCACCTGACATAACACCTGTGTCCATACATTCGATCTTTATTCGGCTTTTCGTTATTTCTCCAAGTAATTTCTTTTTTTTGCGCCAATACGAAGTTTACTTTCTTTGTTTTGACACTGTCGTTTTTTTCTGCTTTCATATTCTGTATCTTGCTCTGCATGTGTTTCGCGCTTATGTTTGTTTTTTTTGAGTCTTTTGAATTCCAGTTTTCATTATCTCTAACCTGCTCTGCATGTGTTTGACCCCCGTTTTTTAACCTTTTTATGACGTTTTACTTCGTTTTCTACTCTGTCTTATTTCTGACCTCGCTTTGTCCTGCTTTTTTTCAATGACATCTGGTCCATGGTGATTATTTTCCCTTTTTCGAGTAATAATTTCTGTTTGTTTGTGCTTTACTTTCTTTTTTATATACTTTCTAATTTTCCCACTTTCATATTCTTTAACTTTCTCCACGTGTATCGCGCCGTTTTTTGAGCCTTTCGAATTCCACTGCTTTCATAATCTCTAACCTGCTCTGCATGTGTATAGCGCCGACATTTGTGAACGTCTTTATGAAGTTCGACTTTGTCTTTTACACTCTGTCTTAATTCTAAGCGCAATTGGACATTCTTCCCCCCCCCCCTCAAAATTCCACTTGTTCTGGGCTGAAAATTACTTTCCTTATTTTCTCAATTTGCACCTATTATTCTTTTTCTTTTTTTTTTTCTCTCCAACACTTTTGAGTCTCTTTTCTCCACGCTGCTTTCTTCTTCACTTAGTCATCTACATATCATTTATAACGTATTGCCCTTATACGCTTTATATGTGCCGAAAGCCCTGGATCTGCGTGTGCTCAAAGCCTTTGCACGACTAAGTGTTTTGCTGCCCATGGTCTTATTTGATATTGGTTGTAAGTAGGGCATGTCCCGCAAGAATCTCATGTTCTGTGTCCTTGCGAGACGATCTTGGGTCAACCATTTGGCACAAAGTCTCATGTTTAAGGTCCCCGCGAGACGCTCCGTGGCCAATTTCTTTCGTCTCACGGGTCTTTTAAGTGTCTTCGTGTCCCTAGTGTTTCTCTCCAGGATTTTTTTTTTTTTTTTATAATAGAGAGATATAATTTAAATATAAAGGCTCATGATCAAAAGAGAAAACAAAAGAACATGAAGATTAATTCTCTGCATGCTGACTACTTGCATTATTATATAAATACATTTATTAGTAAAATACCAGAAGATTTTATTACTTCATGCACATCAAGGTTTATCAACTGGGGTGGGGAGTGTTTAATTATACAAATTTTTCATATTTGCAAAAAACTTCTGTATTCTAATTACAAAGCACTGAGCTGCATTAATTCAAATGAAATAACCTAGATGACAAAATAATAAAGGAAGGTTTAAAAAATTAAGTATACAATATAAAAAGGTTAGCTCATATTATGTATTGTTTGTAAATAAATTTCACAGTTAGACAAGCTAAATTCTTGTTTCATTACAATGGAGCATTTCAACATGGGCATCAGAGAAACAGATTGACCTTAAACCTCAGTAGTGTTATTTTTCATTCCAGAAACCTTGAAATTGTCCTGACGTTGCAGTCAGGGTCCTTTAGGTAATATACCAACATGAGAATTCATTACAGAGTGTTAAGAAAACACAGATTTCAACAGCTCTCAAGATATCGCTATTTATTGGAAAGGTTTTAAAAGATGTACAGCTTGGAAAAAATAACTGTTTTATCGTTTATGATAACGCCTACCCAACAACACCAATGATATCAAAAAATACTTCAAGCAACATATATATATATATATATATATATATATATATATATATATATATTTTTTTTTTTTTTTTAAGATTAGTGTCTAAATATTGTTGTCCTACTCCATTTATTTTCCACAAATCAGGTAAATTCGGACAATAAATAATTAAAACCGTTACAAAACATATGCATTTATTAGATCAAAATTTTTAATTGTTTACTGGGGCATTTGGACACCTGGATGGATGGAAGGATGCACAGACTTATGCCAGCACTACAACAGCCTCATCCTAGAACCTTGGTTAGACAATTTAAATAAATAAAAATACATAAATAAAAATCTAGTCTGACCCATCCTTTCTATTTAGGGTAAGCCCAGCTTAGCACAATAAAAGACCAACCAGAGTAGTTACAGGAGTGAGAAATTGCCTATATTGACAAAATACATAATCTGGTAAGAAACGAATTACGTCATCAAGAAACTGTAAGACAGTACTGTGAATTCATCTGCACGACTGAGATAGATTGGAACATTACAGGTAACCATCTGATGACGTATCAATATCTAAGTCCTTCAACTATTAATAATACCTATCGAGTAATGTTTAAACGTAAGATGCGTCCATTGATTAATACCTACTTTACACCAAATACGAATAACTTGTAATAAGGTCACTTCGTTCATAAACCGTTCAAAAACACAAAAATGTATGATCAGGCTGTTCAATGTAACCGGCTGAGAATGATTCAATTTAATCTATAGTGTATATACGAGAATACAGAATCATTGCAGCATTGATCAGCTACAACACTACTTAAAAAATTAGCAGAACTACCAAATAAGCAAAAGTTAAAACACCGTAAAGAGCTTATTTAGTACATTCAGTATGATCCCGAAGTTATACATAGGTTGATAAACAAGGGCTAGTAACTAAAGTATCTTCCTGTAAGACACTATCCACTCCGCATAATTTAAAATAAAATCGGCGTCGAGCTCTAAATAAATGATCATTCCGGCACCTGACCGGCGACCACACTCACGTTTCAAAAGGAATGAATTTATTGAGCTCACTGGGAGACAGATATTGATATTTTTCAAAAATATCCATACAAAAAAAATATTCATAACTCGGCCACATTACTATAGGTTGTTCGTTTTAAATCCGTGTGCCTTTAAAAATCCGCCCATATGCCCACCTCCTCCACTGGCCACCCAATCAATGAAAAGCCAACTGTCCTTTAAACAGGATGAGCTGGCAAAATAACTAGCTCTGGCACTTTAATCCTCTCTGTTGTCATACTGCGACGATAAGATGCCATCGATAGATCTATTGAGTCTTCCTAAATATCACGGAGTGCAATCAGCCCGAACAGTACAAGTTTGCATAAAGAAGCAAGAAACTTATGGTGGCAGCTCACAACCTTCAAGGCAGATAAAAACAAACACAGTATGGAGACGGCAATTTAAGAAATACAAAAAAAAATTACAATCAAGCCTCCTAAAGACTTCAGAATGAAATCACGCCCTCGTGGAGGTGGGGGGGGGAGCTGTGGTTGGGGATAAACCGTGAGAAGACCTCAGCTTCAAAACGCCCTGCATATTAAAAAGCACGTTTAAAATATGGTGCCTGTTCAACTGGATCTGCTAGCGTTGTTCAAATTTGTGATGAGTACCACGTTTGCTAAGCAACTTGGTATTCATCCAAAACAAAAACGTGGCCGAAATAATTATTAGATACACTGAGATACAGTGTCAATGGTGACGGCAGAAGCGTACGATGCAGTTAGAAAGGTTGCCACAGTGCGCATCCTGCATAATATTTTTCATATAGACTTTTATTGAAACTAGATTTAATATAAAACAATCTGTTAATCCTCCAAACAGAACAGAATAACACTACATATTGGTTAAGCAACTGTACGATTTTGAAAGTCATGCCCTGCCATAGTCTCTCTTTACCACCTGCAGAATGTATAATTCATCACAATTAATATTGATGCAAATATCGGTTTCACTAGGAAAAAAACACCTTCCAATTGAAAGTCTCGAGTACCTTTAAAGACGAACTCAATCTTTATGTAAATATATACTTAAAACACCACATATTCAGCCAATAATATTCAGAAAGCGGTTTTAACTCTCCTACTCAGCACCTGTGTATGGCTCACCTGAATTCTTAATTACTGCGCTGCCAAATGCTATGTGCATTAAATTACATTGATACATTAGCTCTCATAAATTCAATTCTACCTTTTCGATCAAAGACATTAAAAAAGGCAAAGCTTTACCTGAAAAGGCAGCATATTATTACTGTTGTCTGTCCTGAATGCTGTGTCCTCCATCCAGGATTTTGGGGCGAGGGGACCAGCTCTGGGAAATTTAGGAGGAGCGATAACGTTGCTCGAATAGGGTTTTTTCAAAGGGGAGATGGGATTCAGCGGAGAGGGTACACCAACCCCCACGCCAACTCCGACTGCCCTCCTGGGGTCCCTATTGGCCTGCAGTCCACTCCAAGGATTGGAAGTGGAATTCCAGGCGGCATTCTGGTGATTATTCCAAGCGGATGATGAAGTGGAGGAAGAAGGGACTTTAGTGTTCATTAGGGTCGGATGGTTATATGCGTTTCTCTGGGGGAAGGGGGCCTGACTAGGGCTCACAGGCGACCTCCGTTGTTGTTGCTGCTGAGCTTGTTGCTGAGCCAAGCCGATCTGGGGTGAAAAAGTGCCCGAAAAAACGGGGTTAACATGGTGAGGAAAGTTTTGAAAAAGCATTGTCCCATTAACTGGGGGAATTCCTTGAAAAAAGCTATCGTCCACGGTGTTTGTGGTTCCTGTTGACCAAGTGCTTCCAAATGAAGGGGATAAGGATGTGCCACCGGGTTCCTGGGGTTGGTGGAAAGTCAAGCCAGGCAAGATCGGCGACTCCATATGCGCTTTCTCTTTGTTGTTTTGTGCTGTAGCCGGTTGGTTAACGATGCTTGAGGGGATGTCCTCTGATTTGGGGGGCTCTGAAGAGGAGGTCGGGGTGGAAGGGGACTCTAAATTTGCTGGCTCTTGCTGCTGCGGCTGGGCTTTGCTTTTGTCCATCAGTAAATCATCCTGCATGGTTTGTTGAGCTGTAACGGGGAGAAACAAAAATGAGTTATTACTGAGCTTTTCAAGTGCGACACGAGGCTGGTTTCTGTGGTGTTTGGGCAGCGAGAATCCGGAAACGTGATGGATAGCACTATCATTAATACCACCTCTACTGCTGCTAGAATTATTCGACTGCAAGGCATACTCGTAATCTCCCATTTAGCGCTAACTAAAAGCTACAGTATCGGCAGGATCGCGCTAACAGTTTCTCTTCTTAAGAAATATATAGCGGCTTCACCCTTTCTGATGCCTTAGTTCCCCTCGGTTGTGAACAGGAGATGTGCTTTGGAGGACAGAGATATTCACCAATTTCGCCACGTATCTTTTTTCCTTTTCACCGGAACTCCAGACTCTCACCCTGTAATGTGAACCTGATTCTGGTTCCTGTGTTTTTTTTTTTTCTGGGACCACCCCTAAAATTGATTTGCATACGTCAATAAATACAGCTGCGCCCTTCAACAAGGTTAAAGAGAAAAAACCTCCCCCAATGTTGCAATCAAGGCATTTAAAGGGACAGGTTGTGCCTATTTTAAACAGCGCTCAAATAAATGCGAATGCTGTCACGCCTGTTAGGCACATGGAAGCGGTGTCTAAGTAAACGAAAAGATTCTCGTTTCAACGTGTAAGGGCAATCAGATTCATAACTAATGCGACGGCAAAATGGACTTGATTGGGTTTAATGAGGCGACACGGACTACTAGAATGGCATGTAAGGGGAACACATAAAGACCGATAACAAGTCTTACACCAATACCTTAAGGCTGATTACGAACCGGGGGAATACATGAACGCCTGGTAACATCGACACAACTGCAGCTTATTTATGTACACCATTAGCCCTTTCACAAAACATCCTTCCCCACCCTTGAAAAATATTCGATCAGAGTGCGTCACTTTCCAGTAACATTGTTTCAAAATCTTTTTTTATGTTTACATTAAAGCAAACTCATGTTCAGCATTCCCTCTTGATCCCTGCTAATTATGTATTTTGATCGCTTACATTTCCCAAAAAAAGCAAATGCTATTTTAGAAGCTCGTGAGGCCAGCGTTTTGATACCATAAATATAAAAAGGGCTACACCCAGGAACAGGTCTAGTCAGCTGTCCCCGTCGCTTTCAAGCTGGAATGTTGATATTCTTTCCGCAACCGAATATATTACAATTTACAGAAAGTTGACTGTGGGTGGGAAATAGAAAAGGGGGTGGGGGTCATGCAAAACAACGAATGGTCACATTTTGTTAGGCCTAGCCAATACTTTATTTCTTCTTGTTAGGAACAATATTTCACAAAGTAATTGCACCCACAAAATACTAAATCGCACCTCCCATCGCATCAAAGAAACAGCTTATGAAATAAATAGCACACCTTAAGCAATTCAAATAGCGTTATGTTTTGTGCAGCTATTAGTTTAAACGATCTTAAAGCTAATCTGCATACAAGCCACCATAGGCAAAACATAGTCAATATTCTAACCAGCGTACATTGAATTGCCCAAAAAATAATATAAATTCAAAATAATTAAGCCATACATCGTCCAACTATAGATACAGCATGTTGATCCCATTTACCCTTTATCATACGCCCACAATAAAAAAACATTCATATATATATATACACATATACATATACATACACACATACACACACATATATATATATATATATATACACATACTGTAGTGGAATACGAGAGGCATAGTTATTGAAAAACTGTTAAAACAAGCCTTAATTCGTTAGAAGATACAGCCAATTAATAGTACAAATAGAAAAAATAGCAATCCACGTTAGAGAATTCGCATTCTCACAGCCTACTGGCCTCTGATGAAGGTCACGCATAGAGGAACACATGAAGGGGACGTTATGAACTTATTAATTTCCATTTCTTCCGTAGAGAACAGTTTCTTAAAATCAACAACACTCGTGTGCTTGTAAATTACAAACTAAAATCACATTTTCTTATTTTTGCACTGCCTGACGTTTGCTTTTTCCAATAGACAGCTTTGAATCCTAATAAATGCTTCATGTTTACACATATATACTAATAAACATGTACCGATATTACCTTTATCGTTCACCTTTGGGGTTTCTGTAAATAGGGCTATTTCTCTGTGCCTCTGCTGGGTTTGAATATGACAAATGAACTACCCTTCTGCTAGGGCTCTGTCGATGGCTTTAACAGCTGACTGCTGAATGCGCATGGACCTTGTAGTGCGGCATGATGGGAACTATAGTCTCACTGCATACTGTGATTTGAGATGCACGCTGCTCGGTAACCAAATCTGCCACGTTATAAGTAAGACGTGCCCTATTTTGAATGGGAAAGAGCAAAGCTCAAATGTTTGTTATTTTTTTTAAAGGAATGTCTAGTTTTTTTTCTATTTTTTTCACCGCCCATTATTAGTTTTATCTTTATTATTAGTAGTATTAGACAATTGTGGGCGTTCTAATCAGTTGCATTTTGTTAGAAAGTAGTAACGGTGAATAAAATATAATATTTTAAGATAAGGTAAATTTGCTCCTTTTTAACTTAACAGCAACTAACTATGTCATAGAGATTTGTGTAAAGCGCATTGAATGTGTTCGGCTTTAAGTTAAGTTACTTATATATTGCGTTATTATCGTAAGTATCTAGGTAGTATATACCAGTCATTTAGCAGCTATTAATATAAATACTCATGATTATAAGGGAATGAATTAAATTCTGGACTACTGCTGTTATGGGGATCATTTCTTGCTCCATATAGTACGCAGAAGCGTGGATGTTTTGTACTGACACATTCATCTGGATTGAAACAAACTACATATCCCAGGAGCCACCGTCACTCATGGGCCTCTCGTGCTTGTCATGGTGACGCAGACATTGTCACAGTTGTCCGCCGTCTTTTTTTTTTTTTTTTTAACCTCATCTATTTGTGTCGTCAATGGAGGGGACGCAGTTAGCGAGTTGTGATTATGTGTATAACACAGTGAATGTTTTTATTATTTGGCTAAAGAAGCACAGAGATTGGAATTTAAAGGTGTACTGAATATATACTTTTTCCGAAAAGTTACTGTTTTTCGTTTCTTGTTTTACCATTCTGTGGTACTGAGAGGAGACTCCGAGGCCTACCTTTGTGTATGTTTTGTATAGATTTTGTGTTAAAAAATGGCGGAGCAGACGACTGTAGCTGTGCAGTTTATCGACAGGTACGTCACCTTTTATTGTTTAGCTAGCCTTGATGTATTAGTATATTTACAAGGGCAATATGTTTAACGAATTTATAACGGTGCTGTGGGACCTCTTGCAATTAAAACAGTTAACGTTTGTAGTTTTTCCTCTTAACTAAAACGCAACATTTAATATTGTGGGCTACGCGCTCAAACTTGCTTTTTTATTTGTACAAGTTATAAAATGAGGAGTATAACTCAAGTGTCTCCGTAAAGACATAATTGCAACCCCATCTTTCGTCGTTGATATAAGAAATGTAACTTGTATTAATTTTCGCTTTTGAGCAGTACTTGCGGCTGTATAACAGTTTGCTTTTAGAGTTATTCATTTAAACTGTTGGGAACTGTAAATTCCAGGACTACAGTCACCCTTTAACACCGTGGTCGACATTTGCTCACCATTTGTTTTTGGATAGTTATTAAAAAAAAAAATGGGCTCATTTTCAGGTCAGAGGATCGGATATGAATGAATGGATGAGCTGCTTTACCAATCAGTATATGTACGTGTCGTCTTGTGTCATCAGTGTAGACAGAGGTATTATTAGCATTAGGGAGCAGGTCCTAGAGATATGGGTACAGATCTGTGAGTAACGCATTTTGAGTACTTGTGAAACGTTTCTAATGTATTAAAAACAAAGCGGCTAATGTATAATTGTTAATTAGGTTTGGATATTTATTCCATTGTGAATGCTAGTAGAAGGAGCCCTGTAAAAGGGAAGAAGAAAATGCCCGTACATCACTTAAATTGCAGTGACAATTGGCAAACGCTATGTGCATGCCATCTCATTCGTTTTTATAATTTTGGATTATTATACAGATATCAAGGATGGATTTGAATAGATGTGTTTTACCTTTTATTCTTTTGTCCATTGTTTAATTTTTTTTATTAGGAGAGTTTTTTTTATTTGCTTAAAATGAAAGTAGTCCTTGTTTGATATTTTGTTCATAGCCTGGTATACTGTTAATGTTTTTTAGATGTGTCTTATTTTTATGTAAGAAACATTTATGTAAGCCTGTAAGCTATCTTTTTATTAGTTAATATATGCAGTTAATATATTATGTTTCTAACCATAACAAAAACATTTGGGTTAGAGTATGCAGTGTAAGGTGCATCAATATGCACGATTTAAGGACCAGGTTAAAAGATTAAAACTGCAAAATTGCATCATTTATATCCGGTATTTATTATCACATATGCTTGCTTTCTGTTTTTGAGTTAGCTTTGTACAGTTGCTGTTTTGCATCATTGCCATATTTGATATAATTTGAATGTTACACAAAATTGTCCTGCAGATACATTCTTTTTAATGATAATAGTATATTTATTTCAAGGCAAAGATTATTCTACCTAAATTTATGTCTGTGCATTCCAGTATTACATTAGCTATTTTCTTAGCTAGATGTTATTTTAACTTTTGTTTATTTAAAATACAAAGAGGCAGCAAGGAAAGATACTTAAAAGCTCAGTAGTTAATGTCTGCTGCATCTTTACGTGATGATCATATTTCCACCTTCCTTAAAGTATGCAATATACACGGAACAAATTGAGGTTTGGGACCTTCAGCAATACAAATATCTCTACAGTATATCTGTAAATTTAAAGCACAATCTCTTTGTTTTTTATGTAAAACTTTGTTTTTCAATCCGCAGACCTAAAATTTGTCAAGTAGGTACTTGTTACTGTAAGTAAGGTTTTTGATGTAACTTTCAGCCTTACACTCACTACTGTGGCACAGATTTGGAGTACCAGTAAGTGGCAAGAAATACCACTGTGTGATTTATTGACAGAGAAACTGCGCTGCACAGGTTGTAATAGTTAGCACTCTTGCCTTTCAGCCAAGAAATCTGGGTATGATTACCACCCATTCATTTAGCAATTACATTTCCGTCACTATTTTTTTCATGGCTACGTGGCTAGAGTTTTCAATGTTATTTATTGCAATTTTATTTTTTTTTTTACCCTGAATAATAAAACCAATAATACTGTATATAAAGACGTTTTCCAGTACTAACAATAGTTGTGAACTAAATGTGCAAAGTTTAAGGGTAATAAAGTTTCTTAATTTATAATTTGTTGTTGCATTTTACCTTTCCATTTTCTCACCTGGGCAAAACTGGGTAAATCAGCTATTTAATAATACATTTTCATTCCATAAACTACTTTGTCGTAAATTTATTTTTTTCCAGTTGTATGCAGGTTAGAGATTTATCAAAAAGAAACATGAGCTGACTTTCCTAATATTTCCCCAATTTCCCTAAGGTACTTGTACTTTCTAACTGCAATATAGCTTTAGTAAGTATTTCAAAACTACAGCAGTCTTTGTAAATTGGAATCTCTTAGGTAGCAGTCTAAGCCTACGATGGCCTTGGTATCGGAACGTTTCAATTAGATCTTTGGGCCACAAATGGAAGTTTGCTTTAAATACATTCATCCACTGTATGTGCAGGACATGGTCTTAATTTGGCAAAAATGTTATATTAAATTATCAAAAAATATTTTTATACTGCAATAAATGTCATCCGTCACCTAGATCTGTAGAACGTGTATTTCTCTTTTGAGTGTTTTTCATTTTGTTGAGTTACATTGACACCATGTATAAATGTGTATTGTACATACCAGTCGGCGTTGGTAGTATTGTTAATGTTTAATATCATGGTTTATTATCCTAAAATAGGGCTGTTCAAATAATGGCATGTGCATAAAAATTGGTCTGCTTTCTTTTTGAAACAAGTGTATTCATAGCACTATTTGCCTAATGTGCCATATGGATAGTTTTGGTCACCAATTCTGTTAGTCACAGTTTGGAAAGAGCAGCAATAGAGACTCTGTATGTGGATAGCTCCCTTGTGATAGATTCCTGTTGGCCGATGTGCTACTGTATCTGGTGCGTATGTTCCAGACAGCAAATTGGAACTCTGATCTCTGTGTTACAGATTTCCTCAATTTTGTCTTGTTGATTCTTTTGCCAGTAACACACTTCTCATTAGCACCCTGGCCTCAGTTATTCACCAGTGCTGGCCAGTATTTTTCTAGTTTTAAGTTTTACTGTTTTTTAAATTTTTTTAATTAAGATTAATTTTTCTATTGAGTTTTAGTTTTTTTTGCCTTTTTCTAATTTCAGTATTTAACTTAGTTTTTTTGTCATTTTGTAATTATAGTTTTTTTTTTTGCTCAGTTTTTGTTATAGTTGTCAAAATGTATAATATTCATGTCGTACCTATTCATTTAATGTGTACACTTTTAATGTCTGTGACTGAGCATGGGAAAGGCACTATATAAAAAAAAGTATTATTATTAGAACTCAATTTTCTCATGATAATGTGACAGTTCAAGGCTGCTAGTATGATCAAAAAATGCAAGAATCAAATAACAAGTCTGATGTGATGTCATTTGTTACTTTTACCTGCAACATGTTTAAGCAAATAGTTTATTTTTAAAAACATTTTATTTTTGAGATTCTCTTTGCCAGCAGTAATGTGAACATACACGCAAACTCTTATTTTATATTTTTTATATCTCCTGATGCACACTATATGCCATCTACCTATTTTGAAACTTTGAGTATTTATTGTTCAGGGAATTCTTCCAGTTGAAGTCAGAAGTTTACATACACTTAAGTTGAATTCTTTAAAACTCACCTTTATAACCCCTCCACAGATTTTATAGTAATAAACTAAATTTAGCACGTCGTTTAAGACATCTACTTAGTGCAGGGCAAAAGTAATTTTTCCCAACAATGTTCACAGACAGAATATTTCACTTTTTATTGACAGTATCACTATTCCAGTGTGCCACAAGTTTACATACATTTTGTTAACTGTGCCTTTAAACAGCTTGGAAAATTCCAGAAAATGATATCAAGCCTTTCGGCACTTAGACAATAAGATTCTAGTAGCCAATTAGCCTAATTGGAGTGAACATGTAGATGTATGTTAAGACCTACCATCAAACTCCCTGCCTCTGAGCTGGACATGATGGAAAACATCAAAAGAAACCAAGCACAAGCGCAGGAAAAAAAAAAATGTGGACCTTCACAAATCCTTGGCAACAATCTCCAAACACTTGAAGGTTCCACATTCATCTGTACAAACAGCAGTAGCTCAGTCGGTAGAGCGGGTTGTCCAGCAATCGGAGGGTCGCAGGTTCGATCCTGGCTCCCGGCATGAGAATGCAGCTGTTGTGTCCTTGGGCAAGACACTTAACCTACCTTGCCTGCTGGTGGTGGTCGGAAGGATTGGTGGCGCCAGTGTTCGGCAGCCTCACTTCTGTCAGTGTGCCCCAGGGCAGCTGTGGCTACATAGTAGCTTATCATCACCAGCGTATGAATGGGTGAATGACTGTTGTGTCTGGTGTGTTGTAAAGCGCCTAGGGGGGTTCTTGAACTCTAGTTAGGCACTATATCAAATACAGGCCATTTACCAAGTATAAACATCATGGGACCACATAGCCATCTAAGCTTTACGGTATTTTAGTTACAGCTGTTACCTTTACGTAGTTGAGCCAGCAAACATCCGGCGGTGCAGACAAAGTGCTGTCAAGGCTTATTTCATCAGAGAGCTTAGTCTTTATGTATATATAAAAAAAAAAAAAAAAAAGTGGGGTAATAAACTGAGAAACAGAATTGGAGAAGTCGTCCTGTGCTTTTAGACAAACGGCAAGAAAAACTACTTTAATGAGTTCAGACCTTTTTTATTTTGTCCTTTTAAATGAAAGCAGACATCGTTTCAGTTTGGATGAGATTGTTTTAAGTTCAGCACTTACACTTCTAATTGGAAAAAGAAAATATAAAGAAGAATTTGAATTTGCTGCTTAGTAAGCAATAGGCATGTTAGTCTTGTCTTCTTGATGAACAACTTATGAACATTTGATACATTTGTGGGTTATTTAAAGATTTTTACTGTATTTATTATTTATTTGTGCATGTCATACATTATACATTTTGGCCAGAAATTACATATATTGTATTTTTGTGAGAGAAATGGTGAAAACTACTTTTTATTGTTTTTATAGCTGAGCCTTGTTTTAGATAGGTACATTACAGGAAAGAAATGTGACTGCTTGTAATTATAAAAAAAAAATATTTTATGCCATATGTACATATAATGGATAGATTTTTTTTTTGCATTTTTTATTAGTTAAAGTATGTATTTTAAGGATGTTTTATTTTAGTGTTTTTATGATCACTGGAGAATAAGCCAATAGAATTTCATCTATACTAATAAAAGGCAAAGCCCTCACTGACTCTGCCATATAAGGCTGTCCTTCGCTCTGGTCTCTTCATTCCCTTCCTTGGTTTGCCACGGTATTGACGTCTCCCAGCTGATAACTGCAGCCTTTTTATTTAATCCACGGCTTCTCCGCTGTTTTATTAAATATAAGTGTAGTGAATGCAATCACAGTTTGTTTGTCCTTTTCCACTTTAAGCCCATCTGGAAGAACTCCAAACACAGCTGTTAATGGGTTATGAGGGATTGTGAGTCCAAGGCTGTCTGAAAGGTAATTAAAAATTTTCGTCCAGAATAATGTTAATTTGGTGCAGGCCCAGAACATGTGACCCAGTGAGGCTGGAACTAGTTTGCAGCGTTCGCAGGTTGGATCATGCCCTGGAAACATTTTGGAGAGTTTTAGTCGAGACATATGTGCTCGATATGTAATTTTGAGTTGTATAATTGTATGCTTTGCGCATATGGAGCTCGAGTGAATTCTCTGCATTGCTACTTTCCACTCCTTTTCTGATATATTAATTGAGAGATCTTTTTCCCAGTGACCTCTTGGATCTTTGAAAGGGAGGGATTGTAAAATGATTTTATATATTGTAGAGATGGTGTCTAAGTCCTTGAGATTGAGCAATATTTTTCCAGCATGGATGTAGGTGCAACATGAGGAAAATCTGGGAAGGTTGAAAGAGGTGGTTCTCTTGCAGAGGTGCCACAGATAGAAGCTTCTCCGTCTTAAAATGCTTTCTACATTGGTTCCATATTCTAAGTGAGTGGAGCACAATTGGGTTATTAATGTATTGCCGATAACGTGTGTTTATTGGAGCACAGAGCAAGGCATACAAAGAAGTACTGCAAGATTTTACTTCTATTGCAGTCCAAGCCTGTGTATGTTCTTCTATTTGTGTCCAGGTTCTTATCGCCTGTATATTTGCTGCCCAGTAATAAAACTGGAAGTTAGGTAGAGCCATGCCGCCTTCTGCTTTTGTCTTTGTAGGGTCGCTCTTTGGTTGCGTGGATGTTTTGAATCCCAAATAAATGAGGTTATTGCTGAATCTAATTGCTTAAAGAATGATTTATTAATGTATATTGGAATGTTTTGAAATAAAAAAAGGAGCTTAGGAAGAATATTCATCTTAACTGTGTTAATTCTTCCAGCTAGTGTGAGATGAAGGGTTGACCATCTGTACAAGTCTTGCTTGATTTTTTTCCATGTAGATGGCAAAATTTTTCTGATAAAGAGCTTTGTGTTTACGTGTGATGTTTACCCCTAGGTATTTAAACTGTTCTGCAATGAGAAAAGGTAGAGTATCTAATCTAATATATGCTTGAGAATTCACTGGAAAGAGTACACTTTTATTCAGATTAATTCTGAGGCCAGAGATATTTTGAAATTCTGTGAGCGCTGTTAGGACTGCAGGCACAGAATTTTCTGGGTCCGATATATACAGTACTATATCATTCTGCCTATAATGAAATTTTCTGTTCCAGTCCTTCTCTGCTAATCCCCTTTATCTGATGAGTAAAAGACCTCCATGCTTCTACAGATAAGTCATCTGGATCAACAGCTTTTTCATTCTTCATCCTCCTTCATTGCTGTCCTTACTTCCTCCTTGCTAATCCTTTGCACTTCCTGATTCACTATCTCCACATCAGCCAACCTCTTCTCTCTCTTATTCTCTTCATTCGTCTGCCTCTCAAAGTACTTTTTCCATCTACTCAACACACTCTCGCTTGTGAGTACGCTTCCATCTTCATCCTTTATTACCCTAACCTGCTGCACATCTTTCCCGGCTCGGTTCCTCTGTTTAGCCAATCAGTACAGGTCCTTTTCTCCCTTCTTAGTGTCCAACCTCTCATACAACTCATCATATGCCTTTTCTTTAGCCTTCGCCACCTCTGTCTTTACCTTGCACCTTATCTCCTTGTACTCTTGTCTACTTTCTGCATCTCTCTGACTATCCCACTTCTTCTTTGCCATCTTCTTCCTCTGTATACTCTCCTGTACTTCCCCATTCCACCACCAGGTTTCCTTTTCCTCCTTCCTCTGTCCAGATGTCATGCCAAGCACCCTTCTTGCTGTCACCCTTACTACGTCTGCTGTAGTTTCCCAACTGTCTGGTAATTCTTCACTTCTGCCCAGTGCCTGTCTCACCTTCTCCCTAAACTCAACCTTGCAGTCTTCCTTTTTCAAATTCCATCATTTGATCCTTGGCTCTGCCTTCGTTCTCTTCTTTTTCTTGATCTCCAACGTCATCCTACAGACCACCATCCTATGCTGCTTAACTACACTTTCCCCTGCCACCAATTTGCAGTCTTCAATCTCCTTCAGATTGACTCTTCTGCATAGGGTGTAATCTACCTGTGTGCATCTTCCTCCACTCTTGTATGTCACCCTATGTTCTTCCCTCTTCTTAAAATACATTTTCACCACAGCCATGTCCATCCTTTTGGCAAAATCCACTATCCTCTGACCTTCTTCATTCTTCTTCTTGACACCATACCTACCCATCACCTCCTCGCCACCTACGTTCCTTTCACCAACATGTCCATTGAAATCCTCTCCAATCACCACTTTCTGTCCATTGGGTACACTGTTTATCACTTCATCCAACTTGCTCCAAAAATCTTCTTTCTCATCCATTGCACACCCAACTTGCGGGGAATACGCACTAACAGCATTCTTTATCACACCTCCAATTGCCAGCTTCATAATCATTACTCTGATACTCTTTTTCACCTCCAAAACACTCTTGACACTGTTCCTTCAGAATAACCCCTACTCCATTTATCCTCCTATCCACACCATGATAGAACAATTTGAATCCACCTCCAATCCACCCCGCCTTACTCCCCGTCCATTTATTCTCTTGCACGCACAATATATCAACCTTCCTTCTCTCTGTCATATCTGCTAACTCTCTCCCCTTACCAGTCCAAATTCTGTACAATTTGACTCAATTTTATGTTAATGCATGACTTTCTTCCATAGAAATTAGGGCAGAGTTTTTATACATTAGAGTATCTTATTCTCTGTTCTGTGATGGTAAAGGATTTTTCTCTTTTTTAAATAAGAGTTTGGCTGTAAATTAAGAGCCTTTAAAACATTAACCATAAATCTAAATTCTGTGTTTTTCAATTTGTAAATAAGAAATTTAAAATGATTACGAAATCATAAAAAATCAACTGCACAATGTTTCATGTTTACAAAAAAATTAATTACTTACATCTAACTGAGGAAATATAGTTGGGTTATGGGGTTTGACATTTCCACAGCCCCAAGCACATATAATTAGGAGACATAATGCAAGGGACCTCCACAAATGCAGCCAAAAAATATATATTTCATACTGTGGTATGCTGAGGTTCGCGACTCATTGCCTTTTAAAATAATCGCTGGACTCGCAACTTAAGGAGGGGGTGTAGTAGTGTGGCTGGAGCAGTTCCCAGGTGCAATGCAGCACGGGCGTTTCCTCACTTAAGTGCACAGGTGAGTAATCGTCCCTGTCTGTAATTAATGTTGGAAGCTGCTAATCACCACATCTGTGCCACATCCCATATTTTTAGGGGGGAGGAAAAAATGGAACGAAAAGGTTGAGAGTTTAACAGACGGCTGAAGAGCAGTCTCAGTGAGGATGATCCGGCCACCTAGAGGGGAAAGGCAGCACGAACAGGGGACCCATGAAGGAGCATAGGTTGTAGTGCTCTAAGGGCAGGTTTACCCCACTGAACATAGGCGTGGAGTAGTGCGAGCATGGTGGATGACCTCCCCAGGAATCCGAGGTACAACTGCAGCAGCTTGAATGTTGATGGGAGGAGTATCGACCTTGGACGGTCTGGCTACGCTGTGAGGAGGCAGCCGAGATGGGGGTTGGGGTTGAAGTTCGTAGCTGCTGAGTGTCCATTGGCTGTGTGAGTTATGGGTGAGTTGGGGAAACAAAGAAGGAGGTAGGTTGGGATCTGAAGGAGCCAGTGATTGCATTTTTAACCTCTGCTTTTAATGGATTTATTTGTGTTTTTATCCCTCACTATTCACTTGTTTGTATGGATTATTTATTTATGGAAGTTTTTGAAGCACTGCACTGCGGAAACTTTTTTTTTTAAAGCAATGAACACTTTTTACAGCATTCCCTTACTCCATGTGTGATTTGTCCCCAGATCATTCAGTCATAACTATACACGGTGTTGGGTTTGAGAGGCTCACAAATGTGAAGACCGTCTCACATTCTTGAAAACAAATACACTGTTTTTGGTTTAGATAAAAAGCTGAACCGGGGTAGTAGGTATCAGCCAAGAAAGAGTATTTCAATATTTTGGGGTAAAATCACCCCTGAAACAGAAGTACTAAATATGCTAAAATCTCACAATGCCTTAATGGATTTGTTTGAACTCTGGTAATGTTGTAAAAAGAAGAAAAGTAGCCAAAATGTGTTTTATCTGTCATTTTTTTATTTTTTATTTTTGTTACTATTATGCTGCATATATGAGCTGTGCAAAGGCTTTATGCAAATGATGATGAAGCAGAAATAATTGACCGGCCACAAGAACAGCATCACTAGCCACTTGGATGGATGGGTGGATGACTGAAGAAAGGCCATTGTCTTTTTTCATGTTCTGGACATTTGATCAAATTATGAAACTGAAAGAGAAAGTTTGTTGAAGCTCAAGAAATAAATGCTGTACTTGAGTAAACAGCATAAACAAACCAAAATCATAAAGATCTAGTAATAATAATGGGTAAACCTGGTGTGAAAATATCTTAAGACAACTTAAAAAAATGTCATCATGTTTAAGAGAAAGAAGTGATATTTAACTATGATCCCAATTCATTATGTGACTTGACTCAAATGTAATGTTACTTTAAGAAGTTATTAGACTCCAGAGTAGGACAGGTTGCAGGAAAGTTGCAGATTGCAATGCTGATGTAAGTGCAGTAAACAAGTTGTGAGACAAGAAGTCATTCCCCATCCCCCCAATCCCAAACTCCACTCCAGGGACATTGTAGAGCCATAATGAAATGCTAAGGGTAATTGAGTTTATTCAAGGTGATGAATTATCCCAGACTGACCATTTTCAAAACAAGCATGCTAATTATGTCATATAGCAGGGGTGGCTAACTCCAGGCTTAGAGTGCCGCAGTGGCTGCAGGTTTTCATTCTCACCATCTTCTTAATTAGGGACCAGTTTTTGCTGCTGATTACTTCTTTTAATTAACTTGACTCAGGCCCCATAGTTGTTTCTTTTTCTTTAATTAGCAGTCAAACAATAATTAGACACAAAAGCCACCACATAACCAGCTACCCTGTTTCAATATCTGAAATTAAAAAGAGGTGATGGTCTTGCTAAGGTTAGAGTACCATATTTAACAATAGTTCCTTGTGGTTTCGGTTTCCCTGAGTTCCGTGGACATACATACTAAATAAAGGTACCTGGAATATCACTTTACGTTATTTGTGCTCAATGTTGTTGGTGATCTTTGACTAATTATACAAAGCTTTTCACATGTAGTTATTTGGCAGCTTGTACTTATTTAACCTCTTCCCAGCTGAAGGTATTTTTCAGCAATTTCTGTCTGAAGGGAGAACACCATAATAAAGCCTTATTATGTAATGATAAAACTTGACATATATCTTCTCAAATGTGATAGAAGTTGTGTTTGTGTAAAATTTAAATATATTCCTTTACTCAAAAACTGATACCAAAATAGCCAAATAAACACAGGCGGGCAAAGTGATTTTTTTTTTTTCAAATTTTTGTTATAAAATGCAGTATATTTCAAGTTCAATTAATGCCAGGTGAGATTTTGCACCTCTGAAGTGTTCCCAGACATGTCAGCTGTACCTGTGAAAAATGTCATATTGATAACACAAAGAAATAAATAGTTACAGCATTTGGCACCATGGGCACCCCTTCCACCTCCAGGACCTTTCCCGGCAGAGATGTCCAAACTATAAATATAAATAATATAAAATTTATATAAAATAGTTTAAAATATTTTTCTAAAATAATTTCTTGCGTATATACACACATTTGTTGTATATGAACACACACAACCTTTCCTCCCCCTCATCCCAAAAAAAAGTCACATGTTCATCTATTTCTTTCATCTTTGGTAGTATTTGTTTTCAAATGTGAGCATGTTATATATCGTTTGCAAAAGTCTCTGACTCGGCTATAAAATGGTATAAAGACCCTGGCTACTAGGCTGGTTTTAATTTTTTGATGACATATAATGCACAACATGTATGATTTCATGCCAGATTAAAAGTCAACTGTATATACAGTAACAATGTGATCACTGTGAGTGTGTAGTAGTTACCCGTGGCTCTCAAACGAGGTATTGTTTGTGCCAGCATGTGGCGTAGTTCGTCTATATGATGCGGCAAAAGGTGTTTTAAAATAATTTTGAACCTTTGTCGGGCTGGTACTTGTTGTATTAGATGGGGGATGGGGAGCACACAATGCACTATTTAAAAACTAAAATAAAACCAGATTCCCAAGCTCTAATTACACATGCTCAATTCAAAAACATGTTACCTGGTGACTTTAGACTGACTCTTGTGAATATGTGTGTGTGCTGCTGCACCCTAAACTGAATTTGATCATGCAGGCTTATTACGCAATACGCTACAAGCTGATTCATTTAAACAATGAAGATCAATCTGGGACGTGTAACAAGGGCACTGATTTGTCATAAATATTGTGGGAGCAAAGAACTATTAAAGGTCACATCTTAGATAAACCAACAATAACAACAACAGCGAAATGGCTGCTTTTCTGCTTATGTAGTAAAGGAGCTGCAAATCGCTGAAGGGTATTGAATACAGCACAGTGATCCCTCGCTATATCGCACTTTGACTTTCGCGGCTTCACTCCATCGCAAATTTTAAATGTAAGCATATCTAAATATATATCACGGATTTTTCGCTGGTTCACGGATTTCTGCGGACAATGGGTCTTTTAATTTATGGTACATGCTTCCTCAGTTTGTTTGCCCAGTTGATTTCATACAAGGGACGCTATTGGCGGATGGCTGAGAAGCTACCCAATCAGAGCACGTATTACATATTAAATAAAACTCCTCTATGATATACGATATGCTTCCCGTGCGGTACTTTGCATACTTAAAAGCTCTAGCAGCACGTATTGATTTTTCTCGGTCTCTCTCACTCTCTCTGCCTGACAGGGGTGTGAGCAGAGGGGCTGTTTGCACAGAGGCTGTTTGCTTAGAAGATACGGACGCTCCTGTAAAAAATGCTGAAAGACTACCTTCACATTGATCCCTTCATTCCGGCCACTTTATCGCGGTGCTTGCATACTTAAAAGCGCAACAGCCCTATTGATTTTGATTGTTTACTTTACTCTCTCTCTCTGACATTCTCCGCTCCTGACGCGCATCTTGAAGAGGAAGATATATTTGCATTCTTTTAACTGTGAGAAAGAACTGTCATCTCTGTCTTGTCATGGAGCACATTTTAAACTTTTGACTAAAGGGTGTTATTTCATGTCTAGAGGGCTCTAATAATGTTAGAAAACGTATTTAGAAGGTCGAAAACCGGTTTTCAATGCTCTAACTGCGAAAATATTAGATTTATAAATAAAGAATCCTACTTCGTGGAAATTCATTTATTTGTCTGGAGCGGATTCACCGCGATAAACAAGGGTTTACTGTATAACTGTGCAGAGAATATTTATATACAGTATTGGAGAGTTTCTAAGGGCTTAAAATATATAAAAATAACCATACAAACATATGGTTTCTACTTCGCGGATTTTCACCTATCGCGGGTGGTTCTGGAATGCAACCCCCGCGATCGAGAAGGGATTGCTGTACTCCCAACTGGTATTGGATAGGAGACACAGATGCGTCATAATAAAATTAAGCAATCAACACTGGAACTCTAGGCTTTGATTATATTTCTAAAGATTGATCTGATTCAAAGTATAAACATCTCCTGGATGGCTTCTATGAAAAACTCTACAAATATAATCCTCTGATACTGCATTCTTTGCTTATGTTAGCAAGGAAATGGTAAATGGGAATCATGGGTAAATGTTTATGGATAATAACTATTTCGTTTACATTGAATTTTGTGATTGTATTAGGCTGGTCAATTTAGTTCATGGTTCTAAATTTATATATTCATAATTTATGGGATTATATGATAAAATTATAGTGTGCTTTCACCATCAACATAAGCTGCCTAGTAAGATGGAGGTTTAAATGTAGAGCTACCCTCACAAATCTTTACTTATATTGCTATTCAGTCAGTCAGTCAGTCAGTCATTATCCAACCTGCTATATCCTAACACAGGGTCATGGGGGGTCTGCTGGAGCCAATTCCAGCCAGCACAATGAAGGAACAAGCCCCAGGCAGGGTGCCAGCCTACTGAAGGGCACACACACACGCGCTAGGGACAGTGCACCTAACCTGCATGTCTTTGGACTGTGGGAGGAAACCGGAGCACCCAGAGGAAACCCATGTAGACATGGGGAGAACATGCAGACTCCATACAGGGAGGACCCGGGAAGCGAACCCAAGTCACCTTATTGTGAGGCAGCAGCGCTGCCACTGTGCTGCCTTGCTCTTCAGTTATAGCTTTTTATATTTTTTCTTTGTACAGTTGTGGCCAAAAGTTTTGAGAATGACACAAGTATTGGTTTTCACAAAGTTTGTTGCTTCATTGTTTTTAGATCTTTTTGTCAGATGTTTCTATGGTATACTGAAGTATAAATACAAGCATTTCATAAATCTCAAAGGCTTTTATTGACAATTAAGTGTATTCAAAGATTTTTCAGTATTTGCAGTGTTGGCCCTTCTTTTTCAAGACCTCTTTAATTCGTCCTGGCATGCTGTCATTCAACTTCTGGGCCAAAACCTGACTGATGGCAGCCAATTCTTGCATAATCAATACTTGGAGTTTGTCAGAATTTGTGTTTTTTTTTTGTCCACCCGCCTCTTGAGGACTCACCACAAGTTCTCAATGGTATTAAGGTCTGGGGAGTTTCCTGGACATGGACCCAAAATTTCAATGTTTTGTTCCCTGAGCCACTTAGTTATCACTTTGCGTTATGGTGCGGTGCTCCATCATGCTGGTAAAGGCATTGTTTGTCACCAAAATGTTCTTGGTTGGTTGGGAGAAGTAACCGTCAGTGGATGTTTTGGTACCATTCTTTATTCATGGATGTGTCCTTAGGCAAAATTTTGAGTGAGTTTACTCCCTTGACTGAGAAACATCCCCACACATGAATGGTCTCAGGATGCTTTACTATTGGCATGACACAGGACTAATAGTAGCCATCCTCCAAAAGTCTTTGCCTCACTGTGCGTGCAGATGCACTCACACCTGTCTGGTGCCATTCCTGAGCAAGCTCTGCACTGGTGGTGCCCCGATCCTGCAGCTGAATCAACTTTAGGAGACAGTCCTGGCGCCTGTTGGACTTTCTTGGGCACCCTGAGGCCTTCTTTTCAACAATTGAATCTCTCTATTCTCACTCAATCAGCATGACAGAGTGATCGCCATCCTTGTCCTCGTCAACACTCTCACCTGTGTTAACAAGAGGATCACTGAAATGATGTCAGCAGGTCCTTTTTTGAAAATTTTTTTAGGGATTAAAGTTATTTTCATGGCAAAGAGGAACTTTGCAATTAATTGCAATTCATCTGATCACTCTTCATAACATTCTGGAGTATATGCAAATTGCCATCATAAAAACTGAGGCAGCAAACTTTGTGAAAATTAATTTTTGTGTCATTCTCAAAACCTTTGCCCACAACTGTATAGTAAGTTCCCCATATTCATGTGAGTTAAGTGCTACCTGTAAAAACTGATATTCTTAAATATTATAGTTCTCATTTAAATACACAATTTAAAATGTTTTTCATATAAGCAGATCCAACATGTGTGCGGTATTTAAAAGATATAAATGAGATCTTTAATGTTTCAATTGATTGCAATAATTCTGTTTAACATCTTATGCCTAAATAGGTTTTTGGTTTTATAGTACCTATTAAAGCAATAAATGGCTGCTTTTCTGCTTATGTAGTAAAGGAGTTGCAAATGACTGAAGAGTAATTAATACAACACTTCGCATTTTTAAAATAAATTATTTATATGATTTAAAAACCTTTGCTTACACAAATCAAACTCAACAATATCACTTTAGGAATTTTTACTCAAAAAATGTGATTTCAAGTACATAACTAAGACTTTTTATGATGCATAACTCTGGAGTCATTTTTCTCTTGTGCCCGGTCTGTCAGCTATCATTTTACCAAATTTAGATTTCATATACCAGAGCATTGTAAAGTTATACTTATACTGTTTGGCACAAGGTATCCCTCTTTTTTGAAGCATTGTGTCTCTTTAAGAAACATTTAGTCTCTTGCATGTAAGCAATGTCTTAAAAAAAACAGGTGCAGTTATTTATTTAATTTTTTCTATTTTTTGGGGAAAAAAAATATAGACCGTCAATCACACACACTAAATATCACTCTGAAGCAACAACCAAATGGTGTCTGGCTGTTGACGTATAATTTACATGTTCATATCGAGGTTCTGTGATATTTGAGTACTGCTGAGAACCAGTTTACACCTCATATTTCAGAATATGTTTTAATGCAGTAATGAAAAATGGAACAGAGTACAATTAAAACTAAATGTATGATCCAGGCAATGAATTGCGGACTGAATTCATCCATGTCCCTGCCTGGGAAAGTAAGTTACATCATCTTGGCTGAATCACCAACAGAAATGATTCACACTGTACCAATATCTTTTTGATGATTCATTCTTTATGCTGGTGACTTAAAAGAAGTCGAGGCTTATTAGTCCTGCTTCTTTTATGGATTTTGGATTTCTTTCCAAATGGCTTATTGTATATAATGTTTACAAAAAAATGTAATTCTAAAGTAAATATTTATTTAAAAAAAATACCTTACTTGTTTGTGTGGTTTTAAATGGGATCTACAGGGCAGTAGTACAAATATACCCATGTTTTGATTTCAGAAACACGTCTTTTGTGTTTTCTGAGACATGCTTATGACAACAATAAGAATGTATTTTATCACAGTTTATTGACGCTGTGTCCTTTTCCCTGGGTGAACGACATTTTCCTGTGTACTTGACTGTTGACAGACCACATCATCAGTGGATTCTTAATATAAATGAAGTAAAACTACACAAACCCATGCAAATATGTGAAGCTGCTTACCGTTG
The DNA here is from genome assembly GCF_016835505.1 of Polypterus senegalus. Taxonomy (NCBI): domain Eukaryota; kingdom Metazoa; phylum Chordata; class Cladistia; order Polypteriformes; family Polypteridae; genus Polypterus; species Polypterus senegalus. The sequence goes on from NC_053154.1 coordinate 243,381,555, forward strand.
TGAAAAACTATATCCACATACAGTAGTTTTATCAATGGAATTGTCATTTGCCAGCAAACTAAATACTGTATAGCTGAGTAGCTCTTATGTCAAGAAGCATGGTAGCAGCATGATATTCTATATGGTGTTCCACAAGGCTCTATCCTGGTTCCGCTGCTCTTCTCAATCTGTATGCTTCCGTTACGTCAGATTACCTCAGGGCACAACGTGAGCTACCACAGCTATGCTGATGACACACAGCTGTACTTGATGACACCAACTCTCTCGATTCACTAATACAATGTCTTACTGGTATTTCTGAATGGATGAATAGTAATTTTCTCAAGCTAAATTAAGAGAAAACTGAAATTTAGATTAAAAGTTAAGACGGAAGTAAAAAACTTAGGGGTAACTGTTGACTGAATTTTAACTCCCAAATTAATCAGACCACTAGGACAGCATTCGTTCACTTAAGAAACATAGCAAAAGTTAGACCTCTTAGAGTGGTGTGAAAAACTATTTGCCCCCTTCCTGATTTCTTATTCTTTTGCATGTTTGTCACACAAAATGTTTCTGATCATCAAACACATTTAACCATTAGTCAAATATAACACAAGTAAACACAAAATGCAGTTTTTAAATGATGGTTTTTATTATTTAGGGAGAAAAAAAAATCCAAACCTACATGGCCCTGTGTGAAAAGTAATTGCCCCTGAACCTAATAACTGGTTGGGCCACCCTTAGCAGCAATAACTGCAATCAAGCGTTTGCGATAACTTGCAATGAGTCTTTTACAGCGCTCTGAAGGAATTTTGGCCCACTCATCTTTGCAGAATTGTTGTAATTCAGCTTTATTTGAGGGTTTTCTAGCATGAACCGCCTTTTTAAGGTCATGCCATAGCATCTCAATTGGATTCAGGTCAGGACTTTGACTAGGCCACTCCAAAGTCTTCATTTTGGTTTTCTTCAGCCATTCAGAGGTGGATTTGCTGGTGTGTTTTGGGTCATTGTCCTGTTGCAGCACCCAAGATCGCTTCAGCTTGAGTTGACGAACAGATGGCCGGACATTCTCCTTCAGGATTTTTTGGTAGACAGTAGAATTCATGGTTCCATCTATCACAGCAAGCCTTCAAGGTCCTGAAGCAGCAAAACGACCCCAGACCATCACACTACCACCACAATATTTTACTGTTGATGTGATGTCTTTTTCTGAAATGCTGTGATTCCTTTTACGCCAGATGTAACGGGACATTTGCCTTCCAAAAAGTTCAACTTTTGTCTCATCAGTCCACAGGGTATTTTCCCAAAAGTCTTGGCAATCATTGAGATGTTTCTTAGAAAAATTGAGACGAGCCCTAATATTCTTTTTGCTTAACAGTGGGTTGCGTCTTGGAAATCTGCCATGCAGGCCGTTTTTGCCCAGTCTCTTTCTTATGGTGGAGTCGTGAACACTGACCTTAATTGAGGCAAGTGAGGCCTGCAGTTCTTTAGACGTTGTCCTGGGGTCTTTTGTGACCTCTCAGATGAGTCATCTCTGCGCTCTTGGGGTAATTTTGGTCGGCCAGCCACTCCTGGGAAGGTTCACCTCTGTTCCATGTTTTTGCCATTTGTGGATAATGGCTCTCACTGTGGTTTGCTGGAATCCCAAAGCTTTAGAAATGGCTTTATAACCTTTACTAGACTGATAGATCTCAATTACTTCTGTTCTCATTTGTTCCTGTAAGATGCTGCAGATGTTCTACCAGACGGTTGTGGCGAGTGCCCTCTTTTACGCAGTGGTGTGCTGGGGTGGCAGCATAAAGATGAAAGACGCCTCACGCCTGGACAAACTTGTTAAGAAGGCAGGCTGTATTGTAGGAGTAAAGTTGGACAGTTTAACATCTGTGGCAGAGTGGCGGGCATTAAGCAAACTTCTGTCAATCATGAATAATCCACTGCATTCACTGAACAGTGTCATCTCCAGTCAGAGGAGTAGCTTCAGTGACAGACTTTTGTCACTGTCTTGCTCCACTGACAGACTGAGGAGATCGTTCCTACCCCACACTATGCGACTCTTCAATTCCACCTGGGGGAATGAATATCTATCTATCTATCTATCTATCTATCTATCTAATGTGTTTGATGATCAGAAACATTTTATGTGACAAACATGCAAAAGAATAAGAAATCAGGAAGGGGGCAAATAGTTTTTCACACCACTGTATATCATTGAAAGATGCTGAGAAATTAATTCACGCTTTTGTTTTCAGTCCACCTGATTACTATAACGCACTCCTCTCAGGACTACCCTAAAAAGACATAAATCATTTGCAATGAGTGCAGAATGCAGCTGCTAGAATCCTAACTAGGAAAAGAAAATCCAAACACATTTCTCCAGTTTTGATGCCACTACAATGGTTACCTGTGTCTTTCAGAATTGACTTCAAAATTCTGCTTATGGTTTATAAAGCCTTAAATAATCTCGCTCCATCTTGTATATCGGAATGCCTGACACCCTATATTCCAAATCGTAACCTTAGATCCTCAAATGAGTGTCTACTTACAATTCCAAAAGCAAAACTTAAAAGAAGCAGTGAGGCGGCCTTCTGCTGTTATGCACCTAAAATCTGGAATAGCCTGCCAATAGGAATTCGCCAGACTACAGTGGAGCATTTTAAAACACTGCTGAACACACATTACTTTAACATGGCCTTCTCATAACGTCACCTTAATTTAATCCTGATACTCTGTATGTTCAATTCATCATAATAACTATTCATGGTGGCTCTAAAATCCGTACTGACCCGTACTCTCTCTTCTGTTTCTTTTTTCGGTTCTTTGTGGTGACGGCCTGCGCCACCACCACCTACTCAAAGCATCATGATGCTCCAACATTGTTTGACTAAAATCCAGAAGTCTGCATGACCATCATCATCAAGTCCTTCTGTGATAACCCTAAATACAAAGAGGACTGTTTCATTTATGTTAGGTAGAATACCCAGACAGGACTTTGTGCTCTCATGGTCTGTAATCCCTGCAGATTTTATTTTTTTCTCCAGCCGTCTGGAGTTTTTTTTTTTTGTTTGTTTTTTTTTTGTCCACCCTGGCCATCGGACCTTACTCTTATTCTATGTTAATTAATGTTGACTTATTTTATTTTCTTACTGTGTCTTTTATTTTTCTGTTCTTCATTATGTAAAGCACTTTGAGCTACATTTTTTTGTATGAAAATGTGCTATATAAATCAATGTTGTTGTTGTTGCTTCGTGGATCTGATGCCGTAAGTTTGATTTTTTTTGGCCATTTATTGACCCATTGTATGTATATCTCTGTATCAGTGTATATCTCTAAATATATGCAGTTTAAGTGAATTGGTGGTTCCAAATTACTGCGAGAGTGGTTGAGTGTATATAGTGGAACCTCAGTTCACGAACGTCTCTGAACAAGTACAAATTGGGTTACTACCAAAAAGTTTTGCATCTGTTCACGACCACACACTCTGTTGACGAACAAGCCAGTTTCCCTTCCGGTTCATATGCGCCGATGATTTCTGCACGTGTTCAGTCTCTCCCTGTACTGTACATTGTTCTCGTGTATCATGCAGAGGGACTCTCCCTCAAAACTGTAACCTCCTCTCAAACCAGCTTCCTCCTGTGGTTTAGCAGGTCCGCAGCCCCCGTCAAAAAGGCCAGTTTTAATAAATAATCACAGCACTCGCGGCTTAGCGAGGGGGCGTGGTGGTGTGTGGCCAAAGTGGTTCCTGAGGAGTTTGTGATGTGGGTGTTTCTCACCAAAGTGCACAGGTGAGAAGTGGTCCACATCCGTAATTGTTCCCAGGAGCTACTCATTGCCACGACTACCACACCTCTTCATAAATAAAAGTGCGAGTCGGCTAAAGGGAAAAAGAAGAGAGCGGGAAAGAATGGGAGGTTGCAGGAGAAGGCAGGAAGCAGGAGTAGAGAGAGAGAGAGAGAGAGTGTGCGCGAGCTGCTGAGCAGGGAGCCTGGGTGTTTGTCTCAGTGTTATTCAATGTTTTTACATTTAGTTTACTATTACACAGTGCATTCTATGGTATAATTAACTATTTTTGTGTTTAAAAATATTTAAAGAAACTATATTTACATACAACAACAGTTAATATGGTTAATGTGTTTTAAGCTGTTGCTTTTCGTTTGCTGTGTCCTTTAAAACCAATATTATGACATAAGATTAAATGTGTAAACATTTTTGTATTTTAATGACTTATTTCCAAAATTCCTGTTAAAAGTGAAGACATGTACCAGTAAAAGTTTTGGACTACATTTTGAAAAGGGCTAAAAGGACACCGAGGTGGATACGAAAAACAACAACAGTGTATATAGTGATAAAGATTGATTGATTGAAGTAGGTTAAATTTGCAGCTAGACATAAATATTGTATTTAAAGATGAAAACAGTAAATTAGCATATACTGTAGTATGAGAACCTATCCAGAGTCTACAATAGCTGATGTTCTTTTAAGTAGAAAGCCTAGTTTCATTAGCAGTAATGTGTAGGCATCTTCTTTATTTTTTATTGCAGAATCTGGGATTTTGCATGTTTTATTTTTGTTTAAGATTTTTTTTTAAATGGATGAGGCATCATTTCACTGCACTGTTGAGTGACAATATCTAATATTCAATGAGAAGTATGAGCTATCCCCATTTTGTTAAAGATGGATACATTTTTAAAAAAGATCATTGGAACCTTCTGTGTCTTGCAGTGGCAAGAATAAAAAGATAAATAAATTATAAACTGAAATATGGTTTTACTGTTATTTTAAATAAACCCCAGTGTGTAGTTAGCTGAGAAGTGTTGTCAAAAAAAGTATGAAACTTTCAAAGCTACTTCGACATTTAAATACAAAACATCCAGACAAAAAAGACGAGCCTGTTGATTTCTTTGAAAGAAAACTAAGCTATCTCCACAAGGACCGAGCCATTTTTACTTTGGTGACCACTACTAATGAAAAAGCATTACTAGTAAGTTATCAAGTCGTATTTCACAATACAAAAGCCAGTAAGCCACATACAATTGCCTAAAATCTGATTTTACAGATATCTCTTGATGTGGTGCAAGTAATGGTTGATGAAAAAGAGGCCGAAAACAATACCTTTCACCAGTAACACAATCCAAAGAAGAAGAATAAATTCTATTGCAGAAGATTTTAATAATAGTAATAATAATATGTTTTAATTATAAAACTTGATTTCTGGTCGACTTAAGTTGAGAAAAAGACATTTGATTCATTCCAGTGCATTCAAGAGCTCGTGGGAAATTTAGATATATTTAATGTGGTAAATTCTGAGTTCACACTGTGCTGCTTTGTCAGGTGACTGTTAACATGAGCCTTGAGCCCTCTTCTGAACATAGGCAAGAGCACTTCAGAATAGTATGGAAGACTATGTCTCTGATTTGATTGTCTCTATCACCCTCAACCACAGTTTTTAGCTGTTTTACTGAGCTGTGTAACAAACTTTTGAATAGTCTTACCTTTCTTTTATGTCAGCTGGTAAAATGTTTGCCTTGCAAAAGTCATGTTCACCTGGTGCATGAAGAAAGCATTTAACACAGCTAGTGCACTGTTGTAATCACCTGGCCTACCAGTATTTTCCAAAGTAGAAAATACATCCAGCACATCCAGCCTGCATGGTGCAAAGGTAATGCCATTCTCCATTTTTTTTTTTTGTTTCTGTTACATCATCTGTTAAAATTAGTCCTTTGTCACTTGTGAACAACTCAAACACTGCTAGCCATCTTATCCAGTGTTATCCCAGTGAGGTGGGTTCAGATGTTTCCATCTCAAAGAATATTTCAACTAACTTTTCATTGCGAAACACAACCATTTAGCAAAATTCTTGTCACCAAAGTACAGTCCACCTCGCCACAGCTTAAACTGTCAAATTGTATCAAAACAAAGGACACTGGTTCATACTTGAACACAATGCTTCTTTTATACTTAACATCTTAAGTCATTTTTTGTTATATCCCCCCAAGATGTTGCAACCCACACTTTTGGAATCACTGCTGTACATTATTGCTGCGTTTCCATCTTTCCACTGTTAGACTCACTTATTTAATTCAGGGAGCCTGTCAGTGCACCTTTAGATACAAGGTAGGAATCCTGAAAGAAGTACAAATTTTTAATTATGAAAGTAAATTGAATATTATCTTTATTCTTTAAATATCTTTACCAAACAAATTTGGCAGCTAAAATAAAACGCATCATTAACATTTTTCAGTTTTTAGAATGGGAATAAAAGTACTAATTTGTTTGTTGTGTATAAACTATACATAGGTGAATCAGTTTATATGCTTTTTAATATAGAGAATGTATTAGGACAGCAAAGGAAACTGATTCAGTCTAGAAGTGTATCTTAATCGGTGTGCCTTAAAGTCGGTAAAATCTGGACTCTTGAACCGGAGACTTGATGGTGACAGAACCAAAAGTACAAAACTATCATGAGGCTTTTCTAATAGGTGAGCCAACAAGATGGACAAGACAGCTGCCACTTAATTAACAAAATAGAAGACTCAAATATTTGCTGGCTGCAAAGATGAAACAAACAAGGTAGCAGCTGCATTATGTTGATAGTCAGCCCTGTTTATTGATAGGCAAAAATGAAGCTGCTGCCATATCAAATAAACAGACAAACAAAAACCACAGTTGTCTGGTGTTGGACTGTAGCGGTGCAAGAAAGCCTCCACCTTGCTGGGTAGTTGACCAAACAGAGACAACTAGCTGGTTAGATAGACTATATGACAACTGTGGCCCAGTCTGAGATGTTTATCTTCTCTGAAACAACAATACTGCATGTTTGGAGCTATCTCCTGTGAGTTCCTAAACAGTTCACATCTCCTCATTCCTACCTGTGGATATGTTCAGTGCTTTTTTAAATCAGTTTGTTGATGCTCTTAATAGGCAGCACCTTAAAGTAAAATGTATTTGGCTGATTAATATTTTGCATTACGTGGATACTTACATATATTCAGCATTCTTTAGTTGACTACTTTTCCAAACATGCTGACTGTTTTTGAAAGCACAATGTGAAAGTGGTGTTGTAACAAAAAAATCAGCCTGACAGTGGCATACATCTTCCTTTCGTGAAAAAAGTGCTCTGAAAGCGTTGGTCAACAACTTATTTTCAAGTACAGTACTGTGTTAATATTGTCCTTGCCTTAAGTATATTTTATGTTCTTCCTGTTAACTTTACATACAAAGGTATATTTAAAAAGTAAAGGCAATTTGAGCATTGTGTGGTAACTGCAACAGATAGAAGCTGATGCAATACAACACATTTGTAATAGCTTATGGGTAATTCAACCATGCACAATGCAGTGTTCTGTCATTAGTTTAGTTGAAGCCAAGGTCAGATTAAAATGGATACTCCACTACAGGATTGTACTATTGTTGAACAACACACCATAGTACAATTTCTTGGGCAGAAATTCACAATACTACAACACTAATTTATAAGAAGACCTATCAGTAGGTAAATTCTTTTAGGCTCAGTACTAATACAATACTAATTTATAAGAAGACCTGTCAGTAGGTAAATCATGGTAGGCTCCGTTTTTGTAAATATTAACATTGATGTACAACTTTGACTTCCTCATATCCAAGTTTTATGTAGAGAATATCAAACAGAGTATTTTTGGTAATTCAATGATTGTGTGAAGTTTGCTTGTTTTACCAATGCATATATGAGTGTTTCTCCAAATACTCTGGTTTTCTTTGCATTCCTGTGGTTGCATTGATTTACTACTCTTAATTTCTTTTGCTAAGCTGGCAACACACTGTACATCTTCTAGTTGGAGGGAAGTTATTGACTGTAGTTGCTGGACCTTGTCAGTTTGAGAATGTCTGATTACACAACTTGGACTCTCAGGATTACAAATCAGCATGGTTTCACATTTTCAAAGCATGTCATGCATCAGTGCATTCTGATGGTCAATAATGTGCTTTCTGATGGCACCAGTGCCTGTATGAATGCTTTCTAGGTATGGTGAGTTCAACTGTAATTTTGCCTCTTTTGATTTCTTTTTTCAATTTTGTAAAACACATTAGACAAATTAGCCTCTCATCTTTTTGTTCCATGTTCGATGTCCCATGACTGCCTCTGACTTGGCAGAATTATGTAAATAAAGTCCACAATTAAAAATTATTTTAAAAATTGCATAGTTTAATGGAGGATTAGAGTGTTTATGTAAGCATATGTTTCATTGAACTAGTGCCAGTTCAAGGTTGAGTGTTTCCTTGCACCTGATACTGTCCGAATCTGCTTTGGCGCTAGTCTCCCTATGACCCAATCTGGACTCATATAATATTGACTCAGTTGGTTCTTTATATTATAGTTTATAAATGAGTGATGGGTTATTTTTTTATCAGTAATAGTTACAATAAAGGTAAGTACTACAATTAGCTAACTTAACTTTATTTTTGTAACTGTAGCCTACATTATACCCCAGTTCTTTGGATAGAATGTACTTCTGAGTAGTCATACCACACTACCAGAATTGTTTTATTCAGTACCAATAACAGTGAAATTTGACATTACTCAATATCTATTTGATACCATATCAACAGAAGGAATATTGAGCGTTTTTCATTAACAGAATATAAAATATCTAATATCAGCTTTAAATACTAGCATATATATTAATTACTTATCCAACTATCATTTGAGTAACTTTGTATTGGCATTCATGAATCTCGAAATACAATGTAGGGCTTAAATTTTAATGTCTGATTGACTAGGGTGTTCACTCAGTGTAACAAGGTCAAAGGTTTTGTAATCTTGGGAGGATTTCAGCATAAGGTTTATAAAGAACTAGCAAAATACCCGCGCTTCGCAGCGGAGAAGTAGTGTGTTAAAGAAGCAATGAAAAGAAAAGGAAACATTTTGAAAATAACGTAACCTGATTGTCAATGTAATTGTTTTGTCACTGTTGTGAGTGATGAGTGTTGTTGTCATATATATATATATATATATATATATATTTACACACACACACATAAACATATATATATATACATATCTATACATATATATATATATATATATATATATATATATATATATATACATACACACACACATATATAAACATATATATACATATACATACATATCTACATATATACAGACACAGCTATTTCGTATCAGTGCAATACGCTGTTTGTTAAAACGGTTGACTCCGCTCTTACGTGCAATAACAAATCAAATCATTCAGTTGTCTTTGCTCATATGTCATTTTAGAGCTGGACGCCTGGCATCTTTTTTTGTGCCACAAGTTCGTTTCTGTTTGGTGTGAGGTTCTGTGTTGTGGAGATTCTCAGGATGGATTACAGGTGCTCATCAGTGAGGCGACTCCTGTGTGCTGTTTTGTTAGTCTTTATCACTGAGAAGAGCTTCTCATACAGATATGTGCTACCAAACATGCACAAGGTTCGAGCCGCATGTAGATGGACTTTTTTTGTTCTTCAAAGTCACCAAAGCGCCGTGCAAACCCAGTGCGCAATAACTCTAGTAAGCGGTAAGTGTTCGGCAAGGCAGCTGAAGCGCTGCATTATGGGATCTGTAGTTTATTGTGTTACCAGCGCTTCATATACCCGGGCTTTAATAACAATAATACAGTATATAAAATGATCTCGGGCGGATATAATTACACGCCGGGCGGATATGGCCCATGCCCTTGAGTTTGACACATATGGACTAAATAGAACTTGAAAAGATATATTTTTCAAATGTGATCGCAATTCAGATAGAGTTGACGCAAGACTACAGCCTGCATGCCTCAATGAGTCATCCTCCTCGCTCTTACTTTTTACCGCTCATCTAATGAATACACTGAGTATGGCTTTACCAAAACAATCATTGATGGCGAATAAAGTATCCATTATTCGAGTATGTAGATCGGTATATATATATACATATATATATACCGCGATCGCAGCGGAGAAGTAGTGTGTTAAAAAGGTAGAAAAGAAAAGGGAACATTTTAAAAATAACGTAACATGACTGTCAATATACAGTATTTGTTTTGTGAGTGTTACTGAGTGTTGCTGTCATCAAGGATTTGATTATCATTATTTCTTTCAATCAGGTTCGTATTTGTAGGATGTGTTGTGTTCAAGTTACATTCCGTGTTTGTCAATCGTTGTAAAGATGACAGGTTTCATTCATCGATTCGTTTCTTACTGCATCAATAAACAGCTCGTCTTCTTCTTTATCTGAGACCTGACACACTGCATGCACAGGTTTTTTACACTGTCTTTAGCGGGACATTGACTTTTTCCACCGTGTGCTTTGTTTCCACAGTAGCTGCATTTATGAATATGCTTATCAGACGCTTCATATTTTTTGCTGCCTTTTCAATTGTGTAATTCGGTTCTGTGCACTGCGTCAGTTCACGTGAGCCACTCGGTGTACTTGCATCGAAGGTTCCTAGCTGTGCTGGTGCCATCTCGTGCTATGTCCATAGCTTTATTTAATGTTACCTTAGTCCTGGCACTTAAAACTTTCTCTCGCAGTTTCGCTGAGTTTGTGTCAAACACCACCCTGACCATCTCATCTTCCTCTCCATAAGCACAGTCCTTCACCCGTGAATATTTACCCGTGGCAGTTTGCTATTGGATTGCCGCTGACGGACGGCCTTATATGGGCAGGCACTAAATTACAAATGCCAGTGGCAGCCTGTCTATGAACTTAATTTAAAGTGTAGGTTTACATCGTGCTTTGTTTCCGAAGTAGCAGAACTCATGAATATGGTTGTATATGTCACTCGCTCGCTTCTTATTGTTTCGCTGCCTTCTCAATTATATAATGCATGTTTTCTTGAGCGCTTTTTTGAGGTCTTCCTGGTTTTCTATGTACTGCGTGATTACGTGGGAGGCGTGATGATGTCACACGAAACTCCGCCCCACAGAGTTGAAGCTCATCTCCATTACAGTAAATGGAGAAAAACTGCTTCCAGTTATGACCATTACGCGTAGAATTTCGATATAAAACCTGCCCAACTTTTGTAAGGAAGCTGTAAGGAATGAACCTGCCAAATTTCAGCCTTCCACCCACACGGGAAGTTGGAGAATTAGTGATAAGTGAGTGAGTGAGTGAGTGAGGGCTTTGCCTTTTATTAGTATAGATGAGACCATCAAGGACTACCCAATTTATCTTACCATGTACAAATTTTAAATTTATATTCTTAACATTTTCTCCTTATTAACTGAAAAATAGTGCCTCAACATTAAAAGTAAAGCTTGAAATGTTGTTATTATATGTGTTCTGTTGAATCAGTGAATTCCAAGATAATTCTGCATGTTTTCAAGTAAAGATAATCTTTAAAGCTATTTTTCTAAAAACATGCTTTTAAAATTTGGTTTGTCAGAGCAGTCATAATCTTAGGTTCATAATTGCTGTTGTAAGATTAATATCTGCATCATTAGTTGGTTAAAAACTTACTAAAGAATAATACTGATCATATGAGTCAAATAATTCAAATGTCTAATTTCACAGACTTCTGGGGACTCGCTTGTAAAGCTTGCGTACAAATAAAAAGTGGCTTGAAATGTGTAAATGCAACTTTCCACATAAACATTGGGATTTATTAAAGAAAACTTGACAGGGGGACATTTTGGAAAAAGCTGAACACCATTGTTTTATATGGCCTGTGCAATTCATTGTAACAGCAACTTCGTTATTATTTGCGCCAGGGGATAGTGTCTATCTGGTCAGACGCTGGCACCTTATGCCTTTTCCAGACCTCCTGAAAGCAGGGGAGGAGTGCTGAAATGCAGCGTATGATCTTGCATTCTCAGTTGCAGAACACAGCCTGATACAGTTGAATGCAAGTGGTGGGGTCTCTACGCAACAAGCTCATTTCTTCACCATTGTAGACAAGCCAAATTGCTACTTTCTTTGAATCTTGCCTCAGTTTGTACTTACTTCAGCTGTTGTTAGCATTGTCAATCCTCAATTTTCTTCCACATCCCACAGTCCTGTATGTGTGTGAGGTTTTCCCCATGACCTTGAGCTATATATGCTGGTTGGAAAATGAATGGATGCTCAGACAGACATCTGTAGACATGCTTATTACAATGAAAGAATGAATGCAAGGCATCCTTTCCTTTATTTGGACTGTTTAGAACACTGTATTAAAAAGCAATTGATCTTGTCATGATTTCAGCATCTCTTGTAAATCTGTGACACTAAAAATTACAACTAATATCTGATCCGTCACATCATCGTTCTCAAAACATGTGCTAATCTGTTTCTGAGTTGCCACCATGAAAAGTGGCAATAATTAAAGCCTATGTGTGTATGTTTTTTAGCCTTTTTATTTTATTTATTTATTTATTTATTTAATAGTAAGTCCAATTTCCATAATTGTGCATTGAAATTCTCCTGCCTCAAACACAGCACATTTCCATACATAACTTGTGCTGTTTTTCTTTTCATTATGTATTGTTGCAGTACTGTATCATCACCACGGTGAGCCATTTTTATATGCAGTTTTTACTCAGTTTTTTTATGATGTGCTATTGTACCTTCAGAAGTAATTTGTCTGCTTTCAGTCACAAATAAGTGCAGTGCCAAATACTGTAAAAAAGCTATTACCATTATATTTTTGGAATTTTGGCATCAGCTTGGTACCAGAACATTGGTTCTTTTGACATCCCTACTTCTGGGGTATCCCACACGCTCTTTTAACAGAATAATATCTTTTGTTCTTCTAGTGTTTCCTGGCCTTGCCTCCTGGGTCTTCTCCAGGAGATCTCTGCTGGATGCACTTCCTTTTGTATGCACCCAGGGAATATCCTCCTTAGAGTATTGCTAGGATGTATGTGCCACAGTGATCCTTAGAGGTGTGTTGTTTAGTGTCATTTGATCCTAGTGGGGTTAACCATAACATACTAATATATAAAGAAATGGGTCAGATTAAAAAAAAACACAATAAATCTTTCATTATAGTTCTCAACAAATTAATTAAAACTATGAGTGATATGACCAAAAATGTAATCATGATACATTTTCCATATAATTTTGCATACTGGTACCATTATAGGTATAGTACATAACAAAATCAAAATGTTTGGTCCAGACGACACCACTTGGTAATAGCAGACCTTCAAAAATGGAAAAAGAAAAAAAAAAGATTCTTTGGCTTTGTCATGTTTTGGCTTTCAGAAAGCATACTTCTAATTGATACAGTCTGCTGAATTTTTTTCCCATGTTGAGATACCTACACAGAGCTTTTCAGAGGGTTTAAAATAAACAAGAAACCTCATCAGGATTTGACCAGCAGACCTCTCAAATGTGAAAAAATCATTTGGGGCTAATTTTCAGACCAGCTTAATGCACTGTAGAAATGTCCACACATTTTAAAAATTATGTTCCTATTTCCTAGATGGTCCCTTGTTTTTCAAAAAACAAGTCTTACTTTTATGTGAATCTTTCATTTTTATTTTTCATTTTAAACATGGATTAAACTCACTGTCAATAATGATAATCATCAAGTTCTTCATCACTAACTTGGGTATAGGATTAATGGGGAAAAAAATAAATCACCAAAGGCATATTAAGCGCAACACATGAATAGCAGCTGCTTGATTTATCATTAAATATATCACTAGTTATGATGAAATGCTAACATCTTGTCATTGCAGCAACAAGAATGTGACCCATTTCATTTCTGTTTCAATTGAAGTGCAGAGTGTAGCGCATCTTTGTCTTTGAGATCAAGATGGTACTGTTACCAACTGACCATTGCAGGTGTAGTAAGCAGAGCAATGACATACTGTAATGGCACCTAACAAATATCTTCTCTAGGTGGGCAATGGAAAGACTGTGTAGTATAGTTTGGATTCATGAAACGTATCAGGATGTCTGATTCTGCTTCACTTTTGCCACAAATCGCACCAATCCAACATTTTTCATTATACATGCACCCAACATAGCCTCAAATAGGACACTGGTCTAATGTGAGGGACTCGTCTGATCCATCAGTGTGATTGTGAAAAGGCAGGATCTCCGCTGCAGCTTCAGTGGTGAATATTCGGACAGTCAATTGACTGTCTTCACCAGACACCAGGCTGACTTTGAGTTTGCCATCTTCTGTAGGAATGTAACAGTGGTATTCTTGAGTACCAGTTAGACTTTTGGCCATGGAGAATCATATTCTTTGTTCAGCAACGTGAGATAGGACACTGTCATTTGATATGAAAAAAAAAAATTGACATTTTTGATAACTTACCGATTGAAAACTCAATGATTACCATTATTGACACATCGCGCACTCCACCTACGTTCAGGATGGAAAATAAACATGAAAGATTTGCATAAGAAAAGTAAAGTTTGTGTTTTGAGAAAGAAGGGACAAAGTAGAGTAAATGAAAAATATTTTTAAAATTATTTGCACATTCCCTCATTAGAGTGCTCTGAAAGTGAAATCCAAAATGATTTTTTGGACTTGAGAGGTCTACTGTTCAAACCCTTTAGAGTTACCTTTCTGTCTGTTGCTTTTTCATAAAGCCTATATAGTTATCTGAAAAACCAAAAGTCTGTGTTGGTTACAGATATGTGTTTCTGAGGCCTAAATAGGTCTGTTTCAAGGGGTTGCATTGGCCATGCAAGGTCATCTGAATCAAATGTTTTAATTTTGTCACATACTGTACCAATTATTGTACTGATGCTTTGTGAGAACGTTGTCTACACAACAAGAGGGGTGGTTCAAAACAATGCCAGTTAGATTATAGCCATGACTATAACTGTAGTGTTTTTTCCAGAAATTACACTTAGTATATTTTTAAAAGTAACACATTCAGAAATATGTAATACTTTTGGATATTATTGAACAAAATGCAGAAGGAAATTATGCTTTGATTTCCCCTCATGTAATGGTTGATTTTGTTCACAAAGAGTTAAGCACAACAAATAAATATCCAATTAAAGATACTAGTTTTCTATCTAGTTAAGTGCAATCATGTGAAAATTACCTGTTACTGTTTCTTCTACAAGTTATTCTTAGACTCTACAAAAAAAATCACTAATTATGCTTCATCAGTTTTCTAGGCCAGCTGTCATCAAGTTACATGGGCTTACGATATACGTCATTTGATGTGAATTCTGCAGTTCTTCAGTGATCTGAAATGATTATGTCATAGGTCCTTCAGCTGTTAAGTGTTAAACAGGCTTATGCCCAATTATCAGTATAACAAAATGCAATGTGAACCAGTGTTTACACTTCTATGTTTTGGTTCTTAGTATGCAGTAAACAGTAAATATACTAATTGCTTTATGATGTAAACTCAAGATGGCACTAAAGCATCTTTGAACATATGCAATATTACATATAGGTCAGCAAGACAAAACAGTTATGTGCAGAAATGCAAGTAACTTGTAACTGGTTCTTTATATATAAATCTTTATTTGCTGCCTGTATAATAAAACAGTAGAGTAGCACATTTTATATTCAGCGCACAGTTGGATCAAAACAACGTGGATTTAAAAAAAATGTATTTACAGTAAATTGAGACAGGAATGTGCAATTTGAGAAGACATAAATAATGTGTATTAGTAAAATTTTGTGCAGAAGTACAGTTATTAGTTATACATAGTTTAAGACAGATTTAATTGATTGAGTGATATCTTGAGAGGAGACAAGCTTGAAACATGGCCTGTGTATCAGTGGCATATTTCATATTTTAATTTACCAGTATTACTTATTCTGGTGCAGGGTCACTTAAACTCTCCTGTAAAAATGTCTGTGTGTGTGTCTGTAAGTACAGTATATACAGTGCGGTTGTCATGATCTTTGTGATACCAAGAAAAGTATTCTAGTTCAATACCATTTTTGATACCCAATACAGTATATAATTTAACTCAATAAAAAGTATTTAAATAAATGAAGTTTTGTATGAATTAAAATCTTAACATTGATGAAAAAAAATAGAAATTTTAGTCGTCAAAGTCAAATACTTCATGTAGTTCAATTTTATGTAGAAGGTAAGAGTAAAGTTCGGCAATAAATAAAAAGTAGAGAAGTTTAAAATTCAGTCACCAGTTGATGACATTGATGAAAACAAAAACTGTTATTGAGTTAGTATAACGAAACGTTACAAATGTCATTAAATGTTAATTGAGTAAGTATTAAAATCTTTAGTTAATGATAGTTGTTCAGAAAAGCAACATACAAACAGACCACTAACACACTTAAAGGTTTTGCATAAATGCGAACAGTGCACATTGCATATTTGTGTAAATAATCTACAATGACTATGTAACTAAATATTTTGTAAGAAAGACTAACTAGCATGTCAACATGATTTTCTGTGAGGTCATTGTGCACTTTTGTTGGGCTGCATATGAGCCTTGATGTACCAATGTACATTCTGAAGCAGAGCCTGAAGTATATGAGCACACTTATGAGTACACTGAGTAGTAGTGCCCCTGTTTATGCAGGTGAGCACTGAAAACCTACAGTGCCTTACATTGTATAATAAGTGTTTTGTAGACTTCATGATCACATGCAACCTCCACAATCCCTCCTCACATTGCTTTGACGGGTTTGGGACTTCATGGGGGCAACCATCTTTGTTTCATTGAGATAGGGGATTCACAGCGCACCAGGGAGGAAGGAGTAAGATGAGAGGGGGGTAGGGGGGATTTCACCTTTTGCAAAGATTGCCTGTTTTTAGAGCACAATTGCTCATTCATATTAGCCCAGATACCTCAAATTCAAACTGAGTTTTAGAAAGTGATTAGCAGATCTGTCAGCTAATAGCAACAAAAAAACCTGACATGCCCAGTAGAGTGCATGGCACATGCAAACCTTTTAAACATAGTAAAGAACAATCAGGATAATCAGTCCCTGATTGAAAAGTGGATTCAGTAGTTCTTATTTGAGACATTTATCAGTGGCAGACTAATTAGCAGTATGTGGAGTTGCTTGATTTCTGTTTATCATGTGAGGACACCAGCACGTTTTCCTCATTTCCTTCTCAGGTATTGATGATTGCTGCACAAGTCGCATATCTTAGATTAATTAAATCTTAACTCGATGAAAAAAGCTCTTCCAGGAGAATCCCAAGGCATTCCCAGGCCAGTCGGGAGACATAGTCCCACCAGCGTGTCCTGTGTCTTCCCCGGGGCCTCCTCCCGGTTGAACGTGCCCGGAACACCTCACCAGGGAGGCGTCCAGGAGGCATCCTGATCAGATGCCCGAGCCACCTCATCTGACTCCTCTCGATGCGGAGGAGTAGCGGCTCTACTCTGAGCCCCTCCCGGATGACTGAGCTTCTCACCCTATCTTTAAGGGAAAGCCCAGACACCCTGCGGGGGAAACTCATTTCAGCCGGTTGTATTCGCGATCTCGTTCTTTCGTTCACTACCCATAGCTCATGACCATAGGTGAGGGTAGGAACATAGATCATCTGGTAAATTGAGAGCTTTGCCTTACGAATCAGCTCTTTTTTCACCACGACAGACCGATGCAGAGCCCGCATCACTGCAGATGCCGCACCGATCTGCCTGCCGATCTCACGGTCCATTCTTCCCTCACTCGTGAACAAGACCCAGAGATACTTGAACTCCTCCACTTGGGGCAGGATCTCTCTCCCAACCCTGAGAGGGCACTCAACCCTTTTCCGGCTGAGGACCATGGTCTCGGATTTGGAGGTGCTGATTCTCATCCCAGCAGCTTCACACTCAGCTGCAAACCTATCCAGAGAGAGCTGAAGATCACGGCCTGATGAAGCAAACAGGACAACATCATCTGCAAAAAGCAGTGACCCAATCCTGAGTCCACCAAACCGGACTCCTTCAACACCCTGGCTGCGCCTAGAAGTTCTGTCCATAAAAGTTATGAACAGAATCGGTGACAAAGGGCAGCCCTGACGGAGTCCAACTCTCACTGGAAACGGGCTCGACTTACTGCCGGCAATGCGGACCAAGCTCTGACACCAGTTTTACAGGGACCGAACAGCTCTTATCAGGGGGTCCGGTACCTCATATTCCCGGAGCACCCCCCCCACAGGATTCCCCGAGGGAAACGGTTGAACGCCTTTTCCAAGTCCACAAAACACATGTAAACTGGTTGGGTTTTTGCTAAGGGTTTAGAGCTGGTCCACTGTTCCGCGACCAGGACGAAAACCACACTGTTCCTCCTGAATCCAAGGTTCGACTATCCGACGGACCCTCCTCTCCAGAACCCCCGAATAGACTTTTCCAGGGAGGCTGAGGAGTGTGATCCCTCTGTAGTTGGAATAGATAAAATATCTAAGTTGAAGTGCTTCCTACGTTGGTTACATGTTGGTTACAATTGGATTGTTAGTATAATGACGATAATTTGTATTTACTGGTGTACAAAGCAAGGAATATAAAGAGGTACTGCAGGATTTAATTTCTATTGCTGATCAAGCTAGTGTGTGTTCATCTATTTGTTTCAGTGTTCAGGTTTTTATAGCTTGTATGTTTGCCGTTCAGTAATAGAATTGAAAATTAGGTAGAGCCATGCCACCTTCTTATTTAGGTTGTTGTAGGGTCACCCTTTGGAATTTTTTATATTTGTTTGTTTAATTTTTTCATTTGTTTTAAGCCTGTTTAGTTCAGGTTCAGGGTGCTTTGGGCTGGAGTGTATCTCCACCACTTCTTGCTGCCATCAAATAGTCGCATAAACATTCATGCTTCTACCAGGCCAATGTAAAATTGTTAAAGGATGCAAGAGAATAACCAGGTTTTTTAGAAGAAAAATACTCAACACATTACCTAGAAAGGGTTTCAGACCCCTCACTCTTGACCTATGAAGTAGGAGCAGCAACCACTGTGTCACCTAGGCTTTGCTGAATATTTTTTCTACCTCCACTGTTCAGACATCAGTCTTTATATGCTTAGGGTAGACATGGCGAAACAGAAGTAGCAAGTTAATTGTTTTCATCTGTGACTAATATATTAATGTACTTCATTCTGTGTCTTAGATTATTTTGTGAATTGTAAACTTTCAAAGGAATTTTTTCTTTTTATTTTTTTCCAGGAGTTGTTGGGTTTGTTTTGCAACTGATGAAGATGACCGTACAGCTGAATGGGTTAGACCATGTAAATGCAGAGGATCTACAAAATGGGTACACCAAGCCTGTTTGCAAAGATGGGTAGATGAAAAACAGAGAGGCAACAGTACGGCTCGGGTGGCATGCCCTCAGTGTAATGCTGAATACTTAATAGTATTCCCAAAACTAGGTAAGAGACTTTTTCTTGTTAATAATATTCATGTGTCTACTTGGGTTGGGGTTCTAAGGTTTTAATTTGGTGTCAAAGCTAGTATTACTGCTAAATGAGGTTTTTTTGTTTTTTTTTGGTTTTTTTTTTTTATTCCAGGGGTGTGTTAGATTTTACTTAAAGACCTCAAATTCATATTGAAATGATTAATTCTGCATTTAGCTGTAAAATACTGTTATTTTATGCTCCATGTTATATTTTCTGTAATATTATTAAAACATTGGATCACATCTGTGAAAAATTTCATTTTAAAATTTTGCATAAAAATTTAGTAAGTGATGGAATAAATACATGTAGTTTTTGAAACAGGGTAAGTGCTGCCACCTCAAGAATCCAGTGTTCTTGGTTTTAAATGTGTACAGTTTGTTTGTTTGTTCTATGTCTGCATGGGATTTCCTATGAGTACTTCAGTTTTTGCCCTCTACATCACCAA
Source organism: Polypterus senegalus (assembly GCF_016835505.1). NCBI lineage: Eukaryota > Metazoa > Chordata > Cladistia > Polypteriformes > Polypteridae > Polypterus > Polypterus senegalus. Next base: position 243,401,234 of record NC_053154.1, read on the forward strand.
AGACATGCTGTCTAGGTCAATTGGCAGTCCATTCATTAGTTGTAGCTGTATTTAGTATTTTGCATTTTGTATAGCAAATTAAAAGAACCACAGATGACCCACTCTTTTAGCATATCAAGGACTTAAACATGACAGTTAGATTATAACATTATAATATAACATTCATCCATCTGCTTAATCCAATTGAATGTCATGAAAGGCAGGAGACTACTTTGGCAGCATTGGGAAAAAGATTGGAAAGAAGTCCAGAAGCAACCCCGGATGGATGAGTTCTGCTAACTTAAGCCAATTCAGAATTGCCAATAAGTCTTACTCACATGCTTTGTTTTATTATGAGCCCAAAAATATCTGAGATTTGAGTTTTTACTTTTTGTCCCCACATGCCAGTACTTTCAAAGCAAAATTGTTTTGTTTGTGCATCCTGTGAAGAAAAAAGAGAAAATTGAGCTTCCTCAACTTTTAAGATTAGAACAATCCAAAAAAAAATACTGGGTGAATGAAGCTTTAACTTGTAAATAAACTGCAACACATAATATTGAATATAATGCACATTTTTCACCAAGTGAAATTACTATCACTTGGGCATAAAAAAATGTTTTTTCTCCTTAAGTTTCTTTTCACCTGGTGTAGATGTAATGTCTGTAGTATGTGTATATCTTTACATCCGCAACTGGATTTGTACTTTTTTTAAAGGCTTCACATATCTGATAGTTGCCTTTGGCATTGGCAGGTTTTGTTGTTTTATAAATTAAGATAGATGTGTTTGAGGAGTTGTGTATAAGACTTCATGTATCGTATGTATGTACAGCTTAGATTTGCTTTCTTTTTCTCTAGGTGCTGACAGATTCAGCCTTCTGCCAGAATAAGCTACTGTTTATTTACAAATTTATTTTCAATGATAGTAATCTTTTTTCTTTTTTTTTTTTGTATCTTCTAAGATGTAAAAACAATACATTACTAGATTGAAATTCTTTGTAATATAGAAATTTGTGAAGGTTATTCACAGTTAAACATAAAAATAACATTTCCATCATTGATTATTTCATTAGATGTATATCTGTTTTGTGGCCATCATAAATAAGTAATCTTGTATTGACTCGAGATAGATTATTATTTATAATTGGTGAGCCAAAAATAAGTACCATATTTCAAATATATATTCTACAAAAATGCTACAAGATGAAATAAATTTCATTATGACACTAGAAAGGGTATATAAAATAGATTGTTTTCACTGTGCATTAGCGATATACCCTTCAAGAAGATTTCTGAACACTTGCATAACTCATTCGGCCATTTCAAGGCAAATAGCCGAGATTTCGTGTCGAATAGCATCCTTGAGGACTTCCAACGTTTTGAGGTTAGTGTGTATATACCACAAGAAGAAATCGCACGGAGCAAGATCAGGCAAATGTGAAGGCCACTCCCGCAAAACTTGCATGGATCTCTGCGCTGTATGAGTTAATGCTCCATCCTGTTGAAACTAGGCATCCACCACATCCAGTTTTTCCGGCTAGGGCCGCAAAAAGTTCTCTAGCATTTCAGTGTAACGTTCTGAAGTGACAGTGACTGTTGCTCCCTCCTCCTCAAAAAAGTGCTACAATGCCAAATTCTACAACGCTGCACCAAACTGTAACATGCTTACTGTGCAGGGATCTCTGATAAATTCACGAGTGTTGGTTTCAGCCTAGTAGTGTAAGTTTTGCTTATTTAAGCAACCATTTAAATGGAAATGTGCCTCGTCACTACACTAGATGATGGCATTTCGAAAGGTTTGTAGAATGTTTGCGCACAACTCTCTACAGCTCCCCCAGTGCCTCTCAGTGAGTTCCTACACTACCATCATTTTGTATGGATGGAAATTAAGACCCTCATGCAAAATCCTCCTCAAAGACGCGTTGGAAATGTCTAACGCAGAATCATGTTTGTGCGCTGAATGTCAAGGACATTGCAAAATTGCTGCACTTGCAGCTTGGATGTTTTAAACATTCGTAAAGTCCGAGGGCAGCCTGGAGGTTTTCTGTTCAATGTTGTATCCATCTGTCTAAATTTAGACACCCACTAAAGAATTGTTTTCTGATTTGGGACATCACTGCTGGAAGGAATGCTGAAGTGCGTTTGGAAGGCGAGTTGCATAGTGATGATGGATTTGTTGTTTTTGAAGAACACCTTGACAGCTAAAGCATAGTGCGCTCGGGACCAAGGCATGTTGCCAGCTGAAAACTACAAGGGATCACCTATCAAAGGCTGCTTTTACCTAGTGCAATGACCTTGAGAAATGTGGTACTTCATTTTGGCTCACCCTGTATTTTTCAGCAGATAATTTTTCCATTGCAACATGCTCTTTGTTTATAATGATTTTTGAAGTGATTGGTCAAATAACCAAGTGGCATTCCTATTGGAGAACAGAGTGAAGAGCAGTATTTTCTCTCTTCATGCTGTTTATATAGTTAGGAGCTGTGCACAGCAATCATCGTGGAAAAAAAGGCATTCTGAAATAAATATCACTGGTATTAAAATAGCCATTTAGATAAGTCACAGTGTGATATTAAAAACAGTTAAAAACATATACTGTATATAATTTGAAATTAAATGCTTAATAATTTAATATAGGTGCATTATTTTAATAAACAGTGAAGTTTGCACTGCATAGCATTAGATGACTAATTTTGTGTTTTGTATCAATTTAATTACTCCTTTTATTTATTCTGCCTTTTTAGTTATTAAATTTGGCACAAATGATATTCGATACTTTTGCAGTAGCAACAGTGTATCCAGTTTACCTTTGTTGTCCAACACTGAAGTTAGCTTCCAGTACCCTGCCACTTTACTGTTCAAATCAAGGAGACTTTCCTGTCTTATAGTTTTAAAATGTGGTTTGTATATATTGCTCATGGTAAAGGTGCTATATATATAAAATGTACTATTTAGTCCTGTATATGAAAAAATTGTATAAATATAATTTGTTCACATTTTAATTTTATGAAGTTCTTTTTTAAGTGAAAGCAAGTCTGCTTGGTAGCATTAATTTAAAGTTTATCTTATAAAAATTACACATTTTATTGTTTAGAAGTCAGTGTGAGAGAGCTTGTTTCTCAAAGTATATATGAAATGTGAAAATTTAAGCTTGATACTGTATGATCAGGCATTAAAATCCCATCATTTGAGGAGTTTGATTTTACTGAGCAAGTCCAGTGCTTCAAGCAGATGATTCTGAATAAGGGAGAGATTTTTTGTTCAAAAGGATGTAGAGAACATTTTTAGAAAGTTAAAATTAAATGAAGTCTTCTTGGAAGGCTCTTGAAATCTTGTGCTGAACAGCTCAGCTCCATTTTTTATTTTATTTTTATGTTTGTCATTAGAAAACTAGAAGGTTCCAAAGCAAGTAATTACTATAGCTAAAAAAATGTAAAACATTTAAAAGTTTATCAAATGATTTTATAACCAGTAACTCAGAGCCACTGGTCTGAAGTTTTTTAAGATGAAGCTTGCAGGGAAACATTTCAACTTGACTAGTAATCTAATAGGGGGACTGAAGATGTCATTATCATTTTGCTTCATCTGTTATTCAACCACTTGGAGGGAATCAGGACTCGCATCAGGCTCCTATTTGTAGACTTCTCATCAGCTTTTAATACCATCTATCTCTACCTTCCTGCAAAATGACTTATACGATTTTTAATTTGGATTTTAGTCAGGTAGAGTGGCTGATTGACTTTTTAACACACAGGACTCAAAGATTGCAAGTAAATTGTTGTCTTTATGACATGCTTTCCTCATCCACATGATCCTCTCAGGGCTGTGTTTTTTCACCTGTTTTGCACATTCTCTACACTAATGAGTGTCGCAGTAAATTTGAAAACAGGTTCACCTTAAAATTTGCTGATGGCTCAGTGATTGTAAACCCAAACCAGTCATAGTACAGTAGTAACTGGTTTTGTTTATCGATGTGATGAGCTTTTTTTTCTACACTTAAATATTACAAAAACTAAGGAACTAATAATTGATTTTAGGAGAAATCCGATTCATCCACAAGAAACAATTATCAAAGACCAGGCAGTGGAGATTGTTGGCCATTACAAATACCTAGAGACAATCATAGACTGGCTTGTGATGTTTTTCATGAAAATACAGAAGACAAAAGGGACTCCACTGCTTGAGGAATCCAAGTCTTTTTAGTATGAAATCTAACATTATGGTACTTTTTTTTCCATAAATCTTGTGTTAAGTCTGTCTAAGTTCTGCTGGCCTGGGGCCTCATGTATAAACGGTGCGTACGCACAGAAATGTTGCGTAAGAACTTTTCCACGTTCAAATTGCGATGTATAAAACCTACACTTGGCGTAAAGCCATGCACTTTTCCACGGTACCTCATGCCTTGTCGTACGCAAGTTCTCCGCTCGGTTTTGCAGACTGGCGGCACCCAGCGTCAAAGCAGTGCTACTGTTCCTGTGTGGTTGCTCCTTATTTTCCTGACGCAGCTTTATAAATACACTGAAACTAACCGCATATTGTTTATTAGTGTAACGCATCTGATTGTAATTAACTTGTAACAATATAATGGTCCAGGGAACAGCCATAGTATTCCAAATACCATAACTGCTTTAGTGTTGTTACTCTCACTTCTTCTTCTTCTTTCAGCTCCTCCCATTAGCAGTTGCCACAGCGGATCATCTTTTTCCATATTACTCTCACTGCACGACTCGGGAGTATTTATATCACTGTATCTGAGTGTGAATCACAGCAGCAGCTGATCGGAAAGAGAATTATCGGTATACAGCTTCATGGACATGCTGTCTCAGCCAGTGCAAAACGTTTTAAAGCCTTTCCTGTACGGATCTCGCGGTTCAAAAACAGTTTCATCCCAAGAACTTTAAATGCACTCAATCAATTGCTCCTTGTAGAACTGTTTGTACTTATAAGTACAATCACCCCACTGTAAACTTGCACTACAGTTATAATATCGCACAACCTGAGCCACTTTATAAAGCGTATTTACATATGATACGATATCATTTTTAAGGTGAGATGCAGCAAAATATGTTTATTAAATTATACAGATAAAACTTTAACTTCATTTAAATAATCTATATTCTTCACTGGGAGTGTCGTTAAGGATAGAATAATTAAACATGTACTACAAGATATTTCAATGTTCCTTAAGCGTTTTGAAGAATCGGCGCTAAGCTTACAGATGGCTTAACTTCTATTACAGAGCTGATTGTGTGGCGATCGGTTACTTGGGGAAAGAAAAGCACTGACTGCAGTGACGGCTACGCCAATATATATTGAAAATAACACAGCTAAAAACGCAGCGACAAATTTCGGCAAAAGTTAAATGCTTGTGTCATGAGCACGAGGCGGCTATGCAGTGTCTGCAACGGACGTGGCCATCCACCACACATAAGCTACTTTACTGACATTGGCGGGCGAAGGAGCCACCGATTCTTCCTCTGCCCAGTGCCACCACAAGCCTAGAGCCCCTGAGTACTGCTGCAATAAATTATTTCATCAAGTGAAAACATGTTTAATAACGTGCTTTAACTCCTATCATCATGAAAATGATATCACGTATACATCTCAGTATTTTAGCTATTCAGAGAGCTGTAATATCACGAATGTAATGGATTCTGTGTCCAGTTGGAGGAAGAGAGCGGTTTAAGAAGCAAGTAGTGATTCACACACACAGGCACATAGAAGATCAAATACAAAACAAAGCATTTAATGTGCTACTTTAATTACGATGTGATTTGAGAAACTGGTTAATTAAACGATTTTAAGATGAAGTTTATGATGTTCTACTTTAATGACAAAATAAACTACGTGATTAAAGTGGAAATGTCGAGATTGAAGTTGACATTTCGTGCTTTTTCCCCACTGTGTGCCTTTTTTCTCTGTACCCTAATAAGCTTTCATATGACACTCAGACAGTGGGCTACAACTCGGCTTTTCACGGCGACTTTGATATGTGACTTCTTTTTTATTTCCGGCACTGTGCGATTTTGTGAACGTGAGCTTTCAAGTTTCTCCAACACGCTATGTCACTCGATCAACTTCCTTTTGTTGATTATACCACGGTTTATTTGAACAAATAGTATGTTTTTCCTTTGCCTCCACTTGGTATTTGCTGAAATTTTTATATTTCCCCCGTGCTTTTCCCATTGTCTTTTCACAGAAGGCTGAGCTTAAGGGTGATTTATATTGATTTGCATATTCAAAGAGGCGTAATTCTGGGAGGAGTTGGGGTGTTACATAAAGCGCATGCACGAGCGTTAGTTTTCACGCTGATCGGGATTTATGTAGCAGAAGAACATGGAAGTTGGAATACGCACAGATTCCTGCATCTGGATTTTTCTGTGCGTAAGCACATTTCGGCTTTTGTGCTTACGCCATGTTATAGTGCGAGTTCTGCGCACGGCTTTATACATGAGGCCCCTGGTTTGGAAATCTCAATGTTAGAAACAAAAACAGAATAAATCAAATTACAAAATAAAACAGTAAAATAAGGTATTATCAGTCAAATCTCACAAACCTGTTTAATAAGAAAGTGTTACAGAGAGTATTTTGTCAAGACAATTCTCACCTGTTACATTCTGAATTTCAGTTTTTGCCATTAGGTCACAGATTCAAGGTTCTGAGGCTACAAAGCAAATGGTTGAAATACTCATTCATTCCAACTTCTATTAATCTTATAAATTAGTTGTGGAAACGACCCGGACACAGACAGGCGGACATGTTGTAATCACCACCACACGTTTTAATTTCACTATTTACAATAAATAAACTGGTCACACAGACCCAAATAATGGTCACTCAGACCCAGTCACGTGCACAAACACCCCCCAAATACTCAGTCCTGACCACAAATGCCTCTCTCCGGGCCGCCTCCACACCTCCTCTGTGCTTCGTCCTGCCTCCTCCTGACTCCAGCGCTGAATGAATGGAGACGGCCCCTTTTATACAGTCCCCAAATGAGCACCAGGTGTTCCCGGCATTCCTCGCTTGGCCACGCCCCAGTGTGGCAGAAGTGCCGGCTGTCCTCCCGGCAGCTCCCCGGGTGTCTCCCAAAGTCTTCCCCCCCAGCACTTCCTGGTGTGGCGGAAGTGCTGGGGCAACAGGTCCCCAAGGCACTGGGGCGCCTCCTGGCGGTGACCACGGGCCTCTACAGGGTGGGGCTTCCATGCCCTGTACCCGTGGCCCCCAAAGCAACCAGGAAGGCAGCTCCCACGTGGTCCCAGATGGGCGCACTCCCACTTCTGGTCTTCCAAGGCATCCCGGCCGGGTCATCACCCCTGGCATCCACGACATAGTGTAACATTAATAAACAGCAGTAATTTGCATCAGTCATTAGGTAGGAAAAATGTTGGTTTTTCAGTGTAATATGTGTTATCTAATGTTTCACCATAAATGTGATCACTACTGTGTTACATTTATTTGTGCTACATTTCTTTAATGGCTGTGTTTTTTTTGTGGTCTTGCTGTAAATACTGCTGAAAAATCAAATTTCCCTGGTGCTGTGTTGTTTATGACATCCGTCTTCTCCTGTCTAGATGTCAACTGACACTTTGTAGTTTTTCTCTACTAAATGGAAAGGAGATGTACCAGCCCATGCTGTAATTTAATGCTCAGAGCCCTAATCATTTCCTTAAATAACATGATTATGCATGGATATGTTGTATCTAAAGCTACTGATGCTCAATAATATGTGAATCAACTGATTTAAGTATCTAGGTAATGTATAGATTTAAGCTAATGTTTGCTTGTAGACGAGATTCTACTGTATCGATTTTTTTTTGTATAGATGTTACAGTATATTTGAAAAATGTATTTTTTTTGCAAATCTTTTTACATCATTGCTTGTATTATTAATATTGTTTGAAATCTGTGTAAATTCCTTTTATGGTATAAGGCTGGCCAAAGTACTTGATTACTGTAAAATTTAGCAACTCTCTTGGACATATTGAAGATTACTTGATTACTTGATTGACAGTGTAATATGCTGTCTCAGATTAGAAGAAATTAATGTACTGGGACCACTTTAAAATGCTTGTATACCACAAAGAAACATTGTTGAAAAATTTTTGTCAAGCTTTTCACTTTTTCATTTTCAGTATGTCTTTGTTTTTTCTAGGACCTCTAGTTTATGTCTTGGATCTTGCAGACCGTCTGATTTCTAAAGCATGTCCATTTGCTGCTGCAGGCATTATGGTTGGTTCTATCTACTGGACAGCTGTGACATATGGTGCTGTTACTGTGATGCAGGTAATATGTTCCTCTCTTGTCATGAAAATACATTTAAATTTAATCACTGTCAATAAAATTGTAAATGCTTAAGCAGTCACACTATTCCTTCTTCTGGCTGAAATACTCTGTTTCATAACTCTTTTTTGCACTGTTTAAAGGAGCTAGAGGAGAACTCCAGGAGATTTATTGTGCATGTAAACATGTATTATTAAGCAACTATGTTACTGCAGTCACAAAAGCCACGATGAGACATAGCAAGGTTTGGGGCAGCCACCTGTATAATTTGTTCTCCTCGCTGCAAATTGTCTTTTAAATGATAGCACTGCTGTGCACAAAACCGAGTCCAGAACTGAGGGAATAGGGAAAAGGTGGAGGTTTTTAAAGGGGAAAACAGGAACTGAGATCATAGGGTTCGGGCTCATTGAGTTCTTCAGCCATTGGTTCGAGCCCGGACAGGACATCACAGGTGCCGGAGCCGGCAAGGTCTCCTTCGATAAGTTCGGTCCCGGAAGTGACGTCAGGAGAGCCAGGTGGAATCTCCCGAGAATGGTCTGCAGGCAAGGGAGAAAAAGAGTCAGTGCACTCTGCCACATCCCGGTATGTCTCAGAACTGTCCTTACCCAAGCCCTTTAGCTGCCTCCCATAAACACTTGTGTGATACTGCCTAACAAGGTTATTCACCTTAATCCGATTATGTGTGTTCATGTAAATGCACTGAATGACAGAGTCATCTGCAAATTTCAGGATATGTCTGTCTTTGTGTGAGCTCCTGCAGTAATTTGTATTTAAGTTGAACAAAAAAGGTGACAGACCGCATACTTGAGGTTTACTGATAGATATATTTAGGCTATTAGAACACCAGCTATTAAGACTCCTCCTTTGTGTTCTGTTAGTTTTGAAGTCCACAATCCACCCGAGCTGAAAGAAATCTTTAAAATGCAATCTTGCATCATTGTTTTTTTTTAAATCCTTCTCATACAGTAAATTGAGAAGTTTTGGAATGTTAACCCCCCCATCTCGCTCTGTATGGAAATTGATAAGGATCCTGATAGGCCTGGGTTTTGCGTAGTGGTTGTTTTTTAATTAAGATCCTAAAGGATTTCATGATGTGAAAATTTAAGGCCACCGGTCTAAAGTCACTTAATGCTTTGGGGTGTGTAGTTTTTGCTAATGAAATAACATTTGCCTGTTTTCATAAGGAGGGCACTTGTCCAAAGATATATTAAATATGGGGTTGGAATAATGGAGTGAGCTGCTCTGCACAGGAGTGACGCCGGTGCCCAGTTATTCTGTTTGGACCCAATCTTTTTTTTATTTTAGTTTGTTTATGGATGTTTCTGACTTCTTTCTTGTTAAAAAGGGCTGACTCATGGCTCCAGTTCTGAGTCTGTTATTTTGCTAATATCCAAAGCAAAAACTTGTTTCTCAAATCTTGAATAGAATTCATTGAATTTTTGAACCAATTTATACTCCATTTTAACTAATGGCAATTCAACATAATTACTGCATTTAATGTGAATTCCAGCCATCATCTACATGCCATTCCACAATGGTAATCCATGGCTTGTTGTTAGTTGTTGTGACTGATTTGACAAGGATTTTGGTATGCCAACAAAATTTTATATAACAGCTTACAGTGTCTGCCATTTCATCATCGTCAGTATTGGATTATTTAAACATGGACCAGTTAGTGTATTCAAAACCGCCATGCAGGCACTTGATAGAATCCTCATCCCAGACTTTGATCTCTTTAATTTCAGGTGGTGCTTGTTTTATGTGATTGGAATAAGTTGGTCACAGTTATCATCTGATGAACCCAGTGGTGGGTTGGATCTAAATTCATTAATGAAAATTTGAAGTTCCTATAGCACTGATCAAGCACTTTGTTATGGGGAAAATGTCATTTTGGTAAAAAAAAAACAAAATAATACTATAGTGTTCTGCCCAAAATAAAACTTGGAGATCAGGAAATAGCAATTCAAACTTCTGTATCCCTCTGGAGAAAGTATTAATGGCTTATCTTGTCAATGACCTTAAAGGAATATAGACACTTGTAATGACAATTTTTGGAAACATTCTGGTCAAATAAATGGGTTGTAGTGAAACAGAAATTTCATATCCTATGTGCATGTTTTTTCTGTAATCATAACTGTTTTACACTCTTGTTTATTTATAAAAAGGGATACTCCTCTGCTGTGTGACCTACTAGTGATGGCTAAGTCTCTGTCCAAACAAACTGGTACACCATATTCATAGATCTTTAAATCTCATTTCTATTTAGCCAGGTTTCTGTAAATGCCATAATGCAAGCAGTTCTGTAATTGGTCTGAAAGCATACACATGCTTGAGGTTCATCCAATTTCTTTCTGAGAAACGAAATATTTCCCATTATAAGAGTAGGTTCAGGGAGTTGGCAGTCACAGTTTTTTCAGTCTTACTTGAATACCTCCTCTTTTCCCCCTTTTTTATTTTATTTCCAGTCACACAACTATTATTGCAAGTTGCACTATTTAAAAAAAATGCCAAAATTCACTGAGGAAATATAGTTGTAAATTTGTGCGTTAAGTTCTACTAAAACGGGTTACTCTCAACTGTACTTAATCCATACAGGTTGATTAGGAGAGGTAGCTTGAAGAACCAAAGTCAAATGAAAATAAATCCATATAATAAAGATAAGAATAAACATTCTGAATGTATTTACTTTGCTGCAACACCATTACCTCCCAGAAAACAAAAGATAAGGAAAAGTAACACAAATATGAGTGTACTCACACTAGCAATTTGTTCCGTGCCCGGGCACATTTGTGCGCATGTAACCCCACAAAGTCTAGTTTGCTTGACTAGTGTGATTGCTCCATGCTGGGCCAATTGTACCGTGTCCTGGCCCACTTGGAATAAGTGGGTTCGAGCATGGTTCAGTAGCACTCGGGAACAGTGTGATTGCTGAGCATGCCCAAGCATGGAAAACAGACATGATGTCAATGAGGCGTCAGAAAGTGCAATTCTCATTTCATTCAGCATCTTTTGAGTTAAAAACAGGTTTTTATTCTCACCTTACACATGAACTTAAATTGTAGCTGGCAAGAAAAGCTGCAAATTCCTCCCATAGCATAATTTGTCACCATCAAAAATCTTCCTGGACATGCAGCACGACCCAATACATCTGTTAATGGGTAGAGTATTATACTGCCCTGCACGAACACAAAACAACCACAAAATAAATAAAATCATTTTGACTTGCTTGCTGTCACTCTGTGCTCGGATTTTATTTTGCCTTTACACTAAATCGCATGGTCATGATTAAAGCATGCCCGGGTGCAGAGTGAACGCAAGCTAGTGGGCGGTGTAAGGGGACAGTTGCGCTTGGGCATGGTACAGAACAAATGTGCCTAGTGTGTGTACATCCTTAAAGAGAGGGAAAAAAATTTACAGAAAACTGCTGGGTGCTGCACTTTTAGCGACCAATGTATTTTATGAAAATGAGCACATTGAATTTAATCCTCTTTATATGTATTTGTTACAGTACAGTGATTAATACTTTTAACATGCAGAATGTGATATTATAATGTTTATCTTCTGTGCTTCAATGTTACTGTATAATGTTTAATGCGGTGGCTCTGAGGCTAGGAATCTGCACTGGCAATCGGAAGGTTGCCGGTTCGAATCCTGTAAATGCCAAAAGGGACTCTGCTCTGTTGGGCCCTTGAGCAAGGCCCTTAACCTGCAATTGCTGAGCGCTTTGAGTAGTGAGAAAAGCGCTATATAAATGCAAAGAATTATTATTAATAGTACTATATGGTAGTAAGAACACCACCTGCCATTATTGGAAAAAATGCACTGATTAATTGTACTAGGTAGTAATGTTAATATAAAGTCATGCATCTAAGCAGCTAAAATATATCACAAGTTGTTGTTTTGGAAACATTGTGACACTCTTTCATTTTTTGAGAAATGTATTGTCCTTATAGTGGTAATGGCTAATAGTGTAATATATTGTATTGCTCCTTCAATGGGTGATCAGAGTATTACCTTTTGTTCTTTTTTTGCATACTTGTAATTTGATTATACAGCAGACATAAATTAAAAAGGACACTGAATAGCACTGATACATTCAAATTCAAGCTACAACAATATATAGCAACACTACACTATTTAAAAGTCTAACAAGACCAATGATGGTAGTTAATTTCCAATTTTTTTGGCCATAGGAAATGCTTCCAAAATGGATATGAAATAGGAAGATGATGTAGCTAGCCTCGCAATGTTCCAAATCAGAACTCCGTAGGTATTATGTTATCAGCAGTCAGTGGTGATTATGCTTTTCATAAATATGGATATGATGTTCCATAAAGGCCAGCACTAACACCCACCTGGAGTTCTGAGTTATTTATTTACTCTTATCTCTCCTCTTTCTCGGACCCTCCTGATTAAAGATTTGCTGTCAGTCTCTCCAGGGGTGGACAAATTGTAAATGAATATAGTAGTCTGCTGGGCTACCTGCTTTGCAAACTTGATAGTCCAGGTATGCCTTCTGGTAGCTCAGCTTCATAATCAGGGGTGGAGGGTTACCTGCATCTTTTTATAGCAGTGTTTATGTGTAAAGTTTTGTTAAGAATGAGTGCATAGCACTCTTCTACCAAATATGAACACATTCAGCAACTTGGAAGGGAATGTTTTAGCAAATAAATACTTTTTAAAAGATAATGTCAAGTTGATTTGTAGACTTTCCCCAAAGTACAAAAAAAAAAAATGTTGTCAACAATGACCCGGAATAAAGAATTAATATTGTGTTCTTAGATTTTATTTTCCGACCTAATTTAGACCCCCACCAATTATTTTCTCTGTTAAAAACATCATCAGTTTGACCTCAGATGCATTGTGTCTTTTTACAGTGTTATGTACCTTTAGTTGACCACAGCCAGTGGTCTGTGTATACAGCTACATTAAAACTGGTCACACTTTCGACCATTAAGAGGGTCCTCATATTAGTAAAAGTAAGGTTTAGGCCTAAAAAGCATTTTTACACACTGCACTTTTTGCGCTTATAGTAAGAAACTTTTTCACATATTGGAGGTATATAAATTCTTCTCTCTGACTGCATACGGCATGATCATTTGTAATGGTTTATAAAACTCGGATTTTGAAAGGTTAATGTCCATTTTGTGCTGCTGAACACTTGACAATCTATGACAGAAGCATTGTTGGGACATTTAAGCCATTACATGTGATCAACAAGCTACTGAATATTTGAGATTATTTTCTCAGCATTAGCAGGCCCTGTCAGTTGAAGATTTATCTGCATCATCAGTGAAAATTTTTGTTTCCAAGTTATACATTTCATGAAATGACTCAGCACTGCATTTTATTACAAGCTAACTAGTAATTGGTTTAATGTTACTGTGCTTTCTCACCATTTCAATCCAAAATAAGTTTTGCCTGAAAACAAAGAATGGCTTTTTTTTTCCTTTTTTTTTTTTCTTTTTTGCATTTATATAGCACTTTTCCCATTACTCAAAGCGCTCAGCAATTGCAGGTTAAGGGCCTTGCTCAATATATGTGGTTTCTGTATGCTGTCTGCATATAGCACAATATATTCTCTGACTTGGTTGTTATGATGTCTGTCTCCTTCCTGCAGTAATCACTACTTTGCAGAATAACCCCCGTGTTTAATCTGCTAAAAATTTCTCCCAGTAGTTGAAAAGTTATTTTTTTTATTTATTTTTGTCGTAATGCAGTAATATTTTCCCCATCCTCTTCCTACTGTTTTTTTTTTTTTTAATCCATAACAAAGTATACATTAATTACTTTATTTATATCATAGTAAATGATAAGCAGATACATTTCTCTTTGGCATTGTTGTCCTTACTGGCCTCGTTGCTTTACAGCTAACACCGTTGTTCCTCTTGCTTGCTTTAGTGAACTGCTGAACAATTTTGCTATATTGTTCAACTGTGTGTCCTTGTGCATGTGTGTGTGCAGACCCATTAAGCAAAAACAGAAAAGGAATGTAGAGTATATTTTTCTCATGAGTTGTGGATGTAAGTGGCTTCCTTGCACTTTGATGACCTGTTGTCATATTCAGCACTTCGGTCATCATTCTGGCACCCATGTAACCAGCCTGTCCTTGAAATTCACCATTTATGGTACACAACGTTGCACCTGCATTGCATAATAGTTCAAAAAAATTTTGTGTGCAGCAATAACACAGTGTATGTTGCTACATCTGACGTCACTTTTGCTGTACTGTCTTCACAACCAGCATCAAGTGTACACCAGGCTTTAGATCTGTTTGGCGCACTGTAAGTAGTAGTCTTTAAAAGTGATACCAAAATTTAGGATCATATCTGAAGAACTTAGTCTTTTATGTTTATCAAAATGTGTTTGTTCAGGGTTTCATGTAGCATGGACCAAGAGCCATAACATCTGGTAGCCTGCCATGCTTTGCGAGTCTGTAATTTGAATGTGCAGAATGAAAATCTGATTGTCCAGGGAATCCGGATAAAGTCAATGAATAGCTCCCACACTTATTCTGTAAGTGTGACACATAAGCATGGCACTCGCGATCATGTGATCTGCAGATTGTGTCACATAAACATGTAACGGAACAAATTAAAAATAATTCCAAAATGTATTGAATTTTCAAATCATTGCATGTTTCTAAAAATAAGTTCAGAACAAAGAATAACTCCATAAATACATTAAAACAATGACTATTTTATAACAAGTTAACATTTTCAAAATATAGCAATATAAATCCATACATACATAATTGATGTTTATTTTTCTTAAACACAAGGGTTGATATTTCCCCAACACAACAAAGCATCAAGTATGG
Source organism: Polypterus senegalus (assembly GCF_016835505.1). NCBI lineage: Eukaryota > Metazoa > Chordata > Cladistia > Polypteriformes > Polypteridae > Polypterus > Polypterus senegalus. Next base: position 243,416,313 of record NC_053154.1, read on the forward strand.
TACATGTTACTGAATGTTTTACAAAAGCAGCACAAAACAGCTCATGAGAATACTTAGAAAACATACCTCAAACCCCTAAACATCAACACACCATTGGAGAAAATGTTTTATGACTTATTATTTGAGATGCATTTTGAAATACTCGAAGAGAGTTTTCAAATAACGCAAAACTTGTGCAGCCCATCAGCATCTCAAGTGCAAGTCTACCTGTCACAAGCAACAGTTTCAAGAAGCAAAAAGGTACTTGCTTACTTGCAGACCAGTAGGGTTCATTTTCCTGCATTTGGTGAAGTGTCATAAGATTACTTGTTTGCCGCATGTAGACAACGAAATGTTGTTCAGCTTGGCTTTACATGTATACTACATTCATGTGCTGTCAAGAGCATTTGGAGCTCTGAGTTATGATGTTTCTCATTTCCACTTCACGTGTGTTCACATGCATTTCTTGTTGGACTATTCAGTGATGCACAATGTTACTATCGATTTGTTACTTGATCCTTAAAAGTGCAATTTAAGATTAACTATGTAGTTTTTTGTGAAAATAAAGACAACAAACATGTTAAATGTGTATAACTTTGCACCAAGTGCAATTCAATTACAAAAATGGCACTTCTAGCAAATCAAATTATATTTTTTACTTTATGCAATTGACTAAGGTGAAAGGTCAGTGTTACACTTACAAACTTAACAGAACAGTTCTCTGACAAATCTGACTTTAAAAGTATGTTGCTAGAAAAACAGTTTTAAAGAGTTTGTTTAAATGCAAATATCCTGAGTTATCTTGGAATTTACTAATTCAACAGTACATATATAATTATGTTTGAATTTTTATATTTTGTCGTTTTTAAGTAGTATTTTTCAGTTACTAGACAGAAAATGTAAGAATAAATTTAAAATGTGCACATGCTAAGATAAATGGGGTAGTTTCTAATGATGCCATTATGTTGTTATTGAAAACCCCAAAAGATTAAAAAAAAACATTTGTTATTACACTGGGCAGATCCCCATATCTGCCACACATTAAAGCTCAAACCCTGCATTGTATTTTGAAATTTCTAAATGCCAGTACTTGTTTGCTTAAATAATAGTAGGGCTACTACTTGATAAATATAGCAGTAGTTTAAATCTGTTATTATTGGTAGTATTTATATGTTTTATTTTGTATTACAGAAAAAGGCAGAATTTTGTTCACTCACAATAATGGAGGTAATTTAAAGTAAAAGCCATCAAATGGGATTTCTGTTTTTGTTGTGGTATCAAAAAGTATCATAAAATTTCACAGGTATCAAATACAAAAATTCTGGTCTTGTGACAGACTACTCCACGCGATGTAGGTCATCTCAAAATGCTTTGAGAGACTTGTTCTGGGGCACATGAAGACAACTGTCTCTCTCCTACCTTGGACCAGTACGTCTATAGGGTGAACAGATCCACAGAGGATGCCTTAAACACTGCACTCCACATTGCAGTGTCTCACCTAGAGCAGAAAGGAGCATATATGAGGCTGCTGTTCGTGGATTATAGCTCTGCCTTTAATACAATTGTACCCAGGATTGTAGTCAGGAAGCTACAGGACCTGGGCATCCACGAACAACTGTTCCTATGGATTCAGGACTTCCTTACCAACCGCCCACAAACAGTGAGACTTGGTGCCCACACTTCCCCAGTCCTGACACTTATTATAGGAGCACCACAAGGGTGTGTGCTCAGCCCTGCTCTATACTCCTTTTACACCTACGACTGCATGCCTATTCATCCCACAATCACGATCATCAAGTTTGTGTATGACACTACAGTCGTGGGTCTCATCTCAAATAGCGATGAGACCGTTTACAGGGATGAAGTCTCTAGACTGACAGGATGGTGTGCGGTAAATAACCTGTCCTTAAACATCAGAAAGACAAAGGAGCTCATTCTGAATTTCAGGCCAAAACAGGACGTGCGCCTGCTAATCGGGATAGAATACCATGAGGTGGAGCAGTTGACTAGTTTTAAGTTTCTAGGGACACACATCAGCAGTAACCTAAAATGGAGTATAAACACCACTGCTGTGGTGAAGAAGGCCCAGCAAAGATTGCACTTCCTGAGAATACTGAGGAAAAACCACCCCTTTGCCACTTTGCTGAAGACTTTTTATCACTGCTCAATAGAGGGCTTACTGACCTACCCCACCCTGGCATGGTTTGGAAACTGTTCAGAGGCAGACAATGCAGCCCTCCAGAGGGTGGTCGACACAGCACAAAAAAATCATTGGACTCTCCCTCTACAGGTTACGCTGTTACAGCAAGGCCTGCAGAATTATCAGCGACCATACTCACCCTTTCCATCACGTCTTCACATTGCTACCCTCTGGAGGTTCTACAGGGCCCTGATGTGCCGTACCACGAGACTGAGGAACAGTTATTACCCTTAGCTGTCCAAGAACTTAATTCTCTGCCCTCTATCCCATTGTCCCAAGTTTCACTTTCACCATCTTAATAGCCTTGGACTTGTTTTCATATGAGAAACTGTGCGCAATTACTGAAATGCACGTTTAATATTTCATGCACTTTAATTATAATTTTTTACATTATTTTACAAATCCAATCAGTTTTTTTTATCTGTGTATGTGTGAGGATGTGCGTGTGAGTGATGAAAGCATCTCTGGGAGAGGTGTTTTAAATTTTGTTGCATTGTTCTCAATGCAATGACAATAAAAGCTATTCTATTCTATTCATCTCATGTAGTGACAGACAACCCTGACTGCATTACAGGCTCTGTGGGTTTGTGTTAGTCACAGTGATAGGAGCACAGGAAAGACAAGGAGAGATCAAGGACCCTTGAGTATTGTGGACCTGGAGTATACATCTATCTTCAGGAGGCATGGTGTTGCAGTGATTAGCACAGTGGCCTCACAGCTCAGTTCACATTTTTGTCCACAATTATCCATCCAGCACCGTCTTACATTGTAACTTTTCTTAAAAGTATATAAACTCAATATACTCAGAACATACACTTCAAAAGGTTTTCTGAAATAACCATAGCAAGTGACACAGTAGCTTTAAAATTCCCATTTAAATGAATTTAACCATGTGTACCAAGGATTTACCTGAAGCAATGTTGTCACTAACTATTGTTGCTGGCCAGAAACATAACCCAGTAGCTCACACATCTACTGTGGGCAGAGGTTGTACAGCACATTTTTCATGGGTACATCTGTATGTTAGATCAGTGATATTTCAATTAAATCTCAAATAAGCAAAGTTATTGCTTAATTTTCTCCAACTCTAATTTACATTCATATGTGTATGTTACCGGCCTCACAGTCTAGGGGAACCTGGGCCAGGTACAATCCACTGTAGCTACGGGGCGTAGCCACAGCGATATGGTACAAAGCATAAAAGAAACAGGCAGCAGTCCTGAGTCTCAGACCATACTTCTCTGTTCTGCTTTATTCTCCTTTTACCATATATATATATATATATATAAAAGCATACCCACAGACAGACTCACACCAGAATGTCCAAAACACACTTCTTTATTTTTCCAAAACAGCACTACAATGCCTTCATCCACCAACTCTCTTCCTTTCTCTTCCTCTCTTGACCTCCTTTCCCCTCCTCACAAGCTTCGACTCCTTCCTCCCAACTCTGGCTCTCTTACTGGAGGGAGGCGCCCCCTTTTATCATGACCCAGATGAACCCCAGGTGCTCCACCTGACATCACTTCCTGGTGTGGTGGAAGTGTCAGGAGAGCACCTACTGTAGAAGCACTCCGAGTGCCCCTGGGATTGCTTCCGGCAGCACTTCCTGGTGTGACGGAAGTGCTGCCATCCAGGATTCCCTAACTGTCCGGGTGCCTACCGTAACGGTGAGTGTCCCAGCTCCATTCCCGTGGCCCCCAAACAGACCCGGGAGGCTGCCCTCTCGTGGCCCAGGGGAAGTATCGTCCAACTCGGGGACTGTCCAGGCTTCCCGACTTGGCAGGGTCCCCGTTCATCTGTGACTCATATATATATCATGGCAATGACATGGCAATTAGTGAAACAATGGTGAAAGCCAAATTTCCTCCTTTAGAACAAATAGTGTAAAAACATTTATTTAAGCAACAGAATAGTGTGTGAGTGAGTTTCTTAATCAAAGCAGGTGATAGATAACCATCAACAATAACCTAGTTTATAGTCCATTATACTAAGCAACACACAGAAATGTCATTTTCTTTAGAATACTGAATTCTAGCCTATTACATGTACACAGGGTCATTCTGGGAATGTATGGATTCTGGGGTCCCAATAAAATTCCTTTATTGTCATTGCATAACACATACACTGAGATTTTGTTACGCTACCTTTAAAAAACACACATCTCATATCTCACACATTACACAATTTTCAGCATGTGAACTTTTTTTAATATTGCGCAAGTTAAGAAAAAAAGAAATGATAATGCAGAATATGATGTTTCACAATTTTGTCTATAAGGTCTGTGATTTCAGTACAGAATTTAGAGCAGTAATAGCTTGGGGGGTAGAAACTGTTTTTCAGTGAAGTCTGTGCTGTAATGGACCTATATTTCTTCCCAGAGGAGAGAACTTCAAATAGTTTGTGTACTGAGCGATACAAGTCCTTTATGATGCTGGCTGTCTTCTGCAGACACCGAGAGGTGTAGACATCTTCCAAGTTATGCAAAGTTGTGTTTTTAATTTTCTCTGCTGTTTTTATGATTCTCTCCAGAGCCTTTTTGTTAGCTGCTGAGCTGTTTCCATGCCACACGAGTATCACATGAGCTAAGGTACCCTCAGTGGAACAAAGATAGAAAGACACCAGAAGCTTTTGTGACAGATCTACCTTCCTGAGATTTCTCAGGATGTAATAATTTAAATAATAATAAGAATTTTCTTTTTATTTTTTGCATTTATATAGCATTTTTCTCACTACTCAATGCGCTGAGCAATTGCAGGTTAAGGGCCTTGCTCAAGGATGTAAGGTTGCTGTTGTGCTTTTTTAAGTAGTTGGTTTGTGTTTTTTGTCCATGTGAGATCTTCTGAGATGTAGGTGTCCAAGAACCTAAAACTAGAAACCTCTGTCCACTCTGTCCCTGTTTATATAGAGTGGCCGATGGTCGTTGCTTCTTCATGAAATCAATAATCAGTTCTTTATAGTGTTTTTGGTGTATCAAAGTATCAAATTATTCATTGTGCACCAGTCTATCAGGTCTTCGTATCTCCTCCCTATAAGTAGACCCATCTATGTGATCAGCCCTACTATTGTGGTATCATCTGCAAATTTAATGATGGCATTGGTGTTGTGGGTTGGTATGTAGTCGTATATATACAGAGAGTAAGTGAAAGGGCACAACACAGAGCCTTGCAGTGCTCCTATGCTGAGTGACAAGGTGGGGGAGTGGTAGGGACCCATCTAGACTGATTTTCAGTTTGTTAAAAAGTCCTCTATCCACAGACAAATATTATGCTGGAGGAATAGGTAGGACATCCTTAAAAACAGTCTGCTTGGTATGATGGTTTTGAAAGCAGAACTGTAGTCCACAAACAGCAGCCATGCATATGTTTCTCACTGTTTCAGGTAGAGCAGCACAGTGTAGAGGACAATGGAAATGGTGTCGTCTATTGAACTGTTGGATCCTTATGCGTATTGCTGAGGGTCTACAGTGGGTGGAAGAGCAACCTTGATGTACTTGTGGACCAGTCCTTCCAAACACATCATGATTACTGGTGTTAATGATACTGGGCTGTAATCATTGAGGCAGGTTACTGCAGTCTACTTTGGAACTGGTACTATGGTAGATGTGTTCAGTCAGGTATCGACAGTGCACTATGATAGAAATCGATTGGAGATATTTATAAATCTCTCTGCTAACTCCACAGCACAGTGTCTGAAGACCCATCCTGGGACAACATCTGGACCAGCTGCTTTCTGTACATTGATATTCTGGAATGTATATATAACATCAACAGATTGTATAGTAAGTACCTGGCTGTTGGTATCTGGAGCTGTAATGGTGGTTGTGACAGTTCCTGGTGTCCCCTCCCCATGCATAAACGTATACATATTCAAAACATACTCAAAAGTGTCTGTGTGTAAATATATTTAATCTAGTACATATCAGTCCATACAAATAACAAGCTCAAACAAAAAATATAGAAGCTTGTGCCTATAGTATAAACAGCTTCAGTGGCCTAGTTTTTACCATAAGCAATATAGCAAAACAATACAGAAAGTAAAGACAAACTATACCTACCACAGTGTTGTGATGACAATATTCAAGGGTAGTAAATAGTCGCCACAGTGTACATAATCCTTGAATTTACTCTGAATGCCTCAGAATAGCAGGTTTGATGGCACCGTGCATCTGCAGTCCCAAACAAATGCAATACATATTAGGGGACACATACAGGTATAACAAAAAAGGCAGTCTTTAAAATTTTAAAAGCTGTGTTTAAATATTGTGTGTTGGGAAATCAAATGCTCCTTTAAACATCTGTCGTATTTACTGTTCGAAAAAATTAACTTTTTAAAGTGCCATGTTTTACTGTATTATCCTCATAGGTGTGTATGCTGAACCAGCTATAATCACACTGCAGATAAAAATGGCTTGATTCTGCATTTTGGTTCATATCTAGTTTTTCTGATTGATCAAATTTAATTTTGTAAATTATTTTTGCTAGCAATTGAACAATAGAATTTTGGATTAAGTTTATAATGATTTAGTATTACAGTGCTTTTTGAAAATTAAGACCATATGCAGTATGTGTCACATGCACTCATAGCTAAGCCCTCACTTCCCAATAACTTAATAACAATAAATCACTTTGGCATTTTCAGCCGATCCCTAGATCCCTATGCATCCACACACTCTCCAGGTTAATTGCTTCTCTCATGTTCTTCCATAATAAGGTGTTCTTGTGTCTTTTCTTTAATAAATACAATGTCATGTCACTGCTGTCCAACCTGCTTAATTCTGAGCCAGGTTATGGGGACAGGGGTTTGGATTGCAGCCTATGCTATCTGGGATCTCCTGAACAGGAAAAATACATTGTCATACACAGAGCAAAGAGGACATGCGTTTCTTCAAAGTAAGGTTACCATTTCCTGCTTTGTTTCCCAACAAAACCCCAATGAATTATGGCCTTCCATATTGCTACACTTGAAGATGTTATGCTTGGATGATGAATGATGAGGGGGTATGGGGGACAAGGTTCAGATATATTGTAAGAAAATTCAGAGCATTGTTGCTCTTATATTACCTTGCTCTGATTTACTTTTAGAATCCTTGCAGTCGACACTTGCACCAGCTGTGACTGGCTAGGGCTACTGCCGTCATATATTCTGCCTCCTGCTCCATATAAATCCGCAGTAGCTGACATATAAACACATTCAGGTGTTTGGGTGAATGGGTTAGTTATTTTTGCATCTAACTACAGATTTTAAAGTCTCTTGTTCTGTTTTCCGTACCACCTTCTCTTTTTTCTGACCAACATTTGTCAGTAATCTTAAGAACATGGTGATGTCATAGTTCTTTGCAGCCATATGGTTACTATTTTTATTTTTAAATGTAAATGTATTTAGTATTAGACATATATAAACGAAAGACTTGTGTTTGCTTGCACCTCAGTTCTCACTACAAACGGTGTGTGTGTGTGTGTGTGTGTGTATTTAGAGGAGTCTGCTCTGCTCACACTCAACCACAGCCGCAGGATTTGGTGTGAATTCTACAGAAGATATAGGAGCTTATACTAGTGTGACCTGCACTTGGTGAGACCGTGCATGCATGCACTTTTAAAGGTGACATCTCTGCAAATTCACCAATATAGTAAAAAGTGTCTTCAGGTTTTTTTTTTGTTTGTTTGTTTGTTTTTTTTTATTATTATACTTTATTAATCCCAAAGGAAATTACTTGGTTTTCGCATACCCCTTGGGGTCAGAGCGCAGGGTCAGCCATTGTATAGTGCCCCTGGAGCAATTGAAGGTTAAGGGCCTTGCTCAAGTGCCCAGTAGAGTAGCATCTCTTTTGGCAGTGATGGGGATTCGAACTGGCAACCTTCGGGATACCAGCGCAGATCCTTAGCCTCAGAGTCACCACTCTGCCTGTTTTTGTCCCAAAGACTACACGCATCTAGTATATTTATATTTTTAATTTTATCTGCACCCAATGAGTGAAGGATATATTTGCACAGAAGACGCTTCATGCAAAGTGTAGCCGTTTTTTGGTTTTCTTAAATAAAAATATTACAATTTCTTTATAAATCCAGTCAGGACCCACAGCAAACAGGCATTCAAACAAGAAATTAAAGGACCGCCATTAATGTTAACTCAGTATACAAAAAGTTTACATTTGGATGATTTTACACTGCACTAACTTTATGTTAAAATTATAGGATTGTTATTGTAATGTTTACACAGTACAGTAAAATTCTTGGTTGTATGTGCTAATCAACATTTATGTATTATATTAGTGCAGTGCAGATATTTTATGTTAATATTGTAGATTATTCTCAAAATGGGCAGGCCGGATGCATGATTAATCGTGACCTATCACACAGGTGTGATGAGTTCTGCATTTAATAAACCATAGGATTATTTGTAGTAACCTTACAACCGGGGTTCCCAAACCTAGTCCTGGGGACTCATTGTGCCTACAGGTTATTGTTCCTACTAGATTCACAATCGGTTATAATAACTGATAATAATAAATCTCATTTAATCAGCTGGTGTTCTTTTCTCTTCTCTTATTCTACATTTAGAAAAGCACAGCAGTAGAACTTTTACATTTATAAGACATCTAGAAATAAGAAATATTTCTTTTTTTCCTATATCTTGAAATACTTAAGTTTTTTTCTTTTTTTTTTCCCTAGTATATTGCCATTTTTCTGTGCAGTTTGCTCCCTTCATTGTATGCTAATAATGACAGTTAAAAACAAGCACAGCAGACACCCGGGCAAAAAAACACTGAATGATAAAAGTTTGCCACTACTTCAGTGTCAGAAACACTAATTAGTAGCTAATGGATTAAATAACCAGAACACTTGGGGGTTATTCCAAGAAGCACATTTAGCATGTATGCTTGGCTTAAATAGAGATTCTTTACTTGTCTGAGACCGTTTCAGCTCCACCAAAAAGGATTAGGTCAAGTCGGTAATCAAGGAAAGTGTCAACCGTTGACCTGGTTCATACCAGCCTAAAAGTGAAGCTTAGCAAATGTTGTGGATTGGGAATTCACAAAATTGACATTTAATGAGAAACAACCCCTCAGAAATTTTTTTTTGTAGCAGATCTAAGATGCAGAATTCTCATTTAAATAAATCTTGCATGTTTTCTACAAAACAGTAAAACATTATAACCTAAACTATCAATTGAAAATTAAAACATTTAAATTATGTTGTTTGTTTCCACCTTTGTTTTTTTTTTTTATTCTAAAGAGAGAGGTTAGGACACACACTGATACAGTGCATTGCTGCACCCACCACAGTGATAGGATTTTTTTTAGCATATCTAATGTTGCTGCGTTTTTATTTACACTAGCTTAAATTAATCTGAAGTTTGTTGAAAAGTGGTAAAACATTAAAAGCTATACTGTTTATTGAGAAACGTCAAGAATTATTAATAAGTCACATTTAAATAATCATACTATTCATCCCTAATGCTTTTTGTCAGGGAGAGACGTAAAGAAAAGATCTATAATTAAAAAAAGATATAAAGGATGGATTCCTTATTAAAATTGTGAATTATAACAATAAAAAATACTAATTCTAAGTAAGTATATGTCTGTCTATAAAGTTGTTAAGAAATGTGTAATGTACAAGTAAAATGCTGCACTTAAAGACCGTCTAAGATCAATCCTGTTAGCATGTAGAGATTTTAAACCACCAGCACAAATAAGGGTTAGAAAGAAAGCCGTCTGTCATTTTTGATACAAGTCATGATAATATTTGTACATATAATGTAAAATAATAAAGATTAACGAATATTAATAGATTAAATTGCATGCCTCCATAATTAAAAGCATTGGACCTCTTTATTATCTTTATAATAGTCTATGTTGTGTTGTTTCCAGTAGTAAAATGATAAAAATACAAAATATGTAATTTTAGGATATGTCAGTAAAATAGAATCACTTATTACAAAATTGGTCTGGTACTCGTAATGATGATTTTCACACAAATGTTTGTGGTTACATTAAATTGCATAAAAAAATCTGTTTGCTTTCAAGAACCCTATAGGAGCAAGCAAGGCATGTCTGAGCCTTGAAAATTTGATGAATGAGGGAGCTTGGGTAGTATGCAACACCCCACAGACACCTTGGCAGTTCCTAATGACTATAGAATTGCAAAAAAAGAAAAACAAAAAAAACATGACTGCACTCATGTGTAACTGCAGTACCAAGCAAATTTAGAAATCAAATAAGTAAAATGCAAATAATTCCATAATAGCATTAATGCATAGGTCAGTGTTTTTAAAAGGTATTGATGTGTGTGATCAGTTACATTGTCAAATCTGACATTCTGATGAGGCCAAGCTCCTTCAGCAGGAGAGTGTTAAGGACATTGTATTAGTAGCAGAAGCTGCAGGTTTGTGCATTATATGTTTGCATATGCTTCTATTTTCTTGTATAAAATTTTCAATTGATGCCAAATGTGCTTCATATTGCTACTGAATATCTGTTATAAGAGCTTCAAGTGTGACATTTGCAAATTAATATATTTATATTTTTTAATGTGGATAATGCCATTAATATTTAAGTATGCCTTACTTTGCAAAGCATCCTATAAACCTCTGACCTTGATTTCCTTTTGGTCCAGAGACCTTTCTTCTCTCCATTCACCCCTTTCATGGGACGCCATTCTCTCCAATGTCAAGTTTTGTTCTAGAAACCCAAACTACCAGCACACCCAATTCAAAAATTCTACACAGACTCCCTGCAAGTGGCTTCTGATGGGCCTCACTGCTGATCTTCTCTTTCAATTATGTTCCCTTGGTTTGCCTGGCACTTTTCTTCACATGTTCTGGCACTGTACCCCTGTCTTTTCCTTTTGGACACACATGTCATCTACTGTCTTCCTTTCTTTCATGCAGTATTCCTCTGTTACCTCAAATTTTTCTACCTTTAGACCTTTTTAGGCTTCTGCTCAGACTCTCTGAATGCAAGTTATTCTGTCTCACTAACCTGGCAGCAATATTATTTTATTACCTCCCACTGGAAAAAACCTGAATGTGTCACTTTCGACAGCTGACAGTCTTCCTCCCACAACTTAATACGTTTGGAGTTGTCTGCAGCGTGGTTTAATGGTGCTTCCAGTAATGTAATTGAATCTTGGTCTGCTGCAGCTCAATTGTGTTCATTTCAGCTTTGAAATTATTATTATTTTTTTTTATCCCTTGGCTCAGGCTGGGTGAGAGTGAGTGGGTTGGTTTACTTTGTATGCCATGTGGGTATATTGATATATCCTGTCAGTCATTCTTTACTTAAAAAGAAAGTTGATTATATATATATATATATATATATATATATATATATATATATATATATATATATATATATATATATATATATATATATATATATATATATATATATATATATATAAGTATGCAATGCACTAATTCAGAACTGTAATGTACTTTGCCTTTGGTGTGCTATTGATCGACTTGCAGACTCTCTAGCTTTCTTAATAACAGATGCATTACAGTATCTTACTGTGTTGTTATTGACCAACTATTACTTGATCAAATGTTGAAAAAATTACCACTGTCTCTGTTACATGTTCTTCTGTTTTATGAAAATTAAATAAAACTCTTACATTTTCAAAGCTGTTCTACAGTACACTGCATCTTCCATGCTTAAAGTCACAGGTACTCAAATCTGCCGATACTGCCATTACTCTGTGCTTTTTGAGTCGTGATTGATGTTATCAATGATTGGTTCTCAGGGCCGCTTCAATCTCATGAGTACATCCATAATCGTGGATTGCTGAAGCCTACCATGAGCTCTTAAGAAACACTTGACATTCATGGAAGCAACTGAACCTTGATTGAAAAAAAGAGGCTTATTCAAGTGTGACATCTTCAGCGTAGTCTCGATTTCATAAGCACATGTAGAACAACTCACTGAAAAAGCAGAATGAAAATCACAGATATGGTTAAAAACAAAAACCCACATTATCCAAATATAACTATTTAGTATAACTTAATAAAAACTGATCAAACTTACTGTAGTTTTGAAATTTCTGCCTTGACCCTAAAACACAGAAACTGGGAAATAACAGTTCGCTTAATTAGGCTTGGAGCCCAGTTAAATCTAAAGTTGGTTGAAACAAAAACCTGCAGCCACAGTGGGTCCCCAGGACCAAGTTTGGGAACCACTGCCTTATAAGACCAGGAAGGGTTAAGAATACAGATGGAGACTCTTAAGAACATAGGGCAAACAGAATTCCTTGCAGAAGATAAGTGGTCTTCAGTGGATGGCACAGAGAGGCCTCATGCAACAGTAGAGGACAATCGGTGATTAGATTAGAAAATTTTTGATACAGATGGGCCATTCAGTCTAGCAAAGCTCACCAATCCTATCCAATGGTAAGTTGAACAAGTAACCAAAAAATACATTGGGAATGCTGAGTGAGTAATGTGGCATAAGATTAGCTGTGGCTAGTTGCCAGTTGGTCTCTGTTTTATGAGGTGCTTCCAGTGGTCAGTACAAGTTCTTCGGCCTAAGTATCATTTGGTGTATGCCTCAGTCTTTCTATCTTTTTTTTCATTACAATATTTAACATTTTATTTTAGTATATAAGAAAAAGCTTATAAAATCATACACTAATTTTTTGTATTTTCACACTGATTTGAATTTAATTTGCAATGTTTTGATTTATGAATGCCTAACAGAAGGTAACACAACATACAGTACATTTGTTTTGTGAAGATTTCATATAGTGGGGATATTGTATTGTGAAAACTGAATCGAAAATATAAATTGTACCATGGGATAAGTGTATTGTCTCATGCGTAGTGGCATAGTAAGCTATACTTGAATTTCATAGGAGTATAATCCTATTTATTATTTTCTTTTTTGTTTGTTTAATTTAGAACCTGCACAGAACAAAAGAGGTGAAAGACTTAATTTATAATGTTGGTCACCTTACTGTATAGAAAAAGGGTAAGGCTGCCAGGGACTGTTTTGCAAAGTCAGATTTCTTATCACTTAGGCTAAGATATGTTTTTGTATTCTTTACTGAAGGGTAGAAAAATTGGAATGTCAAAGTTGAGTATCAAAGTGTAGCTCTTTGTTTATGGTTGGCTGTCCAACTCTTGGAATTTTTTTCAAAAGAGAAGTCACAAGCAGATGTGCTAATTAATGATGTGTTTTAGAGAGAATTTCATAATTGATAATTAACCTTTAATTAATAACTGTTAATTGTTAAAAAGAGTTACCCTGCTTAATATTATGAAGATGGGTTTTATTTATGCATTATACAGTACGTATAAGAATTTATTTTATTTTTAAGTGAAGTTTTACCACAAGCTGTTTCTTTATATCACTGAATGTAGATTTTTTTTTTTTTTAAATATGAGCATGTAAAATATTCAGGGAACAATTACACGTGCAGCCTGTTAATTGTCAAGGCATGCTCATTCTTCAATGAACATTAAGTACAAATGTCAACAAGTACATCCAAAGAGGAAAGATTTTTTTTTTTTAATACTTAAAATGGTTGCAGCATCAGTATGAGGTTTTTGTAGCATATGCAGAGTCATCAGATTCACCAACCTATCTCCTACTTTATTTCTTTAACTTTTATTTATGAGTCAATTAAAAGATTATAGTCATCTGCATTGACTGTGGATTTGCATATTTGAAATAAATTAGCTTTCACGCTGGCAGTCATAGAAAACAGCTGCCCAGAAAGGTTCCATGTTTCAGAAAGAGAGTTTCTTGTTAAGAAAAAGTAAATAATAAATCGAATGGTATCTTGATGTGAAATGTGCTGTCAAAGCCGTGTTCATGGGGCTGGGTGAATTAACAGTGTTTCATGTGGTATTAATGACATATGTAACCACTATGAGACCCTATCTATGTCTATGTAGCAGTAGCTGCCTTTTCAACAAGGCTGTCAGCTGTATGTCTCTAGTACCATCATTTTTTTAAACTCTGTTAACATCTAGGTAGTGGTAATTTATTATGATGTATCTATCAGTTTTACAGACTAGAAGTCTGTTGTAAGTTGAAGCTTATTTGCTGTGGTTAGCTCACTTTTCTGCTCTTCTATAGTTTAAATGATTTTGTGTACAGCTAGTGGCAGAGTTGTGGTACCCTATTTTAAGATAATTTATCATCTTCAGAAAGCTTTTGTCATCAACCAAGGTTGATTGAAATCATGTCTTATTGTACACTATGTGCACAATTATTAGGCAAGTTGTATTTTTGAGGATTAATTTTAATATGGAACAAACACAGTGTTATCAGTCAATCCAAAATGTTAATAAACCTGAAACCTGAATGTTTCACAACGGGAATGTGAGTGTGAACATCATCAGGGGAATACATATGTGCGCACAATTATTAGGCAACTATTAGTGTGCAGATTTATTATGCAACTAAAGGAAAAATGAAAATTTTCCCATCTCACTTGTTTATTTTCATCAGTTATAGTGAGAATAATAAACAAACACCTCAAAATTTACAAATAAACATCTCTGACATTTCAAAAAAAATAAATCAACCAATCAATGTCCAATATAGCCACCCTTCTTTCCAATAACAGTCATAAGCCTTTCCATTCATGGAGTCTGTCAGTTTCTTGATCTGTTGACGATCAGCTTTTTGTGGAGCAGTGACTACAGCCTCCCAGACACTCTTCAGAGAGGTGTATTGTTTTTCTCCCCCGTAAATCTAGAGTTTAAGAAGTGCCCACAAGTTCTCTATAGGGTTTAGGTCATCTTTAAGGCCTTTATTGGCTGGCCACGCAGTGGAGAACTTCGATGCAAGTGATGGAGCATTGGCCTGCATAAAAATCATGGTCTTTTCCTGTATCACTGTTTGAAGAAAGTGTCTTGAAAAACTGGCAGTAGGTTTGGGAGTTGATTTTGAGTTCATCTTCAATGCAAAAAGGTCCAACTAGCTCATCTTTAAAAATACCAGCTCATACCAGTACCCCACCTCCACGTTGGAGTGGAGCTCTGTGCCATTACTGATCCACAGGTCCATCCATCTGGTCCATCAAGAGTCACTCTCATCTCATCGGTCCATAAAACCTTTGAAAAAAATCTGTCTTCAGATATTTCTTGGCCCAGTTTTGACGTTTCAACTTATGTTTCTTGTTCAGTGGTGGTTGGGTTTCAGCCCTCCTTACCTTGGCCATGTCTTTGAGCACTGAACACCTTGTACTTCTGGGCACTCCAGGTAGGTTGCAGCTCTGGAATATGAAAGTACTGGAGGATAATGGGTTCCTGGTAACTTCACGTTTGATTCTTCTCAAATCTTTGGCAGCTAATTTGCGTCTTTTGTTCTCAACACGTTTCTTGCGACCCTGTTGACTATTTGCAACAAAATGTTTGATGGTTCTGTGATCACACACCAATATCTTAGCAATTCCAAAAGTGCTGCATCCCTCTGAAAGACTTTTTACAATTTTTGACTTTTCAGAGTCAGTTAAATCTCTTTTTTGGCCCATTTTGCCTGAGGAAAACTAGCTTCCTAATAATTCTGCACACCTTGATATTGGGTGTTGATCTCCTTAGGCCACACCCTCCCTCATTACACAAATACACATCACCTGACGTGCTTAAATCCAATAAGCATTCAAGTTAATACAGCTTGGAGTTGGAATATACGCATTAAAAATGATGATATGGTCAAAATACTCACTTGCCTAATAATTGTGCACACAGTGTATAACTGTACACACCCTCTGTGTGATACCTTCTGACAGCTAGTCATTACAGTTTTTATTACTATGGTCGATATACAGTAGCAGATTGCTGCAGTAGCTTGGTCCAGTAGGCAAAGACTGATGTTGTAGTTGTCTTCATAAATGCATGACACGAAGTAGGTGGACTTAATAATGTACCAATGTGCCCGTTAAATCGGTGTTTCATTGTGTGTGTGTGTGTGTGTGTGTGTGTGTGTGTACGTGTGCGTATATACTATATGACATTAATTATTAAAAAAAAAAAGAAACTTCTAGAAGAGCCAAGGCTTTGTGGAACCTCTAAATCTCACCTGAGTGTACCTGAGGATTATTGAAAAGTGTCTTAAGATTGTTGTTAGAAACATAATGGCCTGTTCCATCTAATTCTGCTTGTTAACCACTGCAGCCTTCACCAGGATTAGTAGGTGGAGAATAAAGTGAAGTGAAACGACTGTTGCAAAGGTACTCATACAAATCAACAAGTTGTTGTCCACCTTTTCTTTAGTTATTACTATTAGTGGTCAAATGCAGGGGGAAATTGGAGTAAAATTCCCAACTCGGTGTAGTTAATAGCTTTCTCAAGAAATTACTTTATTTATTGCAAGATTATTAAAATTTAGCTACAGGTAAATGGAGTTCATTTATACTGACACATAATTTTCCATTAACACTCCTAATAAGTTTCGTCTTCAATGTATATCTTCTTTTTTTTTTTGTTTTGTTAAGCGATAACCATGATCCTGTGTTTTTTTTTTTTTTACCAACAAAACTTGAGAGGTATTTGGTTACAGCATAACATTTCTTTTACAGGTTGTGGGACACAAAGAAGGATTAGATGTCATGGAGAGAGCTGACCCTCTTTTCCTTCTTATTGGACTTCCAACAATCCCTGTGATGTTGATTTTGGGAAAAATGATTCGCTGGGAAGACTATGTTCTAAAACTGTGGCGCAAGTATTCCAACAAGTTACAGATTTTAAACAGTATTTTTCCAGGTATGTGTAATTTAGTAAGTGTGATCGATAGGGAGTTTATACGTATTCTTGAATGGTGTAGAGGTAAGAACGTCTGCCTTATATTCCAATGGTCCCAAGTTCGAGACCGGGCGCTCTGTGTTTTGAATAGTGAGCTACTATTATTATTATTATAATTATTATTATTATTACTGCTCTAATATAATAAAAACATACATTTGATTTGAGTCTGTAACACCCGGTGTAAATTCTGGCTACTTGTAAAAGTTAGTGCTTGTTTTTTTAATTATTCAGTATTATTTTCAAAGTGACATTCACGTGGTACAACGAACTTGCCTCTCCCTCTCTGAGTTGATGTGTTGAAGCGCTGTGAAGAAGCTGTTGTTATGGTCCTGCCTTTGTCCAGTCTGATAGCGGTCATGGGACATTGTAACTTTGATTGCCATTACAACAAATAGTTCTGAGCAGGCATCAGCCACAGCGCTGCTCTTGTGAAAAGAATGGAGATAAATGCCATCAGCTCAGAAAGGGAGAGGCAAGTTCATTGTACCATGTGAACATCACTGAGAGAATCTTCTTCTTCTTCTTTCGGCTGCTCCCATTAGGGGTCGCTACAGCGGATCATCTTGTCTGCATATTGATTTGGCAAAAGTTTACACCGGATGCCCTTCCTGACGTAACCCCTCCCCATTTATTCAGGCTTGGGACCAGCACGAAAAAAAACACACTGGTTTGTGCATCCCCTGTGACTGAGAGAATAAAAGTGAATATAAAAAAAAAAATAAGCGCTTTTATCCAAAATTTATACCGGGTGTTAGACTGAAATCAAATGTATGTTTTTATTATATTATAGTAATAATAATAATGGCAGCCGTACCTTTGAGTAGTAAAGCAGCAGTTCTTACCTCTACACCATTCAAGAATACATAGCAACTTTCTGTCAATTGATATTTGAGCTTGGGTTTTTAAATCATTGACAGCAACATGTAAATCAAATGTTTTTTTTGTTTTTCTGTTATATTCTGGAATAAAACCGACCCTCGAAAGCACTGACACCATACTTTATCTAGGCAGACAAAAACTTGGGCAACCACCTGATAGCAGTGCATAATTATTAAAGATGGGTGAGTGTATATGTCATTCGGACATGTGTATATACTTACCTCCACTTCATTTTTATGCCAAATTTGAAGGCATAGGTAATAAAGGGCCCCAGGCAAAGTGTGGCAGTCATAAGATTCAAATTGGTACATAAAATTGAATTTAATTTACAATGAAGTGCATTTGTAAACTTGATGAGAATCCAGATTGATAGGATTAAAAGGCTTACATAACAAGTTCCAAATGCAATGTAACACAATAGTATAATTCTATGTCTGGAAATGAGGCACCTGCAACAAATTTAAACCAGATTAAAGCAGTATGTCTTCTGCAATTCTCATTACTACTGGGGAATTGAGAAAGCACTTCTGACCAATAAGGAGGGGGATGTGGTAGAGGCATCATGGAGCTTACAAAGTTATCGGTATGTCATCAGGGATGTCATCAGCATAAAGAGAAATTCAATGGTTTGTATTATGCAGTGAGATATAGTGAAATAGGAGTATGTAATTTAGATACAGAGCCAGCAGCCCTAAATGTAAGACGCACTCTAGAGGAACCCTCAAATACCATTATTCTGCAATTAATGATGAGTTCTTCTTGTGATTTTGCTATCATAATGAACTATTTTATGATAAGCAAGATCAGTATTAGAGCAGTAATTAATTATTAAAATGTTATAGAATAGTTGGGTAACTTGGTTCCTAGGGCCCAATGCTAATGTCAGAATTTTTTTTTTTTGTATTGAAGATTGACCTGGCATGAGTGAGTGAGAATAGATGTGGGTGTGTAGAAGAGTGTGCCCTATAATGGAAGACTGATACCCTATCCCAGATTGGTTTCTGCATCACATTTAATGCTGCCAAGGCAGACCCTGTTATGGATAAAGACAATTCAAAAAAAGAATCAACCAATGGGAATGCACCTTATGGGATTCAAGTATTGGAATTAGCATGAGTTTCTACAATGCAAAAAGAAGTGCTAAATTGTATTGTAGATTTTATTGCACACATCATGAAGACTGTTTTTTGTTTCATATTGTCTCTTTATAGGAATTGGATGCCCTGTTCCTCGTATTCCAGCTGAAGCTAGCCCCCTTGCTGATCACGTTTCTGCTACTCGCATTCTTTGTGGAGCTCTTGTGTTTCCCACAATTGCCACCATTGTAGGAAAACTTATGTTCAGCAGTGTCAACTCAAATCTACAAAGAACTATTCTGGTGAGAATAACATTCTTTATTTTATGTTCAGTATAGTATTTTAATGTAATTTGAAAATTTGTAGGGATTCCAGACCATTTGAAGTAAGGCTGTATTTTGGATTTTTAGTTAGACAGCGAAATTGAAAAATTACAAGTTTCTTAAATGTACATTAAACGTACGACATAACTTGAAAAAACTTGTTTTCTTTACTTTTCCCAGTTCAGAAATTTTATAAAAATTACTGTATTTTTTCCCCTAGTTCTGTTCGGATTAGGCGGATTTTCGGATTAGCGGGACTCTACTGTGTGTATGTGTATATATATATATATATATATATATATATATATATATATATATATATGAATTGAATTACTGAAATAAATACATTTTTCGATGATATTCTAATTTATTGAAATGCACCTGTAAGTGTAAGGTATTACACATAGAGAGTATGTTAGATTTGCAATCAGAGGTCTGTAATTTGAAAGTACCCCTTATAAGAAGAACCTAGGATTCAGATTGAACTTGTCACTGTCTACATCCAGACAGAGTACCAAAGCCATTAAGTAGGCTAACAGAATGTTTTATTGGACAATGTGCAGAGTATGAGTCAAAGGAAGTTATGTTTAAGCTTTATGATGTACTGCATGCAGTTTTGGTTTCCAAGCTACAAAAAGACATAGTGGTGCTAGAAAAAGTCCAGAGATTAGCAACTACGTTGATTCCAGGACTGAAGGGTGTGAAATATGAGAACAGATTAAAGAAGTTAAGTCTTTCTAGTTTTATAAAATGGAGACTAAGAGGTGATGTGATTGAAGTTTTTGAAATTATGAAAGGAATTAATACAGTAGATCCAGGCTGTTACTTTAAAATCAGTTCAACAGGAATCTGTTTACACAGTTATAAATTTAGAAAGGGTAAGTTTCATACAAATGCTAGAAAGCATTTCTAGACATTTGAAGTAAATTATCAAGTAGTGCAAAAAGGAGAAGAATTTTAGCGACCTTCACAACTTGACTTGATGTTATTTTGGAGAACTTATGTGGATATGATTGACAAGCTCTGTTGGTCTAAATGGTCTGTTCTCGTCAAAAAAATATCTAGTGTTCATTCATTCATCACTGGTGTAGCAATCATTTCCGATGTTTACTCAGCTTGGCCACTTGTACTCCAAATACCCCTTACCACTCCACTCTCCATGATACTAGGCATTTTTTAGAGTTCAGACCCATTTCTTTTCATATAATCTGACACCATCTCCAACCACATCTTCTTCAGTACTACATGCTTAAATCACAATAATTTGTTTATCTTCAGCACAGCACCTATTGCTTCCAAACAACGTCTTTTTATGAACTTGACATACAGTATATCGTCCTCTCAATCCATGACTCTCCACCTACCCACCTGATGACTCTTCCCTCTGTTCTTTCCAGTTTTGGAGCCGTACTCCTGCTCCTCTTTTTCTGCATTCATTGCCTTACTCCCCAGAACACACCACTCCTAACAGTTTTCATAAACTTTACCCAATTGTGCCACAAATTCCTTTAGTAAGTATTTTGTTACTGAATATAAAAGTCATGCTCACTTCTGCAGTTTTTGACTTGATGTTTAAACTTAAAACCCAAGTTTCTGCTGCTTCATGCAAATGGTTCCAAAGGAACATGAGCTCTTCCCAGTATACTGCCCTCCATAATGTTTGATACAAAGACGCATTTTTCCTTGATTTACCTTACTGCTCCACAATTTACAGTTACAAATCAAACAATTCAGATGTGATTAAAGTGCACATTGAAGACTTTCATTTAAGGGCATTTACATACATTTTAGTCACGTCGTGTAGATCAGGGGTCTCCAACCTTTTTTCCCCTGAGAGCTACTTTTACAAAATGAAAATGGCCGAGAGCTACTCATGTTCTCATAGCTTATTTCAACCCAACCAAACTGAATACGCTTGTTTTGCGTGAATATTTACAAAATGTTGGTGTCCACAACTCACATTTTGCATTAAAACATCTCAAAAATATATTTAGTTCATCAGTAAGTGCATTTTGAATGTCTGTATGCATTTTCTTGTGTATCTCACACACTATTGAATTAAAACATGAATGCTGTCAAAACAAAATAATGCAATTACAAATATACAGATATTACGTATTCATTTGTCATTTTGTTCCATGTCACTGTTTCACTTCACAAGAGTATTCACATGTCCAGTTGCATGTGTGATGTGTTTTTTTAGTCAGGTGACTGGCACTACATGGAGTCAACAAGAGAGGCAGGTGTATGGTGGAGTGTAACCACTTAGGTTCATTCTTATGGAGTCATTTAAATGTTCATCTGTCAGTCTTGTTCTGAACTTTGATTTCATGACATGTCAGAAAAGGTAGACTCTCGGAGGTATGTAGACTCAAACAAAGGAGACATTTTCAGAGCTACTTGGTGAAGATTCTTATTGTTATCTGGCTCTACTAAACTCCAGAAAGGCTAAAAATGCCGTTGAGACTTAACTCCACATTATTTTGAAGGTTTACTAATATATAATACTAGCAAAATACCCGCGCTGCACAGCGGAGAAGTAGTGTGTTAAAGAAGTAATGAAAAAGAAAAGGAAACATTTAATAATAGCGTAACATGATTGACAATGTAATTGTTTTGTCATTGTCATGAGTGTTGCTGGCATATATATCTATATATATCTCCACACATACCGCTTAGAATTAAGGTCAAAAAGTTCTATCTTGGTCTTATCAGACCAGAGAATCTTACTTCTCACCATCTCAGAGTCCTTCAGGTGTCTTTTAGCAAACTCCAAGATAGAACTTTTTGGCCTTAATTCTAAGCAGTATGTGTGCAGACAACCAGGCACTGCTCATCACTTGTCCAATACAGTCCCCACAGTGAAGCATGGCAGTGGCAGCATCATGCTATGGGGGTGTTTTTCAGCTGCAGGTACAGGACGACTAGTTGCAATCAAGGGTAAAGATGAATGCGGCCAAGTACAGGGATATCCTGGACAAAAACCTTCTCCAGAGTGCTAAGGACCTCAGACTGGGCTGAAGGTTTACCTTCCAACAAGACAATGACCCTAAGCACACAGCTAAAATAACGAAGGAGTGGCTTCACAACAACTCTGTGACTGTTCTTGAATGGCCCAGCCAGAGCCCTGACTTAAACCCAATTGAGCATCTCTGGAGAGACCTAAAATGGCTGTCCACCAACATTTACCATCTAACCTGACAGAACTGGAGAGGATCTGCAAGGAGGAATGGCAGAGGATCCCCAAATCCAGGTGTGAAAAACTTGTTGCATCTTTCCCAAGAAGACTCATGGCTGTATTAGCTCAAAAGGGTGCTCCTACTAAATACTGAGCAAAGGGTCTGAATACTTAGGACCATGTGATATTTCAGTTTTTCTTTTTTAATAAATCTGCAACAATTTCAAAAATTCTTTTTTGTCTGTCAATATGGGGTGCTGTGTGTACAATAATGAGGAAAAAAATTAATTTAAATGATTTTAGCAAATGGCTGCAATATAACAAAGAGTGAAAAATTAAACGGGGTCTGAATACTTTCCGTACCCACTGTGTGTGTGTGTATATATATATATATATATATATATATAACAACAACATTTATTTATATAGCACATTTTCATACAAACAGTAGCTCAAAGTGCTTTACATAATAAAGAATAGAAAAATAAAAGACACAATAAGAAAACAAAATAAATCAACATTAAGTAACATCGAATAAGAGTAAGGTTCAATGGCCAGGGGGGACAGAAAAAACAAAAACTCCAGACGGCTGGAGAAAAAATAAAATTTGTAGGGATTCCAGACCATGAGACCGCCCAGTCCCCTCTGGGCATTCTACCTAACATAAATGAAACAGTCCTCTTTGGATTTAGGGTTCTCACGGAAGGACTTGATGAAGATGATCACGTAGAATTCTGCCTACGTATACATATACATATACAGTACAGGCCAAAAGTTTGGACACACCTCCTCATTCAATGTATTTTCTTTATTTTCATAGTAGATTCTCACTGAAGGCATCAAAACTATGAATGAACACATGTGGAGTTATGTACTTAACAAAAAAAGGTGAAATAACTGAAAACATGCTTTATATTCTAGTTTCTTCAAAATAACCACCCTTTGCTCTGATTACTGCTTTGCACACTCTTGGCATTCTCTCGATGAGCTTCAACAGGTAGTCACCTGAAATTAAACCATTCGAAGAACGGGAACAAAAGCCCTCCCCACAAAAAAACGTTCACTCACATATAAGAACAACGCAGCTGCACCAGGCGTAAAGGCGAAAGATGGCACTGTTTGAATGCAGGATGAGGTCGGGCGTCATCTTGCCAATTGGTCTGCTCCACACCTGTCCTTCAAAGAAACAGCATGGCCTACAGAGCTCGCCAATGTATCGTGCAAACTCCTACTTGTGATTATGTTTTGTGATGGTCTTTATATAAGAAGCATTTATATGTTACTTATATAAAAGTCAGGTCGAGTGTTATTTACCTTGATTTATGTACTTAGCTTCCTACAGCGTAAAGTCACAAGTAGACTAGTTAGATAGATAGATACTTTATTAATCCCCAAGGGGAAATTCACATACTCCATCAGCAGCATACTGATAAAAATGCAGTGCAAGTTAGAAAATGCTAGGTGGAGAGTGCGAGGCAGGTGTAACCTGTAGTCTTCACACATTATACACTTCATTTCAACATTTTGTCGTTAGTACTAAAATATGGAAAAAGTTTTGTCTCTTAGGCATGTGTTCAACATTTCTGTCATCCTACACTTACATAGATCTTTGTAGACACAAAACACATGTGAAAGGCAAGTGTTCCAAATAACAATAGATTTTTTTAGCCTAGGTACCTGTCTCCCTGATAAACAAGGCTTCATTTGGGAGAGGTTTTTGCAGTTTCTCTGGCGGTGGGGGGGATGGTATAGTGGGCTGGTTGCTGCTTGGGATTATCGACACATTTATAAGATAAAAGATGATGAATGGAGAGGTGCAAGTGGATTTAAGGTCGGCCAGATTGAACAGTTTTCTTGTACGCTTTGGTAATTCTAGTGTTAAAGGATTTAGATCAGGGTCTTTTTTTTCTTTCTATAATTTGCTTGAACATTCCAGTTGATTTTGCGACTCCCCTCAGCATGCTAAGAATCATAGTTCACTTGTGGTACCGATTTATGTGCGTGAATCCCAGAGAGACACAATGAACTGAGGAGAGGGGCCTTCCTCACTCACTCGCCAGCTTTGGTGTATGTTCCTCAACTCTGCTTAGCTAGCGAACGAGAGAACAATTGAATTCAACTTTGTTTGATATTTAAAATAAAGTGTTATTTAGGTCTTGATGAGTTTGAGTCCGGATATTCTCTTAAATGTATGCCACATTGAAAATATAGATTGCAATTCAGATTGTGGATCGTGATATGATTTTTTTGGATAGATCATTCCTAATTCGACTAATCAAGTTTTAAAATTTATGTAGGATTCATTAACCCTTTGGCGAGCTATTTGGAAAGGTGTTGCGAGCAACCGGTAGCTTGCGAGCGACGTGTTGGAGACCCCTGGTTTAGATATTATAACACTGTTCATTCCAACCTTAGGAAATGAGGATTTCACAATTTGTATCTTAACCTGCCTTTTACATCATATTTGTGGCTAACAAACCTGTCCTCTTCTTTTTTTTTAAAACCTTACAGTATAAATATTAACTGCTGTCATTGTTCAGTTTTTAGTTTGACTTGTGCCTCAATTCAGAAATGGAAAAAGTCAATGGTTGTTTTTGATGAGGAAAACATTTGTTTGCACCATACATTTATAATGGGCAAACTAATGACATGCTAGTGTTGAAGTTCTTTCTTAAAGCAAGCAAAAGTAAGCCTTGTTTCAAACAATTGGTTAACACCACTTATGCTTACAGTATATGAAGCAGACTGACAGTACAGTAGTTGACCTTTATTTTTCTTTCCAGTCAAATTCCAGTCTTAGCCCATTTTATCTTATGATTTAATTTGATATGACAGCTAGCTGTTTTTTTTTTTGCAGACTTAAATGCAGTTATTGAAAGACAGGTTAATAAGACACTGTTTCTTTACAACATTTTTTTTTCTTGTGCTATTTGACCTTCTAGATAGTGTTTTATATTTTGTAAATATGTTTATTTTTTATTTTCCAGGGTGGAATTGCTTTTGTTGCCATAAAAGGAGCTTTTAAGGTATACTTCAAGCAACAACAATATTTACGTCAAGCCCATCGTAAAATTCTAAATTATACTGAACAAGAAGAGGCCTGAAAATTTTTCACTTGAGGACCTTAACCGGGACAGCTGTAAATTTAAACACGTCTTTTGAATTGAAATATGCTGTAATGTTACATCAGTAAGGTTTTGTGTGTTTGATTTATTATATGCTGCTGAGTCTTGTATAATATGGCACTTTTGAGACAGCAACATTCATAAAGCATTGCAGACAAATCTTATAAAACCCAAAAATGTGAGTTTTTTTTTTTTTGTAATTTATTGCTGTCAATAATCATGTCATACTTTGTAGCATCCAAGTGATCTGCCATTAATATGAGTTTCTTCTAGACGTGGAGAGCAGCTGAGTTTTAAAATTACTTCAATGAGCTAATATATGTTTTTTTTTTCCAGCTAAAGGACAAATACTTCGAAATCCTATTTTGATAGTGAGGCTGCATTTGATTTTATGTATTTTTTTTTCTTTCAGGTACGAGGTAGGAGACAGATGTCTGTTGTCAAATTTATTTCTATTTAAAAGGTACAAATTGTGTAAAAAGTTGTATGTAGATCAGAAAAGGCAAAGGCGCCTTGTTCTACCTAAACGGTCACCTTTGTCTTTTCTCTTTAATAATAAAGTATTGAACGTGATGTTTTTGTTCATTACAAGACTATACTGTTATCCTATCTCTCCCTTATATTCTACTTGGTTTCCTCAGTGATCTTTTTTTGTTATTCTGCTTTTGTGAGGGTAAGGTATATTTTTATGTTGCATTTGTTTGGAATTTTGAGAATCTGTATAAAGGCTGAAAGTTGAATCTTAAGGTTAATATGCACACTAGTTTAAAGTGAAAAGTTTGTGGCCTAATTTGGTACAAGGAAAAAAGTAATTTAATGACAAATGAATGTCTAAAGCATCTTTAAGATCCAGCTGTGTGTGTGTTTTATTATTTTTAATTCAGTGCATATGAGAAACGACCAGTAACTTTAAACTTTGAACGTGTACATTTGATTACAAGTTTTCTATTCAAAATTATATAATTAATGAACTGCAAACTGTGACATGTAAAAATGCCAAGGCGTATTACTTAAGCAGGTATTGAGAAATGGTGTAGAATTCATGGCTATGAATACAAATGAAACATTAATTACTGAGAAGCAAAGAGGAAAGGCATCATTTTTGGAGTTTACAAAATAATTGTTTTTATTATGGGCTTTTATGTATAAAAGCAGAAGATCTGTATCAAAACCTTTATGATAGGGTTGTGGCAGGTCTTTTTATCTTCTTAAAATCCTAATGTGTATAGGATTCTATAAAATTGAAAGGCTTTGATTTCTTCATTAATGCATTATTAAGCAGGTTCTGTTTTATGTGGGTCTCAGTGATTAATTTCTCAATTGACTGTGCAATGAACATTTTTGCTGCTATATAACAGCTTTGAGCTTTTTAGATATCTAGTTAAAACTGATTTATTTTTGACACTTAAATTCTATATACTGTATGCTACAGAAAGGTCTAGACTTCACTACAATAAAGAATGAAATTTATGCACAGATCAGTAAATGACTTTGAACAACACATATCCCAAACCCACAATGTTGTTTGTTTTTGCATCCCCAGCAAAATATTGCAATATTTATTGCCAGTGTTTATATAATATATGATCTATTGAAGGAAGATTACAGAATGCCAAAATGTATCATTTTCTAAGATTTGGATTAAGGTGTGACATTTTTCTTTTTGTTTTGAATAATTTTTGGTTTTATGTTAACATCAGGCGATGTTTAAACTGATACTGATGTTATTGATTTGCCTGTTCTGAAATATATTTTTCTATGCATTTGTTGGGTTTGTGTGTTTCTGTTGGTACCTCTGGCTGGTAAGCTTCACTGCACTGTGGTGACAGTGGTGATTTGCTCTGTTGTGCAGGACCATAGGGCTTTGATTTAATTAAACACTGCAAATTTCTCTGCTTTCCTCTGTACTACACTAAAAATTTACAAGGATAAAATGGCCAAAAGTCCAACTAGACAGACATTGTGTATAACCAAGCAACATCTTAAAACAGACTTTAAGTGACAAGTTTTTGGAGGGTTGTATTTCTTTAGCTTATCATGTTGTACAATTAATACAGCTGTAAAAAGCAGAGTGAATTGATTAAACTACTTTAAAGAAATTATGAATGATGACAAAAATATTTAGGCTGTAATGTATGGCATGAAATGTTACATTTATTTAATTTACAGTGTACAGTTGTGTTAGTGAGTTTTTAATGCAAAAGTAATTTACCAAAACTTGTCATTTGTACTACACGAGAAAGCATGAAATGCGCATGAAATAACTTAAGTATTTATTGTACATACTAACCTAAAGGCATATTCAAGCATTTTTAAAAACTGGATCCTAAGGATCTGATACTGAATTATATGTATAATACCTCTCCCAAGAACAGAAGTAATACACTCTGTGGGGCATGTAATATGAACTTACAGGCTAGTCTCATTTCAAAGTGGTTATTTCCATCTCAGCCGCCATTGTTTTTATTTAGTGCTTGTTTAAAGGCACCGTTTAATGTTACAGGCTAAGGAGTTTCACATTTTGAAAGATTTTGGAATACTTACCTTGGCACAATGGTTTGATATCCTTGAGTATGATGTCCCTTGACTGAAATCCAGAACTACATACTTCTAACAAGCAAGAGGAGTACTTTCCCTCTTTCAAGCTTGTTTAGTTAGTGTATTATAAAGTTATCCCAGTATCTAATCCAGCTAGTTATAAAAAGTTTATAGTTCCTTCTTGAACTGTGTGACTTGCTAGCTTGTTTCGATTACCAACAGGAAATTTCAAGTTTAGTTGTAGAGTGCAAATGAGGTAACGTGCATTTCTTATTGAGATTTGTTATCAGTGTTTGTGCATAATTCTTGAATCGAATTATTACTATTAGAGGCACTTGAGTTCTCAACACTGAAATACCACTTTTGCACCTACACATATTGATAGTTTAGGCTTATGCCTGTTTCCAGACACATGTAAGTGCACCATAAACTCTGCCTTCTTTTCTTACCCAATGTTAAGAAGTCTAATTCTCGTTTACACTATTTGGTAGTAAATGGAATTTCTCATTTAATTAGACAGTACTGTTATCATTGTGTTATATTAGACATGAATACCAGTCAACTTTTCTGAAAAGAGCAATAACACATTTTGTACACTGGAGAGGATTAGAAGCCATCAGTAAATATACTACTGTACAAAGTTTAAAGCTACTTCTTTGGGCAGTATTTATTTGCCATTGAAAACACTATATAATATTGGAAGAAATGCAAATAAACATTAATACAATAAAAAATAACAAAATTTGTGTTTTTTTTTTTTTCTTCAAAAACTTCTATATTTTGAGGTAGACAGAATAACAAATTTTTTCTCGAAGCCCCCCAGCCATTCCATATATTTAAGTAAAGTAACATAAAAGCTTATCTGTTTCTAATTTATTATATAATGGTTAGCCAACCCAGATTTGCTAGGGGTGCAGTTCAACAAATGTGTGCATTGGGTGTCAGCTGCAAATGCTGGGTGTAGTCCTAAAAAGTTTGCAAATGGCTAAGACAACATACTTTGATATGTGCATTTGTAGCCTTGTAGTAAGTAACAGTACACCAAATTGGTGGTGTTCAAGTGGTCATGAAGAAACTCGACAAGTAAATGACAGAAGAATGCAATGAAAGACCGATAAAGCTGTCTGCATCTAATGAATAGTCCTTGGAGGTCATCCCCTTATTGGGACAGAAGGAAATTCTGTAAAGTGCTCACTGAACATCTCGCACCAAAATAAATACTTTCTGCTTTCACAGATGAAATGGTCTTTGTAGAGCATGTTGCAGTTAAGAAACCATTACTGTGCAAAGACAGCAAGAAGAAAGGATTAATCAGTGCCAGACAGGTTCTTGGTGTAATGAGTGCAAACCTGAACATTTTTGATAAAGATACCTTATCAAATGAGGAACAATCAATGCCTTACT
This sequence comes from Polypterus senegalus, assembly GCF_016835505.1. Lineage (NCBI taxonomy): Eukaryota > Metazoa > Chordata > Cladistia > Polypteriformes > Polypteridae > Polypterus > Polypterus senegalus. Next base: position 243,445,766 of record NC_053154.1, read on the forward strand.
CTGAGCTTCTGTGAAGCATGAAGGTGAACCTGACATGTACTAGTAAAATTGCTAAGAAAAATCATTTTCATTCATATGTTGTACTGTCAGAAAAATAACTGGCAGCTGGAGGATTGGGCCGGGATCCTAAAACACTGCTTACACTACTTAGACCTCCTTGGGGATTAAAACTCTGCAAGTGGAGCACTGACAGTGTTAGGTTAGGCAGATTAGGGATCTATGTGGGGTCACTTGTACAGGAAAAAAAAAGAACAAAAGCAGCCAAAACCAAAAAGAAGAGCTTTGACAAATCCTTTAGGATTTCAAGATTTTACTACTAGTTGAAAACAATTATACAACAGCGGACTAATGCAAAATGTTTTGGCTTTGCATTATAAGGGATGCATTCTGAAGTCAATAAAGAGTTACTTGTAAAAAAGTTCTTGCTACTTTTTGTTATCAGTGTTTACAGGGCCAGCTCTACCATATAGGTGATCTAGGTGGCTGCCCAAGCTGGTAGTTTTTTTTTTAAACAGTATAGACCTACAACACTTGGACTCAATGGGTCAGCTGCATGTACCTGAAAGAGTACCATACCAACTACAGATCAAGAATAGACTACGTATTACGGTGTAAAGAGGACACGTCAATTCTCACCTTTAAGAGCTGTTGCGGTAAAAAGCGGAACAAGATCAATACAAATTTTAACTAATATGCAGCTTGTCTTGTTGGTTCATGTTTCTCCTTGATTTACTGAGCTTGCCATCTGATTACCTGTCAACAGCGGCACACCAGCAATTATTGTCATACCCTTTCTCAGTTAATGTCTTGCAGTTGCACATTCCTCTTGATTTAAAAGGGATAGAGCTCAAGGGAAAAAGTATGTCCTCATGTAAAGTTCATAAATACAACTGCAGTTGTTAAGCTACATTAATACTGTAATAAGTATTATTATCATTCTTGTAAATTTTATACACATTGAGAGTATGAAAAGGCCATGCAATCTCAGTAAGAAAGCAATAAAGATAAAATGTGTTAGTAGACTTTTATGTGAAGATTGCTGTATATACCTGCGTTTAAGTTCTCCCGCGGATAAGTTGGGGCTTGATTTTACTGTATAATTTCCAGTATTTTATAATGTCTTCATATAAATCGAATGCGGAAAACTCACATTATTGGTCCAAGAGATTATGACAGGCTAACGCCCACTTGAGAGAGTAACCACAGAGCACACTGCCTTTTTTCTATGTAATGTGCCTATGTGACCATACGGTGATACTCAAACTATTCCGAAGCAACGTTTGCACTGTTTTGTTTTTTTTTTTGTATCTCACACCCTCATACACCTTTATCATAACAGCATCCCTTATCTACGAAGGAGCGTTTGATCAGAAGAAAATATGAATCTGGTTTTAAATGAAAAGCCGTTGAAGTGGTGAAAGAAATTGGTAACTGTGCTGCCACAACAAAATTCGATGTATCTGAGAAACTGGTGAGAGATTGGAGGAAGCAGGAAGATATATAAAAAAAAAAAAAAAAAATTGTCATATTTTTGAATGGGCATATAAGTTGAGGTATGATTTTATGATCGATTTTTCAGGTTTCAACACCCGACATATACGTGAATATTTACGGTAATTGTCTCAAAACAGCTCATGGGTGGATAATGATCTACTATCAGAGTGACCTGGGTGTGTACCGTGGCATATCCAAGAAAACAGTAATGCATGTTTTGTACCAAATTCACCACAAGCCAAGGTATGTATGTATGTATGGTTTCTTAATTAGAGACGGCGACTCTAAATCATTTTTTTTTTTTTCTCTCTCTGAAGAGTAATAATGGTTAAATGTATGTTGATCTGTATTTTTTTTATTTTATGCAGTATATTTGCATGCATTGTTAAATCTTTTATGTTAAATTAACTTAAATATATTCGATCCAGTATCACTTTATACTTCAGTCCAAATCATTTAGCTACTGTACTGTCAGGTGAACCTGCTCACTGTTAGTACTCAACTTGGTTCCCTGTCTCTGACACCATCTCTTGATCGGCTGTTAGGCCACAGCTCTGAGGCACACTGCAAGAGTGTTAAACTCGAAAATTAGTCTTGTTACCATAAATAAGACGGGATCATACCCTTACCTAGCTCATAGCTAGTACAACTGATTTGTATTTTCACATGCTAGCAATGTTTGGTCTTAACATCTCACATAATCCAACAAAAACATGAACAATGATGAGGATTGTAAAAATAATCCTCAAACGGTAGCATAGAAGACACAGACATGGCAAAATAAAGTTAAAAGATCAAAGTTGCAACAGGACTGCAGATCATGAACACATTGCTGATTTCATTCAAACTTTAATCATCTCTCAAATGAGCTTTGACCTGTATATCTTTTCATGGGACAACACTGAAGATATGACACCTTGATACAGTGTAAAGTAGTCCGTGTACAGCTTGTATAACAGTGTAAATGTGCTGTTCCCTCAAAATAACTCAACACACAGCCATTAATGTCTAAACCGCTGGCAACAAAAATGAGTATACCCTTAAGTGAAAAATGTCCAAATTGTGCCTAATTAGCCATTTTCCCTCCCCGGTGTCATGTGACTCGTTAGTGTTACAAGGTCTCAGGTGTGAATGGGGAGCAGGTCTATTAAATTTGGTGTTATCGCTCTCACACTCTCTCATATTGGTCACTGGAAGTTCAACATGGCACCTCATGGCAAAGAACTCTCTGAGGATCTGAAAAAAAGAATTGTTGCTCTACATAAAGATAGCCGAGGCTATAAGAAGACTGCCAACACCCTGAAACTGAGCTGCAGCAAGGTGGACAAGACCAGACAGAAGTTAACAGGACAGGTTACACTCAGAACAGGCCACGCCATGGTCGACCAAAAAAGTTGAGTGCACATGTTCAGCGTCATATCCAGAGGTTGTCTTTTGAAAATAAATGTATGAGTGCTGCCAGCATTGCTGCAGAGGTTGAAGGGGTGGGGGGGGGTCAGCCGGTCAGTGCTCAGACCATAAGCCACACACTGCATCAAATTGGTCTGCATGGCTGTCGTCCCAGAAGGAGCATCTTCTAAAGATGATGCACAAGAAAGCCTGCAGACAGTTTGCTGAAGACAAGCAGACTAAGGACATGGATTACTGGAACCATGTCCTGTGGCCTGATGAGACCAAGATAAACTTATTTGGTTCAGGTGGTGTCAAGCATGTGTGGTGGCAACTAGGTGAGGAGTACAAAGACAAGTGTGTCATGCCTACAGTCAAGCATGGTGGTGGGAGTGTCATGGTTTGGGGCTGCATGAGTGCTGCTAGCATTGGGGAGCTACAGTTTATTGGAGAAACAATGAATGCCAACATGTACTGTGACATACTGAAGCAGAGCATGATTCTCTTCCTTCAGAAACTGGGCCGCAGGGCAGTATTCCAACATGATAATGACCCCAAACACACCTCCAAGACAACCATTGCCTTGCTAAAGAAACTGAGGGTAAAGGTGCTGGACTGGCCAATCATGTCTACAGTCCTAAACCCTATTGAGCATCTGTGGGGCATCCTCAAACAGAAGGCGGAGGAGCGCAAGGTCTTTAACATCCACCAGCTCTGTGATGTCATCATGGAGGTGTGGAAGAGGATTCCAGTGGCAACCTGTGAAGCTCTAGTGAACTCCATACTCAACAGAGTTAAGGCAGTGCTGGAAAATAATGGTGTCCACACAAAATATTGACACTTTGGGGACAATTTGGACATTTTTAACTTAGGGGTGTACTCACTTTTGTGAGATACTGTGTAACATTATTTGCATAACTAGGATACAGTAAATTGGAGTAAAGATTCCTCTTTGAAGATAATGACAGTGGGGGAAGTAAGTATTTGACCCCCTGCTGAATTTAAGTTTGCTCACTTACAAAGAAATGAAGTCTCCTAACTTGTATGGCAGTTTAATTTTATTGGAAAGAAACAGAATATCAACCAAAAATCCAGAAAAACATGTTATATAAAAATGATAAATTGATTTGCATGTCATTGAGTGAAATGTGTATTTCATCTCCTACAACCCAGCCAGACAGATTACAATCAAATCAATTACAGATACTCCTGATCTCAACTCGTCATGTGTATAAAGCACACCTGGCCACAGAATCCATTTCTTCCATTCATACAGGCCAGGATGTTCACAGGGGGATCTTGCGGGTGCTGCAAGATTTCAATCCATTACAGCATAATGTGTTACCAGTGGTGTTCTTGGTGACTATGGTCCCAACTGCCTTCAGATCATTAACAAGCTCCTCCCATGTAGGTTTGGGCTGATCCCTCACCTTTCCCATGATCATCCTCATCCCATGAGGCAAGACCTTGCATGGAGCTGCAGATCAAGGGGAATTGATGGTCATTTTATATTTCTACCATTTCCAAATTATTTCACCAACATTTGTTACATTCTCACCAAGCTTCTTGCTGATGGTCTAGTAGCCCATTCCAGCCTTGTGGAGGTCTACAATCTTGTCCCTGACGTCCTTTGACAGCTCTTTGGTCTTGGCCATGGTGGTGGAGAGGTTGGAATGGAAGAAGTTGATTCTGTGGATAAGTGTGCTTTATATACATAGTGAGTTGAGATCACTGGTATCTGTAATTGATTGATTGTAATCGCCAATCTCTGGGAGCCAGAATTCTGGCTGGCTGGGTTGTAGGGGATCAAATACGTGTTTCACTCAATGACATGCAAATCAATTTAGAATTTTTATGTAGTGTTTTATTTTCTGGATTTTTGGTTGATATTCTGTCACTCTCCAATAAAATGAAATTACCATAAAAAGTAGAGGCTGTTCGATTTCTTTGTAAGTGAGCAAACCTACAAATTCAGCAGGGGATCAAACACTTACTTCCCCCACTGTATAATTCACTTTCATTAAATTTTGTTATTGTTAAGTTTGTCAATTTATTTTAATTTACAACAACAACAACAACATTTATTTATATAGCACATTTTCATACAAACAGTAGCTCAAAGTGCTTTACATATTAAAGAATAGAAAAATGAAAGACACAATTATAAAACAAAATAAATCAACATTAATTAACATCGAATAAGAGTAAGGTTCAATGGCCAGGGGGGACAGAAAAAACAAAAAAAAAAACTCCAGACGGCTGGAGAAAAAATAAAATCTGTAGGGATTCCAGACCATGAGACTGCCCAGTCCCCACTGGGCATTCTACCTAACATAAATGAAACAGTCCTCTTTGGATTTAGGATTCTCACGGAAGGACTTGATGAAGATGGTCACGTAGAGTTCTGCCTTTTAATCCACCCATCATTGTTGGAGCATCATGAAGCTTTGAGTAGGTGGTGGTGGCGCAGGCCACCACCACAAAGAAACCGGAAAAAGAAACAGAAAAGAGAGTAGGGGTCAGTACGGATTTTAGAGCCACCATGAATAGTTATTATGATGAATTGAACATATAGAGTATCAGGATTAAGTTAAATTAAGATTAAAATGAAGTTATAAAAAGGCCATGTTAAAGTAATGTGTTTTCAGCAGTGTTTTAAAGTGCTCTACTGTATCAGCCTGGCGAATTCCTATTGGCAGGCTATTCCAGATTTTAGGTGCATAGCAGCAGAAGGCCGCCTCACCACTTCTTTTAAGTTTTGTTCTTGGAATTCTAAGGAGACACTCATTTGAGGATCTGAGGTTACGATTTGGAATATAAGGTGTCAGACATTCCGATATATAAGATGGGGCGAGATTATTTAAGGCTTTATAAACCATAAGCAGAATTTTAAAGTCAATTCTGAATGACACAGGTAACCAGTGTAGTGACATTAAAACTGGAGAAATGTGTTCGGATTTTCTTTTCCTAGTTAAGATTCTAGCAGTTGCAAATGATTTATATCTTTTTTGGGTAGTCCTGAGAAGAGTGCGTTACAGTAATCTAGTCGACTGAAAACAAACGCGTGAACTAATTTCTCAGCATCTTTCAGTGATATAAGAGGTCTAACTTTACTTATGTTTCTTAAGTGAAAAAATGCTGTCCTAATGATCTGATTAATATGCAATTTAAAATTCAGATTACAGTCAACAATCACCCCTAAGCTTTTTACCTCCGTCTTGACTTTTAATCCTAATGTATCCAGTTTATTTCTAATAGCCTCATTGTATCCATTATTGCTGATCACTAAAATTTCAGTTTTCTCTTTATTTAACTTGAGAAAATTACTATTCATCCATTCTGAGATACAAGTCAGACATTGTGTTAGTGAATCAATAGAGTCAGGGTCATCAGGAGCTATGGATAAGTACAGCTGTGTGTCATCAGTCATCATCAATTTAAATAAAATTTACATTGCAGAGATGCCTTCGTATCATTGTAAGCAACATGTTTGGTTGGATGCTCACATGAGACTGTGCGATAATGTGATTATGTGAAAACCATTCTTTTTTCTTTAGACAAATGTTAAATGCAATCAAATCAGAAAGCCTGCTACTACAGCCCACATTCGTACACATATATATATACACATATACACACATATACATATATATACACACATATATATATATATATATATATATATATATATATATAATATGTGTGTGTGTGTGTGTGTGCTTTGTGGACTTGGAAAAGGCGTTCGACCGTGTCCTTAGGAGAATCCTGTGGGGGGTGCTCCGGGAGTATGGGGTACCGGACCCCCTGATTGCAGATGATGATGTTCTGTTTGCTTCATCAGGCCGCGATCTTCAGCTCTCTCTGGAGCGGTTCGCATCTGAGTGTGAAGAGACTGGGATAAAAATCAGCACCTCCAAATTCGAGAGCATGGTCCTCAGCCGGAAAAGGGCGGAGTGCCCTCTCAGGGTTGGGGGTGAGACCCAAGTGGAGGAGTTCAAGTATCTCGGGGTCTTGTTCACGAGTAAGGGAAGAATGGACCGTGATATTGACAGGCAGATCGGTGCGGCCTCTGCAGTGATGCAGGCTCTGCATCGGTCTGTCGTGGTGAAAAAGGAGCTGAGCCGTAAGGCAAAGCTCTCAATTTACCAGTTGATCTACGTTCCTACCCTCACCTATGGTCATGAGCTATGGGTAGTGACCTAAAGAACGAGATCGCAAATACAAGCGGCTGAAATGTTTCCTCCGCAGGGTGTCTGGGCTTTATTTAAAGATAGGGTGAGAAGCTCAGTCATCCAGGAGGGGCTCAGAGTAGAACCGCTGCTCCTCCGCATCGAGAGGAGTCAGATGAGGTGGCTCGGACATCTGATCAGGATGCCTCCTGGACGCCTCCCTGGTGAGGTGTTCCGGGCACGTCCAACCGGGAGGAGGCCCCGGGGAAGACCCAGGACACGCTGGAGGGACTATGTCTCCCGGCTGGCCTGGGAACGCCTTGGGATTCTCCCGGAAGAGCTGGAAGAAGTGGCCGGGGAGAGGGAAGTCTGGGCCTCTCTGCTTAAGCTGCTGTCCCCGTGACCCGACCCCGGATAAGCGGAAGAGGATGGATGGATGGATATATATATATATAAATATAAACTGCTCAAAAAAATTAAAGGAACACTTTTTAATCAGAGTATAGCATCAAGTCAATGAAACTTATGGGATATTAATCTGGTCAGTTAAGTAGCAGAGGGGGTTGTTAATCAGTTTCAGCTGCTGTGGTGTTAATGAAATTAACAACAGATGCACTAGAGGGGCAACAATGAGATGACCCCTAAAACAGGAATGGTTTAACAGGTGGAGGCCACTGACATTTTTCCCTCCTCATCTTTTCTGACTGTTTCTTCACTAGTTTTGCATTTGGCTACAGTCAGTGTCACTACTGGTAGCATGAGGCGATACCTGGACCCTACAGAGGTTGCACAGGTAGTCCAACTTTTCCAGGATGGCACATCAATACGTGCCATTGCCAGAAGATTTGCTGTGTCTCCCAGCAAAATCTCAGGGTTATGGAGGAGATCCCAGGAGACAGGCAGTTACTCCTGCAGACCTGGACAGGGCCGTAGAAGGTCCTTAACCTATCAGCAGGACCGGAATCTGCTCCTTTGGGCAAGGAGGAACAGGATGAACACTGCCAGAGTCCTACAAAATGACCTCCAGCAGGCCACTGGTGTGAATGTCTCTGACCAAACAATCAGAAGGAGACTTTATGAGGCTGACCTTAGGGCTCGACATCATCTAGTAGGCCCTGTGCTCGCTGCCCGGTACCATGGAGCTCGATTGGCATTTGCCATAGAATACTAGAATTGCCAGGTCCACCACTGGAGCCCTGTGCTTTTCACAGATGAGAACAGGTTCACCCTGAACACATGTGACAGATGTGAAAGGGTCTGGAGAAGCCGTGGAGAACATTATACTGCCTGTAACATCATTTAGCATGACCGGTTTGGTGGTGGGTCAGTGTAGGTCTGGGAAGGCATATCCATGTAGGGACGCTCAGACCTCTACAGGCTAGACAACAGCACCTTGACTGCCATTAGGTATCAGGATGAAATCCTTGGACCCATTGTCAGACCCTATGCTGGTGCAGTGGGTCCTGGGTTCCTCCTGGTGCACGACAATGCCCAGCGTCATGTGGCGAGAGTATGCAGGCAGTTCCTGGTGGATAAAGGAATTGATACCATTGATTGGCCCCTACGCGCACCTGCCCTAAATCCAATAGAACACCTCTAGGACATTATGTCCTCCAGGACACCATCCGTTGTCTCATTAGGAGAATGCCCCCCGATGTTGTCAGGTATGCATACAAGCATGTGAGGGCCATACAAACTACTGAATACGATTTTGAATTGCTGCAATTAAATTTTGTCAAAATGGACTAGCCTGCTGCATTATTTATTTCACTTTGATTTTCAGGGTGTCTTTGAATTCAGGGCTCTGTAGGTTGATCATTTTCACTTCCATCAAATGATGTGGCATCCTTTTGTTCCTAACACAATATATACACATACATGTATTTGTGTTTATAATGAATGGGCTTTTATAGAAAAAACAATGGTAAATAAGCAACATTCCAATGCCGCTCTTCATTTCTAAGGCTGGTGGAACTGTAAAATTATTTAATAACACAGACAGCAGTGAAATATTAAACTGGCTGAAATCACCATTGACCTATAAAAAGAAATTAGATTATGTGTTGGTGTGCTCTTCATAATTTTTATGAACTTGTACTTCTTGTTTCTTCAACAAGTCTGAGGAAGAAGGGCTTTAACATGCTCTTCTGTAAAAACAGGCATCAATGGCTGACATGTTTATACTAATGGTATCAAGGTGTAATAAAGCAAAAGTGTTAACATTTAAGTATACTTACCAATGAGTAACACATTCTACATTAAGGAGTTTTTTGCTTGTTGTTTTAAGTAGCTGGCTGGTATGGAACCATCTATGTATTTATTTTCATTTTGCCCCCAAATGTTTTTAAAGCCCACCAGTCTCCATTATTTGCATATAGGCCACTGACCCCACTACATTTATCATTCTAGGACAGCCATTTACTTTCAACCAATCAGCTTTAAAGTTAGCCCTGACATTATAAAGCAGACACTGGGTGTGGGAATCACCTGATTTCACATTTTATCAGTTTTTTGGTTTATTTTAGAAATTTAACTTGTAGAATTGACAGTTTTATTTGTTTTCATTTCATGAGGGAGTTTTGTGCAGTAGCTGCTCTATGACTTTGAAGGGGAATGACTAACTGCACTGAAACAACAGAAATATCAGCTTCACCTTTTATGCACTTACCATGCCAACACAATGCGATATGCGAGTTATCCTCTAATGCAATAAATGTTAAATTTTAAAAACATTTTAAGAAAATAAAAGTGACATACCTTGTAACAGGGCTGGCTTCCGGGTAGGCTTGTCCATATGGTGGCATGCCAGGCTGGAGATCCAAACCTGAAATATGGTTTCATCAGACGTGAATCATGTGATGTGGGCCATGCTGCCCTCGTTTGAAACAGAAGGATGTTCAGCTCCGTGCGCCCATGGCATAGTTTGATTTCAACATGGCCAAGTGATTTTTTTTTCCTATAATGCTAGGAGGTTTTCTTTTAATGGACGTTTCCTTCCTGACTCCCAGCCCATTGCCCGCCGAGTACAATTCAGTTTGATTCCAGTTAGGCTGTTATGTTAGTTTTGTTGCAGTTATTCTTCCTTTCTTGTTTGCATGAAAGTGAGATGAATTTCTAGTGCCCTTCCTAGACACTTTGGGACTTGAGAACAATATTTGCTGTTTTAGAGCCTTGTTTCAGGGATGTGTCAGTTCCTTCTACGAACTTGAGCTTTGTTTATTTGAAAGTGCCCTCCCAGTTTGTCTCAGATAAATTTCATTTATGGATTATCTTTTAAAAATACTTCCACTGAACTGTTTGTTTTTTGACTCCCTTTTTCTTATTGCTTTGTGGTGTATGCCTCTCACTAGCAATGCTTGTTCTCAAACTAAAGGTGGTGCTTCTTTCAGAGGCCAAAAAACAAACAAGTGTCACAAAACTGTCAAGATGAACGATGTGCTGAAGTGAGTTACTGTAGAAAAACGGGTAGAAATGGAAAGAAACAAATGGACGAGAGATTTGAAATCCGACAAGCGTGGGCACTGGAAGACACAACTGAAATGCTGCTTTCATTTCTACTAAGCAGGTCAGCTTACTTCCTTACTGAAATGCTTCAAATCTCCACACCGAGAGGTGCACCACGTGGGGTATTTGTGTAAATATGTAGCTAACACAACACGGGGGTCGGTCACTTGAGGCCTTACATTGTGGATTGTGAGTACCATCAGGTACATATTATGTTTTTTATTCGCTCAAAATAAAATTATTTCAGGAATTTGAAATGTGACATTCTAGCAGCACATAAGAAGTTTCCTTTCTAAATATTCCACCTTGAGAGAGAATTTAAATGGATTACGTTAATAGTGGGAAGTGGACAGCATGAAGCACCGTATGTTTGGCAACCTTAAGCAAAGTCGTAGAATATAAAACCATTAAAGTCACAGTATGTTCCTTTAGCTGCAGGATTGATTGGCTAGAATGAAAACATGGAGCCACCGGGTCCTTCAGGAACACGACTTGCCTAGTGATGCTATTGATAAATAGTTGTATTTTTAGGAGAGTTAGTCGTAACCCAGAAAGTTAAATACAGCTATAAACATGGACAATGCCAACAGCCCCTTGGGCACTAACAAGTGCCCTGCAGTAAGTAACGCTGCGTATGGCCATCTTGTGATCTTCCAGAGGAAGAAAAGGTCAACCTTGGCGCAGCGGCAATGGAATAAGACGCGAGAAGCACTGGGACTGCTGTTTCTCAATCTATCTAAAATAGTTGATTTCTTTATTTTGTTTCTTTCCTTTGATTACATCAGCCAGTACCAGTAGATTGATTGCATACTGTTTATTGGAAATCTCAAAAACAATAAAAATGAGAAAACCCTTGCACTCATCTCATACTGACCATGCTACATGCATTCCTTTTTCACATCAAATTAACAAAAATAGTTGACAAATATAGTTATCAATGTAAACATCTTGTCACTTTTAAACATACATGTTCCTATTCACAAGAAATTTATGTGAATAACAGATTCCAGAGACGCCTCTGTTGGCTGTTATTGCTAAAAGATGCTGCAGCTCTGGACTCAAGGTAAGAATCCATAGATATGCCTGAGTTATTAGCAATAAAACAAAGTAAAATGCTGGAATGCCATTAAAAACCTGGGTTTCCTATTCTTTAGCAAGCAGCCGAGAAGACCCCCTCATTCCACCTGGAGGTCAACTTCATAAGATCGCTCGTCTTTTGGAAGAGCACTGAAGATGCTGCAAGTGTGCCACAAGTGTGCCACGTCTCCGGCCCTCGGGTGACTCGTATGCCTGCTCAGCGCTCAGGGACACAAAGTAAGGTGAGGCTTTGACAAACTCTCAAGTGTAGCAGGATAACTCAAACAGAGTAATGAAGTAAAACAGTGAAGGAAATGCTTTTGGTTTATTGTATATGCCTGTACATTCACAGTTTTTACACTTAAATATTACTCTTGCAAATTTTAAATTGTCACCTGCTTTAGGGTTAGTGCCTACTGGGGCCGCAGAACTAGAAACTAAAGTGGGATCTTTGAAGAGATGAAGCCTTCCTTTCCGCGGCCAGCTCCTGCTGCTTAGCTCCAATTTCTTTCCACAATACGCCACCCTGAACATGGCTGCATGTTCAGCGGTTATCTTGAGCACGCCCGAGATTACTAAACGGCACTCAACATGTAAGGGCAATTCAACTGTCCCGCCACCCTGACAAGCAGAAGGGACGGAAGTGTCCAGCTCCGAGGCTGCTTTGCTGAAGTCTGGTTATCTGGTGTTGGTTTTTCAAAAACGCATCCTCCGGAGTGTGGCCGAGTGGTTAAGCCGCAGTGCAGTTTTGCTGTGGTTTATTTTAGCTCGGACGTTACTTGTTATTCTCTAAAGGGGTTGCTTGACATTGAATTGCCATACTGGGTGGATGACTGTGTCTCTCTTACACTGCACTACTGCACACGCCTCACTCTTCCCCTAGTAGATAGCGTAAGATGATCTGCTTCACCTGCTCCATAAGCCAAATAACCACACCTTCTGCTTTAAGGTGAAGCCAGGACCCCCGGAGGTGAAGTGAAGCCCTCCACCTGCTCAGCACAACTCAGCTGGGCTGGATATGCAAGTAACAATGTGTATCTGTGACACGACTGGTACTACAACAGTGGGCCGTTTAACGTTGTTGAGCGCTCGGCTTGCTTATAACCCTGTTCTGTCAGCTTGATAAGCCTATCGTGTCCCATCAGGCCTTTGTTTCCTTGTCGCAGTAGAAGCACTTCTGTAAATAACAGCAGCAGACAAAGGCCTGCCACATGCAGTATGGTCACTAGACTGGTTTGAACCTTTACAAGTGCCATCTTATTAAGTGGCTGGGCTAAATGTCTGCTGGTTAGCAAACTTAGGGGTGCGTTCTTTTGCACTTCCACACCACTGCTTCCAAATCGGAGCACAGAAGAGATGCTCCTCTGTTTTGAAACCAATGTAGACGGATGACCGTACCTGTTTGGGTCAGGATTGCTAACGACATTTCAGAAATTCTTCCTCCAGGATTCTGCTAGATGTTGTATAGTTACAGCAAAGGGGGTGGGCAGGAAAGCATGGCATGCAAAACGGATAAAAAGGTAAGACGCAGGAAATGGTAACTCCTGCATGAGGGGCTGCTGGGATGGGTGGAGGTCATAGGACCAGGCTGCAATGCCAGTGGTAATCCAGCAGGACCCGATAAGACATCAGATTACTGCTGCAGACAGGAGCAGGTGAGCAATGAATGAAAATGCAGAATTAAAATTACAAGAGGCTTAAAAACACAATTTATTTTTCTTTTATTCCGGCTGATGCAATGTAATAAATAATAAATGTCATAGAGGTGACCCTTAATCATCCTTTCACCTCACTGCTTTAGGCCATGTGATTGGTGCCAGCATGGCAGCCAATAAGGGCACAAATGCCAGTAAGGTATCCTGAGGCTACTGTGCATGCCCCAGGCATATGAATTAACATTAATTTTGAAAGAGTTTTGAAAGACATTTAAATCAGAATAAACATTAGAAACGGTGTGCCCGAGTTATTTTTCATTGTAGTTGATGCCAGTGAAGGCTTGATGCCGCTGGCCCGTTTGTCGACAACACGCGCGTGAATCACAAAGTACAAACTAATCTGACATCCACAAATACAAAATCAAACAACTAAATATGTGGAGATTACTTGTTAGGCCAGGGGACAATCAAAGAGGTTTGAATTTATGCAGCATTTGGTGGACATGGCAGCACATCACTACAATGCCAGCACGTCCTTCGGTGGTCTGCCGGCATGTGAATGACAGGACAAGGCCACAGATCCTACAAGGGCACCCGAGCAGGCCACCATGACAAAGCCTCCTGTACATCCACAACCCGCTCGTCCCAATAGCATTATAACCCAGTGCTTCCAAGATGGGCAAAAACATTTAGTTTTGATTGCCTCAGAATGTTCAGAGTTGATGTTCCCCATCTTAGATGATAAAAAAATCTTCTTCGGCAACAGAGTGGGGGCTCCTCACCCCTCACGGTAAACATTATATTCTCAGGAGCGACACAAGCGGCCCTCACATCTATCCATCTGTTCAATTATGGGGGTCAGCAGGGTATGGTAAAAAAAAAAATGATAATAACTAAAAAGAAAAATCCCTTAAGCGATGTATCTTTTGAAATGCAACTTCTCTCATGAACATATAGAGCAGGACAGAGCTTATAACATCCAGAACGGCACCAATTTCCAAGGTCCACAACATTCGCTTTTTGTCTTGCAGCTTACGGAGCCGAGACGAGGACCCCCATCTTCAGTGCCTCCTGCTTCTGTCACGACTCACCGTGGGGATCATGGAAGTCACAAGAGAGCTGGAAGTGGTTGGGAGGAACTCGTTCAATAAAGTTAGTGATTGACGCAGCTAAAGGGAATCACCAAACTAACTGCGCCAGATTATCAAGGACTGACCTAAAACTGGCAGCATTGATGGGACAGCTCACAAAAAGATAAAAAGGTTCCATTATTTCTTTTTTTTTTATTACGTATATGTAAAAAAAGGATTCAATTTGGAGGAGCCCTGAGACGATGCTTTAAGAACACAAACTAATAAAAGGGAACTGCGTGTGAGAGTGTGCTAAAAGTACAGCATCTGTCAGAAGGTAAAAATACGCGGCCTAAATGGCTCCAACATTTTACTAAGTTTTAGAAAATTATTAAATTCCAAAACATACACAAAGTTTAAAACTCATCTTTTTTTTTTTTTTAGCTGATGTTCTATTATTAAACAACTTTCTCTTACATTAGTGTGTTGTGGGATTTAATGAAATATAGTGACCTCAAGTCTAAACTCTTCACTTATCATGCTCTGAAGTTTTTTAAGCATCATTCAACATTTTCAGATTCTGAACAAATAAAAAGTAAAACTCCTGTCCTCGTCCCCTTCTTTTATTGTTCTGTACACATTCATTACTTCTTGGTATTTCATCTCATTTCAGTTTTTACTTGGCTGCAGCTTCAATGCAGCTCATTGTGGGAAATTAAAAATATTTCTTGGGCTGCAGTTTAAAAAAACAAATCTTGCCGCCCTCTACTTTACAATGCTTAGAATACTTAAAAATAAAGAAAATGTTGTATGATCTATCGTAAAGAGCTATGATAATGAACACAGCAAGCTGTACGTCTACTTTCTCACCCACATACACACAGACAGAGGCGCGCACCCCTCTTCGTTTTCCGCCCACGGCCTTTGCTTCATATTCCGTTGTGCTCCTTCCCATCAAGAGGTTTCTCACAGTTTTGCAGCCATGAAGTTGATGTGAGGCTTAGCCAAAGGAAACAGTGGCAGACTCCTCTTAAAATCGGTCATGTCTTGAACCAAAGTCGGCTGTACAAAAATGAAAGAGACACACCAGTTATTGTCATAAAAACAAAAATCATAAGGCACGGAGAGACGATGGACCATTCATTTCATTTTCTGTTGCATGCCTTCAGCTCAGTTACACTTTCCAAAGGGTGGCTGTTACCTCACAGCCATCTCCTGTCCTCTTCTTCTCTGGGCATTTGGATTTCCTCCCAAGGAATGTTGACCAGCTCCAAATATGAGTAAATGAGTTATGAATTAATGGCAGGTACCTGCTTGGCACTCATGGCACCTCGGACTGGCTCACCCAACATAGTTTTGCTCAAAAATCTTAGCATATTCCTGAGATAATAGCCTTGAAGATCACGTCTAATGCATTAGCGACAGTGTCTGGCACACTACTGACGGGATGGGAGGCTGGCGTTAACAGCATATACCTGACAACTAGACGATACACTTACTTAAAAATCCCAACCCTCCTTATATAACTTAGCAGGAAGGCGATGTTCTGTATTAAATTAGAAAAAAAAAATGTCATTTTCTTTAAGTGGATCGGTTCAACGTCTTCCCAAAGCCTGACCAGAACTCCTCAGTATAACTTCAAACCAGCCAGGCCTGTGACGGACTCTCTTACACTATTAACTGTTCTGTCAAAAGTCACGTCAAGTATTGCGTTAGGCGGAGCTCCCTACTGGTGTTGCTGTCTTTAATGGGGTTGGTGCTCAATGCTTTCTTTTCTTTTGATTCATTTTAAGGCATACTGTCACAGGATTTAGGTTCTACCTTTTAAAGGATAAAAAAAGAAACAAAGAGGATGAGAAAATGGATGTACATTCTGCAAGAATATTCTGATATGAGCAAAACTGCATGTCTAATAATTCTGAGGGTTTCTACAGGTGTGAAGTTCGATTGTTTTGCATCCGCGTATTTCATTAGATGTTGCTAGATGTTGCTGTCATTGCTATGAGACCCCCAGTGACCCGTTCTGAAAACTGCCGCTGAGGTCACCCACTTGGTTTAACTGCTTCGCGCCCCCCCCCCCAAAGTTAATGCGGTGTACGTGGGCTACCTGTTGTTCATTTGCATTCAGATACGCGTAAAGTGGCAACGTGGCCCTCTGGGAAAATGTTTAAACAAGAAATGATGATTTGATGAAGAAAACCCTTAGAAGCCCACAGTACTACAATGACACACCACACTGGTATTTAAAGTGTATCGGGGACTTGACTACAGCCCACCAACCCAAAGATACCACTTCCTGTAAAATACTCTGCTGACCACATCGATGAAGACAAAGAGTGGCCTTCAGTGGAGCTCCGAGCTTTTACCTGACCTTGGCAGTAGCTGCGAGTGGGTGACAGAAAAGGTCAGAGGTCACCACCACAAGGGTGGCATTGCATCAGGTCTTTTGAGCTAACGAATGACGATAAATATTTCGTGAATACACCTTGGCCTTTTTCTCCCATTTCACTTTTGGGATTTTTTACATTGGACACCATCGGAATTTTTAAAATTAATTAAGCTAAGACTGACTCTTTCTTCTACAGAATGTATTAAAATGTAAACATTGCAAATTTATGATCACATTTGTAGTTTCTTCAGGTTCCAGTCACCAAAAGGAAACAAAACAATTTGTGTGCACCAAGTACCTAAGGAATGGTGCCATCTGGCTGATTGATATTCACCAGCTCAGTGAGGCTAACCCCTGAGACTTGCGTGTAGACTAAGGTCACCGGCACCCCTTGCATGTCCTAAAAGTCAACTAAAGGAGATATCTGAGCAGAAGAATAAACCACCCCGATATGCCATTTGGGAAAGGAGAGAGCCCAGGAAATGCTGTTAACATTACAATTACCAGAGCCTACGAAAAAACTCGTAGATCCGTCCCACCTTAAATCGCTTTTTAAATCCGTCCTCACCTCTCTCCCAGCGTCTTTTGTCCTGTTAATGTGCAGATTAAGAGCAGCAAGCAGCTGGCTATTCCATCCCCCACCGTCGCAGAACGTGCACGGACTTCTCTCAGCTCATGCCTTGATTGATTATCTGGGAGTGAAGTGGAGTTTTAGAGTGGAAATAATAGATTGTTATTTGGAACACACGCATTTCATGTGTGTTCTGTTTCTACAGTAATCTGTGTAAACACGTTGTTAAAATAGAAACTTTTTCATATTTTAGTAATAAAAGTTACAAAATGTAGGCATAAACTATAGAATATGTGAGGGCTGATTTCCAAAGATCAAATAAACACTTTCACAAAAGGTTCAAGAATGATACAACATCTCCCGTGAGTAGCGGTAAGATATGCTGTCACAGCCTTCCTGCCGTGCCTCAGAGACCCGAGTTCGATTCCCAGCTGAGGAGAAAGAGTTGTGTTTTTTTTTTTTTAACCTCAAACGGACATAAAATTTATAAATTGGTATGCACTGTCAATTAATGAGATTGTTATATTTTCATGTGTGATACTCCTTTTAAAATATTTTTTTAACAACTGAGACTGCAATTAACATGAACAAGTGTCCTTATTTATAACTGTTACTTTTAAGATCCATAACACACAGACAGACAGAGTACTGCGTAATAGAGAGACAGACAAACAGGCAGAGAAGTCACTAAATAATCAGGGAAGGCACATGTAATGAAAGAAAAAAAAAAACATGTGCGTTGTTCCTGCCATACTGAATAAGCTCACACGCTGTAACCCCTCCCTCCTCTCCCCCGATCTGACTAAGTAACGCTCGCGCTGTCAGATCAGAAGAGGCACGTAAACAGGCAGGCAAGCGGGGTTACAGCGTACAAGAACCGTCTTTCCTACATTACGACGTGTGTACCTGTTGCAATGCACACACTTTTCTATATGCTGTGGTTTCTATTACATTGAAAGGGCACTTGACACTGACAGACACAGTGTACTTACCTGGGGAAGCGGCTGTCTTGGACCAGAAACTTGTCGATGTTGCATCCTCCTTTTTTGAGTTTTATTTTCTCAATGACGATCACGCTCTAAACCCCCGCCCGCCCACCTATTTTTCATTTAGTAGTGCTTTCTCTGTCTGTCTATTATACTATGAAATCCATCTATCTATATAGTAATAACAGTAATTTTATTATTATATAGCAGCTTCCCTGTCTGCCTATCATATAATGCCTTTCCTTCCTATCTATCTATATAACTATTCCCTTAGCTGTTTTTTGATATATCTATTATACAGTACTTTTCCTGTTTATTTAGTGACTTCTCTGCCTGTTTGTCTGTCTCTCTATAACGCAGTACTCTGTCTGTCTGTGTGTCATGGATCTTAAAAGTAACAGTTATAAATAAGGACACTTGTTCATGTTAATTGCAGTCTCAGTTGTTAAAAAATATTTTAAAAGGAGCATCCCACATGAAAATATAATGATCTCATTAACTGACAGTGCTTACCAATTTATAAATTTTATTTCCATTTGAGGTTAAAAAGAAAAAAATAATAACAGTTTCTCCCTAATGGGGAATCAAACTCAAGTCTCTGAGGCACAGTTGACATACTACGACAGCAAATCTTGGCACTACGCCACGGGAGCTGCTGTGCCGTTCTTGAACCTTTTGTGAAAGTGTTTATTTGATCTTTGGAAATCAGCCCTCACATATTCTATAGTTTATGCCTACATTTTGTAACTTTTATTACTAAAATATGAAAAGGTTTCTATTTTAACAACGTGTTTACACAGATTACTGTAGAAACAGAACACACATGAAATGCGTGTGTTCCAAATAACAATCTATTATTTCCACTCTAAAACTCCACTTCACTCCCAGATAATCAATCAAGTCTTGAGCTGAGAGAAGTCCGTGCACGTTCTGCGACGGTGGGGGATGGTATAGCTGGCTGCTTGCTGCTCTTAATCTGCACATTAACAGGACAAGAGACGCTGGGAGAGGTACAGACGGATTTAAGTAGCGATTTAAGGTGGGACGGATCTACGAGTTTTTTTGTAGGCTCTGGTACTTCCAGTGTTAAACCCGCAGGGAAGGGCGGCTGCTCACTCGGCCCCCATCGTCGGCAAGGGACCTTCATGGCATGCGTCAATAGCAATGCTAAAACAGGCTCTTAGTTTCTGGCTTGCCTGCTAGGTTGCTTTGCAATGTTTGCCCGCATCATTTGGGGTGGATTTAGATTTCAGAGTTTCGCATCTTTCGGATTACAGTCTTCTCAAGTTAATAAGTAACCTCTGACTTTTCTTTCATATGTTACAACTGGGAAGTGTGAATGTTCCACAAGCGGTGTGCTGCTAGGCAGGCAGGCAATGAACCTCGCGGGATGTTGATTTTTTGGATATTCATGAATGGTAACTGAGAGACCCAGAGAACTGAACAATGCGGGCTTTTCTGCTCGTGCTTAACTCAACCAAACGCCACGAGCCGAGTGACCCTCCAAGGCAAGTAGGGGTTTCATTCTCTCTTTTTAACCAAACCTGTTACTTTGTACGCTTTTCTTCTCGACAGACGCCAGTTGACACTACTGACAAACTTTTAACGTTTACTAAGAGCACCAGCACTGCTGTCCATGGCGGTGTTGATCCAAGAATGTTCTAAGGCCTCTTGCCAATCAATATGGTGGTTGGTTGAAGAAATGCAGCACTTTTCTTGATGCATACTTGCAGAATTTTAAACTAAAGCACGTTGTACAAAAAGCAAACCTTTTAAGTCTTCTGAACTAAGGAAGATACTCAACAAAAGTGACATTTTTTTTGCCTACTTTAGGAAAATGATATGCTTTACCTGTGGCAAAGAAGGTGCAGGCGCCAAATTAATGTCATTTTGGCATGGAAATTCACCGACGACTGGACCTGTTGATCAAGAAAGAAAAGTCAAGAGACTAAAAAAATCTAATAAAAGATATTCATTATTTACTAGAATACGGCATTCTCTCAAGAACATATGGGACAACATACAGAACACCCTAAAAACAAATGTGCATTCTTGGTGGACAAAAACAATCTTTCTTTTTATTGTTCTTTGTTTTTATAAGACCATTCCCTCTTTGCCTAGGGTATGAGTATGAGGTTACATATGTGGAAAATCCTTTTGTGTGAATCCAAAGAGCTAGAATTTCAGACTAAAGATCGCTGGCTCCATAATTTAGGCAATGGCTTTAAAAAAAAACAATAATAAAATAGCATTAAGCAGAATCAGGGCCTTGACCACAAGTATGAAACAGCTGTCAGGAAGAGGACATGAGCGTACTCCACAGACAGTGACAAACATCTCAAGTGTCCCAACGGCACAGCTTAGCAGAATCTTGTGCTGCTCGTAACATTTCAAAATCAGCTGATAGATGAAAACCTCCACGGCAGAAGCCGTTCTGAACACCAAGCCATTGTCATGTGTAAGCCTGAGTTTCCACTCTTTAACTGCTTTTTTATTTCCATTTTAGTTCATTTTTGATGATCACTGGTTTTGTTAGCTATTGTTGTTCATTTTTATTATTTGGCTAATTATGTATTTTATGTCAATTTTCTTTATTATGTAGTTTCTATGTGCTTATTTTTGCATTTTGTGGGTGGGTCCTCAGGAGGCTGTCAATCTCCACTGCTCCACCCCTTAAAGGCTCATGGGAATTGCAGTCTCTCTGCAGAGCAGTGAATGCGTTTAGTGGTAGGCGAGTGTTTCCTTTTTGTTCATTTCTTGTTTTCGTTTTTACTGGTTTATTGTCTCTTTCACTTCTGTTTTTGGGATTTTGCTTTCTGGAGAGTATTTTGGGACTTGTTTGTTTAGGATTGCTTTGTTGGCCAACCTTTTTATTTGCTACCTTTTTACTTTTTGAATTTTTATTAATAAATTCTCCATTTGTAAAAAGTTTTTGTTACCTTGCTCAAAGCCAGGGGGTTGGCTGTTTTCCCTTTCCCAGTGGAGAATTTTGCATGTATGGCGAAATATCTTAGAATATATTTTTGAACTGTTAAGGGCATTTTATAGCCTGATGTTGGCCCAAACCGCTAGGCTGCCTTCTGGTGCACCTCCTCTGGGCAGGCTGGTGGGATTCAGGCCTGTATACTTTGCTATTTGTGAAGGCCTCGTACCTCCTTAGCTATAACATGGGGGTGGATCACAAGAGCCACAAAATGCCATGCCTAATGTTTACCAAACATCACCGGAAATACAAATGAAATTATGAGGTGCTGGCACCTGAAGAAGGCTGTTAACGTGTTTGGATTGCATCCTGGGAACTGTGAAAGGGTGCTAGCTACTGTGGTACATTTTAGCCACTTCCTTCAGCTAGTTTAATGTGGCTTGGGCAACACAGTGCCAGCAGGTAGGCATCAGTGCAGCACCATCAATGTCATGACTGACAGTGCAGTCCTGCTGGTGGCTACCAAATAATGCACAGCTTTACAGATACAGGTGCCATTTGAATATATTTACATATAATTTATGTACGTATCATTTCAGGCCTTTCAATGGTAGGTTACTTTTTAACAACATTTATCTACTACCCTGCCCATGTGATTATGTCCCAAATATTTTTCACAATACTCACAGGAATCCATTTCCCTGGACAAAACATGCACGGACACCTTGTGCCTTCTGGGAGCATCCACTGCAAGCATATCCTGTGGAGAGAACATTGTTGTGAAAACAGTAAGCAGTGAACTTAAAAGTAGCTTTCATGCATGCACTTGAGTCAGAAGATCCAGCTTACAATCAAAAATACTGAAGAGGAAAAAACAGCTTAACGAATTCAATGAAATATTACCTCCTGGAGTTTCTTACATATCACAAAAGTGCAAAGGCAGGGCATACAAAACGTAGAGGCAAAGTCTCTCGGCCTTCTGCTTCACATGCACTTAAACCTAAACACGCGGCGACAGTGGAGTTATACAAGGCAGCACTGCTTATTGTTACTTTGTTTTTATCCTTTTCACTCTTTGGACAGACATGATGTGCGTTTTGTGTGTCTGATGTCTCTGTGGCTAAAGGACAGCGTGATGAGTTGTGTCAAATGGCTCAGATAACATCCTGAGAGCACAAACCGCCTGCCACAGAAGGAGATCTTAGCAGCGGTCACTGCATGAATTATACGTGAAACTCGACAAACTGGACGCATCTCTGTCTGCCAAGTGATGAAGGCTACCAGGAAAATAAAACCCATAAACACACACTGGGCCTTTACCAGGGAGGTAACCTCTAGTTTGGAGGTTTTAACAGTTTACTTTTCTTTACTGTTTAGCAGTTTGAATGCGTGCTGCATTAAATTATGGCAACTTACATAATGCAGACGCTTTCTTTATAGTTTAACTTCAGTTACACACTGACAGAATTCAACAAAAGTACAATAAGAAATGCTGTCAATGCTGCGAAACGCTCTTATTTCAAATAATACATGAGCACAAGCTAGAGACGTAATCACAATTAAAATGTCACTTTATTTGTGTACGGGTTACTTAGGATATTATTACGAGTGTGTAACCCAAACATTTTTAATGATCTTATTTACAAATTTCATCCTGCCAAAAAAAAAAAAAGTACTAATTTTTTTCTGAAGCCTAAATATCTCGTACAGGCACCGGTCAGTCGCTTATCTTCAAGGACACCCTGAGACATTCATTGTTCTCAGTTTCATGTACTTCAGTAGTACACAACGGTTTAGTATATAGTAGTGCTGGCAGGTATACCGGTTCATACCGAAAAGCGTTTTTTATTTTTGTTATGATATGGATTTTTCTTATACTTCAACACCGGTTTAAATAGCCTAAACAATGTTTGGAATGTGGGGCGGCAGGAAACTGTTTAAAGGGTGGGGGGCCTTTTTCACTGCTACACCGCTAAAACACGCATGCAACAGAGTACATGCGTTAGTGGAGGTATTGAGCGGTGAAAATGGACAGAGAACATTCCAAAACTGAAGCTGTAGCAGATGAGAAAGTTGAACATGAAACAGAAGAACTTTTGTCTGTTGTCTGGAGATACTTTGGTTTTAAAAGGTCGGACGTAGACCAAACGACTATTTACTGCAAATGCTGTCGAACTGAAGTTGTCGACGAAGCCGGCAACATGAGCAATTTGCTGCACCACCTTAGCCGCAACCATGCTTTGGAGTACCATGAATGTATGGAATTAAGATTGGCACCCTCCACGTCCTCGGGTAAAACTAAAAAAGCTAGAGGACACTTGAGTTAGACATCACTTGTAGACACGTTTGCTAGAGGTACTGCCTACGACAAAAAAGCAAGCAGTGGATCAAGATAAGCAACGGCATTACAATCCATGTAGCTAACATGTCAGTGGACAGAGATAAACATTAACAGAAAGTGTAGTTGGTTTATAAAAATATTTTACTACTTATTTCTTTTCTAAGACATGTTCAGTGCAATACAACTTTTGACAAGCACCTCTGGATATTTTACTAAGTCTAAATGCCTCTTTGGATGGTTGACAATATGTTGTCAAAATGATAGTTTAAGTTGTTTGCAAAATTTGTTCAATAAAAAGGTTCTACAGTGGGTATGGAAAGTATTCAGACCCCCTTCAATTTTTCATTCTTTGTTATATTGCAGCCATTTGCTAAAATCATTTAAATTAATTTTTTCCCTCACTAATGTACACACAGCACCCCATATTGACAGACAAAAAAAAGAATTTTAGAAAAACTGAAATATCACATGGTCCAAAGTATTCAGACCCTTTGCTCAGTATTTAGTAGAAGCACCCTTTTGAGCTAATACAGCCATGAGTCTTCTTGGGAAAGATGCAACAAGTTTTTCACACCTGGATTTGAGGATCCTCATATTCAGACTCCAAGACCCCGTTATAAGCGTAGGAAGATGGAGGTGAACAGAACATAAGCAGGCTGGGCTTACAGAAACGCTTTTGAGAAGACCCCTACTTAAGTTGATTTGCACTAACATTCAGTTTTTGCAAAGTAAGATAAAAAGACTGCTGTACATTAATATTTACAGAAAGCCCGTTTCGTGAAGGAATACCCAGTTCAGTTACATAATCTCTTCTTTTGGTGTGGACAGGACAGAAATATCCAGAAAAGGGGAAAGAAAGGTGGAAATCTTTATATTTTTGTCAGGACCATAATCTGCCACACACCTTATTTAATAATTGCAATGAGAAAAAAATCACATTCTTTTCACCGATAGACACTTGTATGTAATCTTAATTACTGTCTGCTTTCCTCTAGCTAACAATAATCAGGCACTCCAAATACTGTCTGGGTCTGTTAGCAAATAAAGATGCCTTTTTTTATCAACGCCGATTTCAGGCAAATAAATCAATTCTTTTAAAATCGCATTCTGCCCAACAAGAAGGAATTACACCTTGGGTCAACATTTACTATAACAGACGCCTATGAGGCTGAGCGTCACTCCCGCTACGGACAGTAAGACCACATCTCTGTGTAGATCCCAATAACAGCCGGCTGACCACATCAAATCATCACCAAGTACAATCAAAGCTCAGCACAATTTATGCTTACGGCCCATTTGAAAAACACTGAACAGGATTTGTTTAAAACTGCAGCCACTGACTTGACACAATTCAACACTGAAAAAAGACACTGTGTGATGGATGGTCTTGTATCTGCAAAAGAAATAAAGACCCTGAAATGGTGGGTAAACAGTTAGGCTCAAGCTCACGCTAAATCCAGAATTCTGTTTTGTCCAGTCCAGTAACAAGGAGGAGGTCACAGCATCCAAGAGCAACCTCAAGGCTGGCATCAGCAATGCAAAGAAAACCTGCAAGACATGACTAGCAACTCAGTCAAGCAGCTCCTGTCACAAGGAGTACAGACAATCACAGACTAGAAAAGGCAAAATCACGTGAACAATAATCCACTGATATCTGCATGGCAGATTAACATAACATATTTCAAGTCCATTTTGAAACCAACAATAAAGAAGCAAAAACACGGCTCCTCTGGGTGGTCCTCATGCTGCTTGCAGATAAAGTGAACAAAAGCATGACGGCACCTGCGAATGGCAGGCCTGGTTTTGCCTTTAGGGCCTGTGCTCACCTTCTCTGACACCTTCAGTATGCCCTTAGCTCAGGTTGCCATCCCCATCCGCTTTAAGATGCCCACCTTTGTTCCAGTGTCAGGGAAATCTACAATCACTCCAATACTTGTGACCTGGTTTCAAGCTACTGGTTACAGCACACATCAAAATGGCACTAGACTCGGTCTGACAAGAGTGCACAAAAAAAATCCAGAGACAGAGTCATTTGTGCTGTGCCACCTCACCTTGACAAGCACATGAGTGGCATCAGTTTGGCATTCAGGACAATCACTGTCCCTGAACTAAACACCATTCTATGCAACAAAGACTTTCTGACTGGTCAGCTTGACAATGTCTACCATGGAGGACACACAAACATTCTTCTCTGACCATTGAAAGAGCCCAGAACTAAGCACCAAGGCCATAGCTGTTCTTCCTGTTAACCTATGACTATGTCGATAAACGAGGCACAAAGTTTCATGAAAACACAAAAGTAGTTCATGTAATTGCTAAGGCTGATATGGCCTGCTGGGAAGCTGTAAAACTCCTCACAACAACGAGGTGTCTGTCCATGTCTTTAAGTTGGAGGAGCCAATTATTAAGTTTCTGTTGAAATCAATGAGGTTGTACTGGAAAGAGAGAACAAGTACGTTCTTAGAGGTCCCCTCACACTTTCAGGATGAGGAGGAGAGTCACTCCGTTCTCCCTAATTCTCACACAGCAGACCTCATACCGAGGAGCCGCACCACACTTTATCCAGTTATCCTGCAGTGGGTGATGACAATGGCCCGTATTTTTCACGGAGGCCAAATGCTCAACCATGCACAACAATGACAACATGAGATGCTAAAGGACAGAAGTCTCCGTTTTTCTCAGACTAAATGTACCACGTCAATGCACTGCCATCTACTATCATACAGCATATGATTAAACACTCGCGTAATCGGCTACTTGCACTGCAATTACGAGTGGCAAAGCAGCTCAGTTGAACTTTACTGCAAGAGCTGTTTGTCCACAAAAGAAGAAGGAGATGTGCTGGCACAAGAATAAAAGCAAAGTGAAGACGTTTTAGAATTGGTCTACTATCATCTGTTGTAATGGGAAATGTTCAATCGCTGTCAAGTAAGATGGATGAACTGTCTGTGCTTATAGCACACCATGGAGCGTACAAGTACAGTGCTATTGTGAGCTTTACGGAGGACAGGCTTAAACCTGATATACTGGGCACTGGTTTACTGTGGTGTGGAAAAAAGGACAGATGGGGAACTAGTCCTCTACGTGAATGGGGAAAGGTGTAAAAGGGAGCATATTACAGCTGAAACCACAGTTTGTAATTTCAGATATTGAAATTCTGGCTGTTGGAATTTGTCCACATTATTTGCCCAGGGAGATAAATTAATTCATCCTTATTAATGTTTACATTCCTGCCTCTACAAATGGGAACCTAGCAATGGAAATGATTCATTCTGTCACTAACACTTTAATGATAACTCACTCTGAACCTGCAGCTATAATATGTCGTAACTTCAACCATGTAACTTTGGAACAAATTATGACAAATGTCTTATCAATTTGTGAGCTGTTCCACTTAAGGAAATAACAAGCTGGACCTGCTTTACTCAAATGTTAACAATGCCTTTAAGTGTAATCTACTTGGCTCCTTGAGGCAAATCTGACCACAACCTGATTCATCTCATTCCCAGCTACAAGCCTGCTATTAGACGACAAACTGTTATCACCAGAACAGTGAAGAAATAGAGCCAGGGGGCTGAAATGGTTCTGAATGACTGCTTCCAAAAGAGAGACTGGGAAATGATGCGCGAGTCAAATGAGGACAATATCGAGGAACTCTGTGACTGTATTCACAGAGCATCACTTTTTCCACATTTTGTTATGTTACAGCCTTATTCCAAAATGGATTAAATTAATTTTTTTCCTCTGAATTCTACACATAACACCCCATAATGACAATGTGAAAAAAAATTTACTTGAGGTTTTTGCAAATTTATTAAAAATAAAAAAAACTCACTCAGAACAACATAAATGATATCTGGAACAGACTGGGCACAATTACTGGACTCAAGCAATCCAGGGCTCAGGTGATTGAAGAGGATGTGGACAAAGCTAATGTCCTGAACCAATTTTTTTTTATAGATATTCCTCCCCACTTCCCATCCAACCTGATGGAGCTTGAGAGTTGCTGCAAAGAGGAATGGGCGAAACAGGCCAAGGATAGGTGTGCCAAGCTTGTGGCATCATTTTCAAAAAGACTTGAGGCTGTAATTGCTGCCAAAGGTGCATCGACAAAGTATTGAGCAAAGGCTGTGAGTACTTATGTACATGGGATTTCTCAGTTGTTTTATTTTTAATAAATTAGCAAAAAGCTTAAGTAAACATTTTTCACATTGTCATTATGGGGTGTTGTGTGTAGAATTCTGAGGAAAAAAATGAATTTAATCCATTTTGGAATAAGGCTGTAACATAACAAAATGTGGAAAAAGTGATGCACTGTAAATACTACACACGAGTGGCACTTACATCTCACATCATGAAGACCTTGAGAGACTAGTTCTGGACTACATGAGTCATCTTCTTGTAGACCACCTGGACCCACTGCAGTTTGTCATTTGGACAAAAATTATAGTGGAGGAATCACTTATCTATCTGCTCCACAAGAAAGCTGACAGCACTGTGAGGATTATGTTCATGATTTCTCTTGTGCCATACTGTTGCCATCCTTGTTAAGGGGTAAAGTCAGAGATATGCAGGTGTTTGAGCCTATGGTGTCCTGGATAATGAACCATCTGACGGGGAGACCGCAGTTTGTGAGACTTAAGGACTGTGTCTCTGATACAGATGTGAGCAACACTGGAGCACCACAAGGAACAGTCCTGTCTCCTTGTCTTTTTACTTTGTACACCTCAGATTATAAACATAACACCAGGTCATGTCACTTGCAGAACTTATCAGATGATTCTGCACTTATGGGGCTTATCAATAAAGGGGATGAGACAGAGTACAGGAGTCAGGTCAACCTTTTATATTTTTTGGTGCAAAGAGAACTGTCTACAATTTAACATCAGCAAAACTAAGGAACTGGCTGGTCATTAACTTTTGCTACACTAAAGAGCCTTTATGTCAGGGAGTGAATGTAGAGGTGGTCCACATTAATGACAGGCTGGGCTGGGCTCAGAATGCAAAGATTCTCTACGAGGAAGGGCAGAGCAGGCTCTTCATCCTTAGGAAACTGTGTTAATTTAATATGGGAAGTGACATTCTTCCCATCAATGGACTGTGCGACTTTCTGTGCTGTGATGTGCTGGTCTGGTAACATCACTTCAGCAAGCTAATTAAAAGGGCAAGCTCAGTTATTGGACGTACTCTGGACCCCATGGAGATCGTAGCAAAGGAGGGAATTAAAACAAAACTGAGTGCCATTATGAACAATACTGCACATCCTCTGTCTGACACACTAACACCGAGGACTTTCTGCCAATAAATTATTCAGCCGAGGTATGTCAAGAAACGCTCCTTTATACCAACAGCAACATGTCTGCATAATGCCTCACTGGGACTTGGACTGCCAAGTCAGAACTTCTTTCTTTTTATTTTTCTTGCTTTATTGTCATTCTGGTGTGTATTCAGACCAAAGTGTGTGTGTATATTTATTTACTTACTTATCTGTTTATGTATTTATCTATTTAAAACGTTTTTGTAAAAACCCAAACGTTCTCTGAGTGCAGTTTTAAACCTCGGCACCAAGCTACTCCCACACCTAAACTCCTCTGCTTGACCTGATCCCCACTACAGAAATCCATCTGCACTGATCTTTTAAACTTTTTCATACACTACTTTGACTTTACCCTTTGCCTATTCTGCATAAGCTGCCTATAGCTTGCTCTATTGGTAAATTACTTTAGTCATTCTGATGTTGCCACATTTTATATTTATTACTTATATTTATTGATCTGTGCGTCCAAGCAATGTGGATATATTGTGCACTGCATATTTATTAACCCGCAGGGGTAAATATTGATAAGATTTCTTGTACTGTGCTGTATGTAATACAAGAATAATAAATAAAATGGAGTGACATTATATGCAGTGCTTCATTCCCACAACAAAGAGTGGTGCTAAATGTTTTAGCACAATTCCATTCCTGCAGCAGCAAACCTGAAAACGAAATATTTTTAAGTAAGATGCAGCTTAACTGCACTGCTGTAAAGAAACAAAAGACAATGGCTTTTTAGTTCCGCTGTAGCCCATCTTCTAAAGGTCGTGCCCATTTAAATACAGAACCAGCTCCCACAAAAGCACTAAACTTGCATCTGGTGCTGCCAAATACCACATTTAGTCCGACAGGAGTCCCATCAGAATGCGTCAACCAAGTGCATTCAATAATGCTTTTGTCAGACACCATGCCATATGGTCGAATATCCTGGCAAATAAAATTCACTTTTCTTTTTTTTTTGGACAATCAGATGATGTGCTACTTTTGCTTTTGTTGTGCACATCAGTATATTCCATCGTTTGACGGCAGTGACCACCTAAACCGGAGGTATCTGATTTGTGGCTATTTATGCAGTAAAACTTTAAACATCCATTACAGCTCAACTGGTCACATATCCAATTGATTAAAAATATCAAAGAGTATCTTAAAAACAGTAATTAAAGATTTACGCAGCAACTGAAGAAAAAAAAAACAAGAATGGGTTAAAACATTCAAATAACTATTTGTACATCTTTCTCTGGACTGGACCCCCCTTTTCCCCCACAACACTAAAATTGCATCTCATGCCACAAACGAATAAGTCGGGTCCTGCTGGACGTGTGAATACAAGGTCTCAATAAGCTGGGCTTTCTGTTCTTTTGCCTGATGTTGAAAAACTACAATCAGCAAGTGCACAAACAAAAGAAGAAACGTTTCATTAGTTGTATGCTTTATTTTGTGCCTGCTTTTTCAGTAGTCACTCTCAAATTAACTTTTTTGACATTGTTTCGATAGCCATAAATCAGATACTGAGTGTGACCAAGATGTCCTTTGTGAATGCTGCCTTTTTTGGAATGTTTCACTTTAAATTAAGAGCTATTATTCTTTCACATCATGTGTGATTAGTTTCTTTTTGAATAATTAATACCCAAATATGACAATATACAGTGTAACCGTTATATCACAACACTTGAATCCACAAATCAACTTCATAATTATTTGTTCTTGTAGCTCTACTCCAGTATTACTTTCTCCATTGATAATTTCCAAAAACAAACAAGTCCCACAACAAAAAAGGACAAGAGCTTTAGTGGAATGCATCTCCATGTTTCACAAACAAAGCAGCTAACCTAGTGGTAGCGGCCTCATAAAATAACATTTATACTAACACTTTAAATCATTTACTGGCATCTCAGAGTTGTTCTTGCCTTATGCTTAAATGATGCCAAAATAAGCTGTGGCTCTCAGGCAGTGGCTTCAGGGTATAAATGAATGGGATTTTAGTGTACACCACGTTAAACTGTTTTATCTTGGACATTTTGAAATAGGCCTGACATGGGGCTGATGTTATTGTATGCAATGAGAAAATGCCGGCATTAGGCTGTTTGCAGATGTTCTTGATATAAATACTAAAGAGACAAGGACTGTAACAGCGGTCAGCATCAGGCTGTGTAGAGCCTTTGAATAATGTTCTCTATTGTTTAACACTTAATGGATTCAGAATGATAGACTGGATGCTCTTTTTGCTTCAAAATTGCACTTTCTTTTTCAGTTCTAAAACAAGCAGAGAAATACAATACAACAAGGCACCACAAACAAATTATAAAGCCTTAATAAACAGTAAATCAATCCAAGAGCACAGAATCAATCCTAATGTAGCCTAAAAGACATAAACACTGCATATTTAATGCAGCTACATCTCTCATCAACCTCCGTCATCAATGTAGCATTCGATACCAACTAGCCTGGGTAAATAATCCTGAAATACGTCAATGAACCTTTTATGTTGCTAGGTAACAATTTTATGTTCCCTCTAATGCTGCTATTTATATAGTTAACCTACCAAAATGCATACCAAAATAACAAAGATGAGAAGCAAGATAGCATTGTACATTTTTGTCTGCATATAATATTCAGATTAATACAGCAGCTGAAGCCTAAAGGACAGGATTAGCCTAATACAGATCTAATTTGCAAGCATAAGATACCCGTACATTACATTAAAGAGCTATTTTATATTTCACTAACATTCTATTAACGTTTACAGCATTGATGATTTTACTAGGAGGTAAAACAGGACTAAAGTGAATATCTTCAAGCAATAGAGAAGGTCCATGTAAAGATTACATTTAGTATATTTGTTCATTTCTATTGACAGCTAATGCTCAGTAAAATATTTAAATCCATAACTTCAGCCTTGTATATCATTTGTGTGTTGAATCCTTTATTACAAATGGTTATGGAATATTTGGCATATGTATGTTACATAAAAGGTGAAAAAGAAGCTGAGACAGACACAGTTAAACAAATCTTCAATTTGTTTTCTTTGATTCAATAAAAAGCTCTATGTGACAGAATATTGCAATATAGCTGATATACAAATGCATATCTATTATAAAAAAATAAAAATCTTGGGGAGGCAGACTAGGGAGACAATTTGAAGTCCTGCAAGAGACACTTTAACTTGCTCCCAGCTCTTAAAACAATGACAAGCCACAAGCAAAACACGCAGCTCGCAGCTGATGATCCGACCACTTCTCCTTGCGTGTGTTCGGCCACCCTAACTCTCCCCCTCTTCACAACGCAAGCAGCAGAGACAGGAAGTGGCAAAATGGACAGCGACTGAACAGGCTTTAAAATGATCGACAGAGCCACCCCCCTTCACAACGCGAGCAGTGTTATACGTCATGCGAGAAAGAGATTTAACCTCGCCCGGGCCGGAAATAAAGGACAAGTATTGTTTTTACAACGTCATGCGAGACAAGGCAAGTGAGCCATTATTTAAAACAAGTCTACGGACATCTAACCTAGCAGTTGTTGGATTGCTTTTGGCAGGCACACATCATGTGCTCCCAACTCTTAAAACAACGACATGCGACAAGCAGAACAGGCAGCTCGC
This sequence comes from Polypterus senegalus, assembly GCF_016835505.1. Classification (NCBI taxonomy): domain Eukaryota; kingdom Metazoa; phylum Chordata; class Cladistia; order Polypteriformes; family Polypteridae; genus Polypterus; species Polypterus senegalus. Next base: position 243,478,249 of record NC_053154.1, read on the forward strand.
CTGCAGCAGAAAGACAGCAGATGATCCGACCGCTTCTCCTTAGCGTGTGTTCAGCTGCCCCCCTTCACAATGTGAGCAGCGTTATACATCCTGCAAGAAAGAGATTTTACCTCGCCCGGGCCAGAAATAAAGGATAAGTATTGTTTTTACAAAAGTTTTTAAACTAAAAGTGAAAATAATGCATATGTAGCAATTTCCATGAAAATAACAATCTCTTTAAATTGTATATCTGGTAAACCAAACTCGGGGGTGGGCAAGCGAAGCAAGATATATTTAGATATATTAAAATTAACAGGTCTGAACAAACGTTCAATAACCTTAATAATTCAAGCAGGTCTAATTTAGTATCATGCAGTTAATGATGAAATGAAGAATTAATGTATAAAAAATATATATACTGTAGTTACAATGACTACAAAATATTCACCTCCTTGGAGGTTTTCACATTTTATTGTTATACCACATTGAATGACAGTCGATTTTTTAATTTGGCTTTTTTGACACTGAGCACTCATTGCAATAAGAATTCATCCCCAAGACAAGATCAACGAGACACACCTGAACCAACACTGGTGCAGCCAGTCGTTTTTAGAGGTCACATGTTTAGTTCCATGGAGTTCACTAGTTGAGGGGGTTCAATTAAGTGTATTGTAAATGCACCTTATCTGGAAGGTCCAACTTGTTGTCAGTCAATATGGTGGACTAACCTACATCCACAATGAAGACAAAAAGAAAGTCTGTGAAAAGGTGACTGAAAAGACAGGAGATCCAGATATGACAATATCCAAGTCACCGAGTATCCACTAGAGTCATTTTAAATCAATCATTAACAAATGAAAAGAGCATTGCACAGATGTAAATCTCCCTACAGCAGGCCGTCCAGAAAAACAGAGTGATCAAGCACCAAGAAGACAAGTGACTGAGGCCATCAAGAGGCCTAGGATAACTCTGAAGGAGTTACAAGCTACATGGACTGAGATTGAAGAGAACACACATGGCGGGCTGACTCTGAAGTCGACTGGAAGAAAATTTTATGGTCTGATCTGAGCAAATGTGAACCTTTTGACTATCAGACTAAATGGCATTTTTGAAACACTGCACATTATCAAATATACACCACATCCTCTGTGAAGGATGATGGTGGTGGCAACATCATGCTGTGTGGATGCTTTTCTGCAGCAGGCCCTGGTGGGTTTGTGAGGGTAAAATGAATACAACAAAACAGTAGTAAATCCTGGAGGAAAACCTCATGCACTCTGTAAGAAATCCAAGCCTTTGGAGAAGATTTGCTTTCCAGAAAGGCAACAACCACCACAAACATAAACCAAAGCTACAAAGGATTGACTTAAAAGCAACAAACAATGTTAATGTCCTGGAAATTGAGAATTTCTGGTTGGACTTTAAAAGGCTGTTTACTCAGGATCCTCATGCAGCCTTGCAAAGAAGAATGAAGAAAATTACAGTGTCCAGATGTGAAAAGACCTGTTCACACAGACTCAAGGCTGTCATGGCCGCCAACGGTGCATCTAACATGGACTTTAAGGGGGTGAATGCTTACGCTGTCATTGTTTTTGTAATCAATTAGACCAAAAGCCCAAATAAAACTTCTATATTTCAATGTTGTATAAAAAGGAAACATGAAAACTTTTACGGGGTGTGAATACTTTTTGTAGACACTGTGGTTACATGAAAACAAACATTTTGCATTCCTATAATTCCACAGCAATGGAATTTGCAAAAATCAAAATTATATATACAGTATATATACACACAATAGATTCAATTACAGTACTTCACAGTATATCACTGAAAGCTGTTGTCAGTGACTACTAAGACAATAAAGGCTTTTGGTTATTAATGACATGCTTGCTTCTATCACTGCACATAATCAAGCCACAATTTCATTGTCACTATATAAAGAGTCTGCAGTCTTACATGCTGCCAGGCATATAAATGTTTATATTTCAACCACTACAGATGATCAGTTTTTAATTCAAACTAAATATACAAATAAAGATGTACACATTTATAATATTCAGTATATAATGCCTGTTTACTTTTTACAAACAGGGCAGCAAATGCAAGCCAGCCATGGATAAACATATGAATCAAAAATTCTTTAAAATGTCAATTTTTAATTAATCCTGCACATTAAAGCTGAGATCCTCCTCTCAGCACTGAGTGAAAGACAGCAGCCTGCATGTTTCACACTCTCTACTCTTGCCTCTTAGATTAATTATAATTTGTATTATATTGCAAATGAAGATAGACGATGACAGAGAGAGAAAAAGAGACAATATTTGTAGAATAATCCAAAATTTTGCAACTTAAGCGTAGCTCCCACGCTTTCAAGCTGGAGAATGTAGAGATAGATAATATTAACAACACATTGCACAATAGTAACCTAAGGCTGCATCCACAATACTACGTTTTTAAACAAAAATGATCTTCACCCACAATAGCAATTTCACAGTGTTTCCAAAAGTATTCTCATCCATACTAAAACAATCAAAAACGGATCTGACAGAATCTTCCGCCTGCTCTGGGCATGCATGCAACGTAGATGACTTAATACACTGTGCGACGTTTGCACAATTTTAAGATTATATGCAGTCTCCGACCCGTATTTCAGCTTCCTCAGCTGTCATTTCACATGCAGTATGAGAGTAGTTGCAATGCCTAACTGTGTCTTATGATTGGGCTTGTGCACGACTGGAAGACTTTCAGTCAGCTCTCTTACAGTGTGCGTGCTCTCACAAGCAAATCTCTGAAATTCACTGTGCATCGACCACAGTGTGTGTGCGCACCGTACATGTATAATCTGAGCACCTTCTTGGTATGTCATTGGGACCGAACGTGCTTTTGCAGTCTGAGCACATACACGACTGGTGACTCTGTCGTGCAGTGTGACGAGGCACTTGTCCAGGATTTTCTACAAATGCAAATTAAATGCCTGCAAGTTAATTAACATAACCAGCACTACGAAAAGCAACTCCTCTATACCCACAATGCTGGAATATAGTTTTCTTCCATAAATTGTAACCAACCGGGGAATGAGAAGTTAGAATGAGTAAGATCAGTGAAGAGTCACATAGTAAGAAATGAACCAACCAGAATGTGATGGAGCCTGCATTTTCAGAAAACCTTGTTTTCAATTATCCATACTGAAATGCTGGCGTTTTCAAAGTTTTCCTGCTCTGGAGAGAGTTTTCAAAAGTATTTGGTTTTGTTGGTTTAAAATGATGAGGCAGTGTGGATGAAAGGTGAAAACAGGGACACATGTCTGCATTCTTAAACAAAATTGTACTAATGTGGACAGGTCCTAAGCAACAAACTCCTTCCATTCATTTTGTTAATCAGCTTAAATCAATACAGTGGAACCTCGGTTCACGACCATACTTTGTCGTAACCCGAAGTAATTTCCCCCATAGAATTATATGTAAATAGAATTAATCCGTTCCAGACCGTACAAGCTGTATGTAAATATTTCTTTTAAAGATTTCTAAGCACAAATATAGTTAATTATAATAATAATTATAATAGCTGTAATAGTAAACTAAATGTAAACAACATTGAATAACACTAGAAAACCTTGAACAACAGAGAAAACTAACACTGCAAGAGTTCATGCTATAGCGCTACGAACCGCTCACTAAAAACACTTTTTTTTTAATGAGTTTTAAGCACAGGGAAAAAAAACGAACATTTGAAAAATCTTTAATAAACCACCAAGAAAAGTAAACTGCAAAAATGCACACTATGAACTGAAGTGGAGGTTAAAATCCAAAAGTCTTCATTTAATACAACGAGGTTAAAACAATACTCGGATCTGTCTCTGTAAAAACAAGCCTGGTGCATTCTTTAACTGCCTTCTCGGCCTTATTGCGTGTGTGTGTGTCTCTCTCTCGTTTGTGTGTGTGTCTCACTCTCTCTCGCTGCACAGAGACTACACAGGGAGAGACTGAACACGTGCGGAAATCATCTGTTCGTACAAACCGAAAAGGAAACTGGCTTGTTCGTATACTGAGTGTGTGGTCGTGAACAGATGCAAAACTTTTTGGTCGTAACCCCATTTGTACGTGTTCCGAGACGTTCATGAACTGAGGTTCCACTGTATAAGGTTATGAGTAGCTGACTCCTGTCCCATCAAATCATCACACAGCCACTAACCAACACAACACACACAAGCATGGCAGAAGTATCAGGAGATAACTGCTAACATCACTGTACATTTAGGCCTGCATGTTCCAGATGCTTTGTACCTATTAAAAAGTTTTCATTGAAAATCCACCGGTTTATTTTGTTAAAATATGGATTCTGATTGTTAAGCAAGGGCACGCAAAACACCAAGTAATTTTTCTCTTTTCTTACCAAGGGTTCATGCGTTTTTTTATTAATTAGCACAGGATCAAAATCAAAGCAAACATAGTAGGTGCACATGTTTGTTAGCAACTGTACTAAGGGCACTGACTTGAAAGAGGACTGAAGAGGGAGTGGCGCCTGCAGCGGTTTATCAGCCAGCAGGTGGTTTATTTACGTCCCTTCAAATACATACTACTAAGAATGCTTATATTTTAAAACCAATCTGAAATGTCGTAAAAAATGCAAAAGTTACTTTTAGGCTCAGTCATTTGGAATATTGAAGAAAGTTAAGAGGGAGAAAGTGTGCACAAATACAGTGAATGAGAAGCTCAGGTGAAACGGAAACATTTAATCACAAGTGAGAGAGATGGAAAACAAAGTTAATTTTCCACGAGTATCAGTTATTTGACATTGCTAAGAGGCAGGAGAAAACTCTTAGAGCCGATTTATAGTTCACGCTCAGAACGCGTACGCGCCCGCATCATGGCTGCCACGCGTTCCCAGCGTTCATTTCACGCGTCCTCTGAGCAGGTCCTCAGAAATTAACACGACGTGTGCGCGAGTTGCAGTACCAGCAAAAAGTCAGGGGGCGCAGTGTGCTAAAAGTCGGAATGTGACGTCAGAGTGTCTGTTTACTATCTACATATGACAGCAAGCCTCTATGGAGATCCTTCGGGGATCGATGTGCACGCTTTGCTGTTTGATGAATGGTTCAAAGTGGTGAAACAAAATGCCGACATACAGATGCATTCGTGGTGCTTATATATTCAAGCGTTGCATATTCCCGATCGTAATGACACGATACATTTTAAAAGTCTCACATACCATCTTTTGTGCCGTCTATTTTTTATTTTTTTTTTTTTTACTTTACCTGCTGTCAGGTCCAAGAAGCTCGTAGCGATTAAAAACTGGGATGACGTTTACGATGGTCTGCTTTAATAATAAAGTAAACTACGAGGTTAAAGTGGACATTTGAGATTAAAGCCGAAATTTCCACTTTAATCACAAAATACACGTTTTCACTGTGTCTTTTATTTTTTTCTCAGTGGCTCAAATACAGCGCTATACATTATGTTGCCGATGTGAAGTTGAAAAAAAAAAAACAGACGGCACAAAAGATGGTATGGTACTTTTAAAATGTATCGTGTCATTACGATCGGAAATATGCGACGCTTGAATATAAAAGCACCACGAATACCATCTTTTGTGTCGTCTTTTTTATTTTTGTAACTTAACAACAGCAACATAATGTATAGCGTTATACAGTATTTGAACCACCGAGAAAAAAATAAAGGACACGGTGAAAACGTGTATTTTGTGAATAAATCTCATAGCTTTAATCTTGAACTGTCCACTTTAACCTCATAGTTTACTTTATCATTAAAGCAGACCGTCGTAAACGTCATCCCAGTTTTTAATCGCTACAAGCTTCTTGGACCAGACAGCAGCGGAAAGCAGCAATAGATCACCACACAGAACAAATTAAATGTATGATATTCCAACTCTCTGCACATTTAGCATCTTTAGATTTATACTTGATATCACTTTCATGATGAAATGCATTAAAGTGTGTATGTTACATTTTACATATAATTTCGTTTAAATAATGAATACTGTTAATTACACACTTGGGGGTGTCACGGTGGTGGAGCGATTGCACTGCTGTCTCGCAGGGAGTTATGTTGCTGGTATTTCCTGCTTGTATTCCACACTGTGCTCCGGTTTCCTTCCAAAGATAGGCAGATTTGGGGATTTGGTGCTGCTAAAATGACACTAGTGTATGTGTGTGCCTGTATTCACCTTGCGATGAGCTGAGGCCTCGTCAAGGGACTCTTTCTCACTTGTGCCCAATGCTTGCTGGAATGGACACATCCCTGAATTAATGGATTTAATCAATAAACATCCTTTTCAGAGATATTGCTGTAAGGTGTCATCAGAATTTAATAGGTGTTCTGGCAATTCACAACACAGAGAAGCCGAACATGTTCTCACCGTGATAATATCTCGCACTGCCTCCTGGTGGATTCCTCCAGATTTACGTAAAGTATGCACGCAATTATGAACACTACAACGCTTGCGTAGCAGGAGCGTCCGCTGCAGCATGCGTCACGTGAAGTATAACTCCGGCCTTACACGTACTACAGAAAGCCAGGAATTTGAACCAATAAAAGCTTCTTCCACAGGAGAAGCATACTGGAGTGTAACAAAAGCTTACATTTTAAGTTGCAATTGAGAAAGGGTTAAAAATTTCATAATCATTTCACATCATATAGTTGTCTGATGCTGTGAAAATGTCAAAAAAGAATTGCAAATGGAAAGGTAACGTCTAGCAGATTAGGAGAGTGGATAACATTTCGTGGGTAAGGCAGTAGAGAAAGGTTAGTAGTCCTATAACAATTGCTTTAGTTTCTATTAATTTACAGTCCTAAACAGGGGAAAGTTATACTCAAACAAAGAAAAATAAGACCAGCAATACAATGCTATCTGGCTTCACTGAGGCAAGTTCAGATTTCTAGGTGGCTATTGTAATCATTGAGTTTACAGCTTCTGAATCTGATGTATAATGTCACACTGCCTGCCAAATCTATGGAATGGACACCAGGTAGGAAGCAGGGGGATACATTTAAAAGTTTACTTCATACCAAATACCCCCTTAAATTCAGAAGTAATTTGGAAATTTAAAGTAATTCCTAAAGATACAGTAAGAAATTAAAGGAGTCGTATAATACGTACAAATCTGAAAAAATAAAAGCTGACTATATGAGAGCAACTGCTAAAAAATATGTCAGATAAAGAAAAGACAACATATTGTTGAAACCTTGCAAACACTAACTTACAAAAGTTATTTTAACTATTATAGTAATAAGAGAATGATGGTCAAGTAGGAGATGAAGTGTATTCTGAACAGCATGACAGAATAAAATATCCAGGAAAAAAAATGAAAAATGTCATACGTTTCATTTTTATTTAGTCAGAAATACTGCAGTGTGAATTAAATACGAAACACTATTTGAAGAGTTCAGAGAAAAGAAGTACTGTCAGAATAAAAGAAATAAATAAAACATATGTCTGATGACGGATAATTTATACCTAAGCGTTTACAAGGAAATATTGATCATATATAAGCTCTTAACAGTTTTATATTCAGTGTTTATCTTGGTTTTAAAAGCTTTTAACTAGAGAAGCTAATGATCAATCAAAATCAAGTAAAAAAACCTCAATGGATAGATTGGCGTAAAGCAAAGAAAACCTGTTTTTTTTGAGCAGGAAATTATCTTGAAGTATGTAATATTAAAAGTGGATCTCCCTTACTGATCAAACGGAGACTGAAACTCTTTTTAAGTCATACATTAAAGCTAGCAAGCTTGTTAAACCAGCAAATGATTCCAAACTAAGTGGACTGCCAGATAGGCTGGAGTCATTGCAGACGGACCTGAAGATAATTCAGGCATAATGAGGTATGTGGAAGATCACTTAAGGACTAGTAAGACTATAATATAATTACTCCATGTATGGGGTTTTCATGTTCTCCATGTGTCTGCCTGGGTTTCCTCTCACAATCTAAAAACATACAGGCCAAGTGGATTGGTGTTGCTAAACTGGCCAATGTCTGAGGGTATGTGTTCACCATGGGCACCCTTTCCAGGTGTTGACCCTGCCTTGTGCCCACTTATTGCTGGGATGGGCTCCACTGGCCATGAGACCCAACCCTGGACAAGTGGGTTAAGAAAAAGGATTGATGGATGGAAGTCAGAAACTTAAAAGTACACTTCACCAAAAAGTTGTGGTGAACTGCCTACGACACAACAGTTTGCGATGCCATGTTAAGTGCACATACTGGGAGGTTCTGCTCATCTGGATCATTCTGCATGGTTTCCTCTGAATAACAAAACTAATACAGCAGTAGTAGAGAAAGTCCAGGACTGTAAGGTATGAGCTATAAATAAACATTTAAGATTTTTGTTTTTAGTTTAAGAAAACAGCTACAATTATGAAAGGGTGTAAATAGGATAGATTCCTGATGTTATTTAAAATAACAAGAAAAAGGAAGCACATATGGAAGCTCATTAAAAGATGTATTTCTTCACACAAATTTTTACACACACTTTTGGACAACTTTCAGACATCAATGTCTTTGTGTGTTTTTGGTAACTGCAGAGGTTAAAATGCTTTAAATGAAGTACAAGAACACATCAATTAACCATCAATGGTTTAAAACATTGTGTGAGTTTACCCTAGGTAGTAAAATAAACAAATAAAGTATCTTTATGTTCTCTAATGACAATGTGGAATTCTCAAAAGCTCTGATAAATGAATAAACAAAATACTACACAAAACCTCAAAAACTCTTCTGTTACTTTATACTGCTTACCCTGTAAAACTGCATTATGTCTTCTTTGGTCAGTGTTTTCAGAAATGCAACTTCAATATTATCTGGGGAAACAAACAGTAGTTGGTTTGAACGAGATCTATCAGTATAACATTTATCTTTAAAGGAATAAAAACCCCAATGACCTTTACATTTTACTAGAAAAACTGAAAATATCACGATAATCAATGTTATTAGTAGCAAATAATTATAGTGGAACCTTGTGATACGATCACCTCTGTATACGAGAAATTCAAGATAAGAGGAAACTATGAGCAAAAAATTCGGATCTAAATGCGAGCATTGGCTCGCGTAAAGAGCCACGAGCCAGGCTGTGGGTACGCATGACGCGTTTCCCGATCCGCCTCGACTCGGGGATTCACCCAAGCTGACGCTGCTAGCCCGTCACCTCACTCAGTGTTCCTTGTTCTCCCGTAGCGTGAGGATCTACGCGTTTGTGCGCTTGTGATTTCATTGTTTCGCTGTAGCAATTCCCCGGAGGTCTACAGACAGTTCCTTTGACTTCATGCTCGGTTTGTGCTGTGACATGAACTGTCAACTGTGGGACCTTATATAGACAGGTGTGTGCCTTTCCAAATCATGACCACAGGTGGACTCCAATTAAGCTGCAGGAACATCTCAAGGATGATCAGGGGAAACAGGATGCACCTGAGCTGCATGGCAAAGGCCGTGAATACTTATGTACATGTGCTTTCACAATTTTTTTTATTTTTAATAAATTTGCAAAAACCTCAAGTAAGCTTTTTTCACGTTGTCATTATGGGGTGTTGTGTGTAGAATTCCGAGGAAAAAAAATGAATTTAATCCATTTTGGAATAAGACTGTAACATAACAAAATGTGGAAAAAGTGATGCGCTGTGAATACTTTCGGGATGCACTGTATAACACAGGGCATAATCGCTTATGGTAAACCCTTCTTCCTACTTATATATTCTTAAAGACAAAATGTTTTAATTGGCCCCATTCAGAAGGATCAGGCATTTGTTAAAGACATGGTGAAGGGTACATTGGGTAGATATTGGGTGGAGAAATTAAACAGCTGAACTTGATTATCAGTTTTAAAGCATTAAATTTGAACTTACCCGATAAAAATGCATAATACATTAAAAATGACAAGAATTACACCTTTTGGTGTGGCTTTTTTATTTCTATCTCTGAATAGTCAACGATTAATCATCAAAATAAATTTTTGGGTAACATGCAGCATGAAATCTTACCTTTATTAAGATATTTCAATCTATATTAAATATAGATTTAACAAAAATGTTTATCTTAAACAAAATCTGTACAGTCAATAATCCAATGACTAAGGACTGCCTGTGCAGAAATTTTTGTCCGACACAAAACTTCAACAGATAACACATTTAATACATATTGTTATCTACAAAGAGAACACATTGAACATGTCATCTTTCTTATGAAATGCAGAGCAGATAAAGTGAATGACAGGTTCATTTTGGCACTAGACCAGCGGCACACAAGTTCGGTTCTGGATAGCTGCAGGGTTTTGTGTCAACAGAAGCCCATTATTATCACTCCTGAAACAATTATTGGTTAAGCAATATTTTTATGCTTTGTTTAAAAGTAAGTCCATTATTAAGATTCCCTACACTTAATTTCCTCATTTATAAACAGTTGCATCCACTGTCATTAATTGCTAAACATGTTGCCATTTAACAATGAGATGCCAATGACAAAAGCCCTAAAAATTTACCAAGTAACTTGGTCCCATTTAAATACAATGTTCATCATGGAGTCTTTGTTTTAATAAAATGTACTTCGACAGAAATGTAAGAGAACAAAGTAAAGGACTTTGAATTATTCATTTGCTGTGGGTCACAAGTCATTTAGAGGATATCCTCGAAAAGGGAAAATCTACAATATAAGAATGACCTGAAGTAGCAGAATGAAAACACAAACTGACTATAAATTAAACAAGTTATGTCTCTATTGAGGATTGGCATCTTTTATTTAAGCAATTGGGTTTGAACAAACCCAAAAAGCCACCAGGACCAGATATGAACACCCCTGCTCTAGACATTTATATATAATTTGGACCTGGGAAATAACCTTTTGGACTGGCCAGTCATTAAATATTGGAAATATTTGTTAAAAAGACTCTTTACCTCTGTCAAAATTGTACTGTTGTGAGATGATCTCCCCCCAATATTTAGCACACTCTGCTGACAGCTTCTTAGGCTTATCTAGCCTTTGGATTGCCAAAGCTTGAATGTGCTTTTGGAAAGCCTCTTCTGACATTTCCTCAACTGTTTTGTCCATTGTTCTTAAGAAGGCTTCAACTCTGCTCTCCAAGTAATGTGGAGCTTTTTCAGACTGGATAATAAATCTCAATCCCTGGACACCATTTGCTCTCCTGGGTCCACTGAAAACAATGTAACCTTAAAAAACAAACAAAAAAAAAGCACAATTATAAAACTTTTCACTAAGTGGTCATAAAACTGCATTTTTTTTGCAGGTTTCTAATACCATATTTCTTTTAGGCTCTGCAATTTTACACACACAATCAAACCACCATATAATTGGGTAAGCAGTGGCAAGATTATTTAGAGTGTGTTTTGATTATTTTAACATTTTGGGACACATAAGAAACCACAGTATTTATTTCCTATAAATATTCATTGATTTTTTGTTACACATGTTGATTTTTGATATTTCCAGTTATCCTGGTGTGATGGAAAAGACTAGCAAATATTGGCATCCCACAGGAGGAAGCCTGGCCAGCTGTAGTTGCAATCACAGTCAAGTGTGAATTTGCCTCTACTTACAACAGGATTATTTTAAGGTACTTGAACAATTTACTCTTTCTTTATTTTAAAATATTGTTTTTTTAAATATTACATACATTTAGTAAATGTGAAACATTAGTTTTCTCTAAGAAAGTGCACAATTTACATAACTTATCATCTTTGTCCTTGGTTTCTTACCTAGTTGCTCCTTGGTGCGTAAAGTGTTAAAGCATGGTTCAGAGATGATCTGGCAAAAAAGTTCCAGCAGCATGTTTTCCTGTGTGTTCTGCATGTTTGTCTGGTAGTAAATCTCAATCCCACAGTTATTGTGCACCTCATTCCTCTGTTGATAAACATACCATCCCCCTGAAATGCATAGCATCACTTATTAAAATCTTCAGTTAGAATATACTGCTATTTTTAACACAAGTTGTATACCTACACTTTTTGGTACTAGGGAACAAACAAAGTAAGTATACATGCAGTCAGCTGACTATGAACTGAGGAGGCAAGTGTACTCTTATAGTTAAATCAAATATTGAGCAAAGTAGAAAAAAGTTATATTATTATATATGCATACTGAAAGCACTCAACAATGTAAAATCTGCTCAGTTATGCTAATTAACAGCAAATCTAAAAAAATATCAGAAAGTCAAATTTTGTTATTATTCCAAAATAAAAGTGAGTAATATTAACATTCAAATCATGTGTTGCTGGACTTGCAATTCAAAGTTCCAAATTTTAACCAGTGATCCATAATGACCCATTAGACCTTTAACAGCTTAACTTTAAGAGTACATGAAATTTGAAGGATTTGCCTTTGCCTGGGCTGATGGTAAGGTAATTTTACAGAAACACCAGTGATAGAGATTAGAAAATTAGAACAATCTTGACGAGAACAGGCCAATTAGTCCACAAAAATCCCAAATCCTATCTAATTAATTCTTCTTAAAAAAACATCAAGTTTAGTTTTGAAAGTCCCTAAAGTCCTACTGTCTACCACATTACTTGGTAGCTTATTCCATGTACCTTATTGTTCTCTACATGAAGAAAAACCTCCATATGTTTGTGCAAAATTTATCCTCAAAAAAGTTTCCTGCTGTGTCCCCGTGTTCTTGATGTACTCATTTTAGAGTAAGTCTCGATCCACTGTACTAATTCCCTTCATAATTTTAAACACCTCAATCATGTCTCCTCTTAATCTTCTTTTGTTTAAACTGAAAAGGCTCAGCTCTTTTAATTTGCTTTCATATTTCATCCTCTGTAACCCTGGAATCAGCCTGGTTGCTCTTCTCTGGTCTTTTTCTAGCGCTGCTTTGTCCTTTTGTACCTTGGAGACCAAAACTGGACACAGTACTCAAGATGCGGCCTCACCAGTGTGTTATAAAGCTTCGAGCATTACCTCCTTGGACTTGGACTTTACACACCATGCTATATAACCTAACATTCTGTTTGCTTTATAATACTGTCTGAACCTGTCTGGAAGTTGACTCCTAAATCCTTCTCATAAGGTGTACTCTCGATTTTACGACTGCCCATTGTGTATTCAAATATAGCATTTTTACTTCCTGTATGTAATACTTTACATTTATTCACATTAAGTTTCATCTGTCACAAATCTGCCCAAGCCTGTACGCTGTCCAAGTCCTTCTGCACCATGACCCTCTGCTTCCTGTTTCCGAGCCAGTTTTGCATCCATCTATAAACAAAACCCTGAACTTCCACTTCTTTCAGTTTGATGCCCAATCTCTCATGTTATCAAATTGCTTTCTGAAAAAGATTAACTAGATGACATGGAGACTGTGAGTTTGAAGAACAGTCAAGAGAGACAGGAAGCATTCACTACATCAGTCAGAAGCAGCTGTCATTGCCTTAAGAAAGTCAAATGGAACACTTAATGTTAGTTCTTTTTGAGGTAATCACATTTTGTATTGATTTACATATCACAAAAACGTGCTAAATGTGATTTCTTTTAACATTATCTCTAAAGAATGAGATTATCTGTCATCATAGTTGAAAAGAACATCAAACATCACTTTGTTAAGAAATGTAAAAAAGACAAACCTTTTTTAAGGTGGTGTAACCTGAGCAGTACAGTGGTGCAGTGGTAGTGCTGGAGACTGGGGTTCACGTCCCAGGTGCTCCCTGCATGGAGTTTGCATGTTCTCCCCTGTCTCAATCTTTAATTTGGTATACAATTGAAACCGCTAACATGAGTTGCTTTGCCAGGTTTTGTCCTGCAGCAGGAAAAGATCATCCTATTCCTCATACTCTGAAACTTTCCGCCTAATCAACAATGTCACTCTTTGTTGAATCATCTTTCAGGCAAACAGTACCTTAGACACAACAGCTGTTTGCTCCTTATCTGAGTGACTGTACCTGAACTAAAAAAGGTGGCAGCTTAGCCCTCTTTGGTGAATACAGTTGGTAGACTGACTCTACATCTACTGTGTCCTGCTTCATTCTTTAATTAACATTTGTTCATTAAAATCTACACAGCTTATCAGAAAATGCAATATGCTACAAACCGTACTTTGTAACAGTTTAACCGTAACTCAAAATGTGACACTGGCCTAGTTCTTGCCACTGACTAGAGTCATGAGGTAGTTTGGAGGTTAGCATAGAGAAGCATATCAGCACTAAAAGAGTTTTGATTAAGCCAGACAACACTAATCTGAAAAAATGTAGCTCATTGTTCACAATAATATGCTGCTTGTTTAAAGTCAAAAATAAAATTTAATTACTGTGCTTTCATAGGTTTTATTATTTGCTTAAATTGGGTTGACCAGGTTTTGGATTTTCTCCAGTTTTTCATCTTAACAAAAATATGATAAAAAAAAAAGCCATTGTATAGGAATGCGTATTAAATTTGATGACAGTGAAAGTAAAATGTAAATTGTTTTACTAGGATTAAGGTAAACGTGCAAAGGTGTACATACATTATCAAAGACTTTAGTTTTACAAATGCAAAAAAGGCAAAATGAAATGCAGGGGAATGGACTTGAATGTGACACAGAAAAGCTCCATGACAGAGGAAAATGCTGGCAAGGAGAAGTCAGAATATCAGGCAGTTCAATTTAAATGTGGAACAAATTCACACACACACTTGTAAGTGCTTACCAACACTATAGTGCACACATACTGTTTATTGCAGGGACAGCCAATTTGGCTCATTACCACGAGATCCCTGCACTCAGTGAGCGTAACTTGTAAATATTAAAAGCAGCTTGTACAATAAAGTCAGGAAGATGCTGCTTAGTCTACACTTTCCATTCCACTACAAAAAATGCACTGACATATGTGATTTTATTAGCCTACTCTGGCGTGCCTCAACATAACACGTAAAAGGTTATTATTGCTTTGGATGGCACTTGCATCAGTCGATGGTAAATAAAGGCTGTAGATGTGAGTAAAGACAATCAATCAGGGACAAAGTAGTACAAAAACAAAGAAAAAGTGCTCACTGTCTGGAACCTGGACTTCTCTATATCTGATCAGTTGACTTGGAAGAAGAGGTTTAGTGTGAGCATGTTCAATGAGGGTATCTTCAACCATCTGAATCATGCCAAGTGCAGCCTGAGAGGTGAAATAAAAATTAATAAAGCAATCAATAAATAAATACTCACACCTGAAAAAACATAAAAAAACACAACATAAGCAAGATATTTTCTGATACCACAAGTCAAGTCAAGTTGGGGAGCATGCACTGGTACAGTGCGTTGCCGCACCCACTACATGGCAAAACAACTCGGGATCCCGGTTTGCAACCCCCCAGGCAGACAAGCGGTCCAGTCCCACCCTCCGGAAATGACCCTCTATCTGCTGCAGCCAGGTGTTACATGGGCGACCCCTTGACCTGGTCCAGCCACTCGGGTCCCCAACAATGAGACAATGAGGATCTTACGAGCTGGATCACCCTCGGTGCAATGAGCCACATGGCCGTACTGTTATAACCGATGCTCCTTCACAATGCAGGTAATGTGCCTCATTCAGGACTCCATGAGCAGCCGCTCATTCAACACAAAGTCAAATTAGCGGTACACAAGGATTCTCTGAAGAGACACAGTAATAAAGGAGTCCAGTCTTCGTCTCAGGTCACTGGATAGCGTCCATGTCTCACAAGCATATAGAAAGACAGGAAGCACCAGGACTCTAAGATTTGGACCTTCACCCTTTCGCATAGATATTGGGAGCGCCACACACCCCTTTCCAGCAACCTCATGACCCCCCCATGCTCTCCCAATCCATCTACTGACTTCATAGGAAGAGTCACCAGAGACGTGAATGTCACAGCCAAGGTAAGTAAACTTCTCGACAATGTCGACACTCTCTCCGCAAACAGACACACTGCTGATGGCTGTGCCCAAGAGGTCATTAAAGGCCTGGATACCACCTCCTCCCAATAAATTTACTCCTCTGTGATTTATAAACTTATGCTAATTTTAATATTTAAAAAACATTATTTTAAACTTTACTAAATATTATCATTATCAGCTAACACATAATTCTGTACAGCCTTACCAACCACTCTAATGTGTTGCATTTATTGTGATATTTAAAATATACTGTACTTGGGAAATGGTATTTTGAAGACTGCAAATGTAATAGATACATGAAGCTCTAGTACTGTATGCTAACAACAATGCTTCATATCTCGGCCAATGAAACTTTAAATGATGTTCATTTACTGTTTACAATGTGAAAAATAGTACTCATTTCTATAGTATCTACAAAATGTTATTTCATGCAATGCTCCTGCTTCATGATCTGCCATCATGGGTTTGAATTCTGAGTCAGCATAGGTCTCTTTGTGTCTACGTGTGTCTCTACGAGGTATTCCAATATTTCCATCCACATCCCCAAAGATTCACTGTTCAGCAACAGCAAACAGGCCCTGTGTAAGTGTGAATGGTTATGATGGATTGATTCCCTATCCAGCATGGATTCTTGTCTTGTGCACAGTGCTGCCAGGAGAGGCTCCAGCCCCCACAACCCTGAATTTAATTAAACAGGTTTCACAGTATTATTATTAAAGCAAGTTAATGTTATCACAACAAAAGCAAGATATTTTATGTTAAAGAATAACAAGTGTCTCAGAGAAAAGTAGCCATCATCAGGGATGTTATTAATTATTAGTTATTAATTATTATTAATGTTGTTATTATAAATTATGTTAACTGAATTAACAATTCAGCTCAGTAACACACCATGGGTTGTGCACTTGACCATAGTACTTATTTCTAACCTGACGTGTTTTTTTTTTTTTTAGTAAAATTCTGGAAAAACATTTTTTGGAAAATTAAATAATTATCTAAAAAATATTTTCTGGATAAGGATAACTTAAGCTTTAGATCAGTTCATACTATAGAATCTGCTTTGGTTAAAGTAGGTAATGACTTATGGCTGAATCCTGATGCAAAAAACATATATGTGTAGTTATCAGGCCTTGTACTCTCCAGAGTTAGGTGTCGTATATATGATATCATAGATTACTGCATTCACATTAACTGCGACTGTATACCAGGATTAATTCTAGGCCTGTTGTTATTCTCAAACTGAATGCATCCTTTGGGCCTTTATCTTTAGAAGCACTAAAGCTACACACACATCTCAAAGCTTTTACATGCTTTTACACAGATGATCCTGAGGCACTATGAGCATTCTGATCCAGTGTCTTACTAATATTACACAACAGGTAAGTATACATTTCTTTAAACTTAACATATAATTATTGACAACAACAAAATTGTGAGGTTCACAGGAATACATTTGACTGTCTAGTCTTACAGATCACTGGATTTCCTATAACATTTAAAGATGCTGAAAAATTAATATGCATACAAACTTTTGTTTTTAGTCAATCTGACTACTGTAATACACTCTTAACAGACATAAATCAACGGCATCTAGTTCAAAATCTGTAGCATAAAAAAAATAAACTCTTGAGTAAAGTACTGATTGTCTGTATACTTCAGACTTAATATTAAAATAATTTTAATTGTATAGAAGGCTCTGGACAATTCTGCACCTTCTCAGTTTGAGCTTTGCTCCTTTTTCATTGCTCATCATAATCTTAGATCGTCTTAACACAGGCTTGCTTATTATTCCGAGGGTTGAGCATAAAAGAACAGCTGTGTCAGCCTTTTGATCTTTTGCCCCAAAAATGTGAAATGCTTTACTGATAGAAATACTATGGAACATTTAAAAACAAATTGTAAAAAGATGCGACTTTAGCTTTGCATTTTTGCAGTTCCTTTTTTTTTTGCACTGGTTGAAATATATCATAAGAGGTAAATGCAATACACCTTACTTCAAACAGCTACACTTGTCACTAACCAGTGCCATACAATCAAAGTATTCCTCAGTCGCATTTGATGTTAGGAGGGATGTGAGTGATGCGACTATTGACTAGACCCACTGCATCAATCTTCTAGTTTTGAACATTATAACATAATGAATGACTTTATTACATTTATGTATTATGTAATGCCCAAGGAGTGCTGACCAGTCTTTTGGCTTTGCCCTCTTATGCCCTCTGTCATCCCCTGGGAGGGAGTTTTTCTTTTTTCTCTGCCACTGGGTATCTGACTACTGCATCAGACTCCCCTAACTTTTACCTTTATAACTAACAGACTTTAATAGCTGTGTATAGGTAACAGGAATTCCAAACTATAGTACAAGTTTTGCAGTGTTTATTTTTATATATATTATTTCTTTGTAATTGTAGCTCTTTAGTTTAACATCTTAAAACACATTTTGAGTTACACTACAGTATTTGCATGAAGATGCAGCATATAAATAAATGTTGTTGCTAGCATCATTATATACATTCTCACACATATTAGACATTGTTGGTGTGTTTTCTGTCAGTAGTTCTGAACTGGAAACAGTCTAAATGCAATTTTGAGTTGAAAAGAAGTTTATTTATTTGAACAGTGTCTAAATAATGTTTTATTTCTCACACTGGTTAATCCATATACTGTTATATATATATATTACTACAAATGACTACAATTCTGTTCCAATGAAATACTAAATGAAAAAGAACAAAAAATCCCCTCAAAAGCAATTAGACACACTGTCACAAAGTATCATATACCAGGGTAGTTTATGGGGCACAAAGAAGGCAAAGTTTTACAGTAGTTGCCCAATTTAAGCAACTGTTTATAAATTAAACAATGAACCGTGATATAATAGCTATAATTAATCTCATGGCACTATAGTTGCCTAGTAAAATAGATATAAAATAGGGTCTATTTTAAACAACCCCAAAAAATGTAAACACTGTGTTGTGAATGGTAGTTGCAATACACACACTTGCACACGAATAAATATTTCTTTATTTTAAATGAAACAAAACTAAAAATAATTAAATTAAGCTGTTACATAAAAAACACCTGACCAATATATCACTTGCTAGCTGTGCTATCCGTCTAAGACAGGTGGAAACCCAAGTTAAACACAGACATCAGCTTTAACATTTGCAGTGTGCCATCTAGTGGAATGTGTTTTGTAATGCATGTAGTAATAAAATGCACTGCATTTCATCACTAAAATTGGTAGTAATAAAATGCATTTCTGCAAATGTTTGTGATGCAGCAGCTCTGTTATATACCTTTTGGTATTGGATTTGCAAAAGCCATGTTAATATTTGTGATTTGCTAGCCGTTAGAATGACCAATGCAATGCATTTAATTACTACAAATGTTTGTGATGCCCCATCTGTTGAAATGAGAAAAAAAACACAGCAACTGGACAGACACACAGACACTTGTCCTTTTACAAAAGTGGTTTGTAGATGAAGTGACTCATGTAAGTCAAAGGTTTTGGCTCACTTTGTATCCTTGAGTAAAAACAAAAATACTATGTATACATAGAATTGAAAAGGAAAAATTGATTAACATCCTTTTCACTTTTTGGTGTATATTACAGAAGAATTACACCCACCTGTTTTGTTATATTGCCATGGAGCAAGGCTTCAATGTGTAACCGTGACAACAACTGAGGTATAAAAGCCTTGAGACGTGGAAGAGTGACATCTGCAAATAACATTTGAAAAGAGGATATAACATGCAAATTAAATTAGAAATGAATATGTCAAGTCGTATAATACTTAAATATACTGTACATGCATACTTTTGTTCAATGTATATGTATGTCCACATATTATGATATAAACAAAGAGACAAAAACTTCTTAACAATACACAAAATATTTCTTCTCTTCTATGCAAGGTACGGACTAATCAGACTGTTCTTTCTCATACGATTTGTACATTTGAATCCATGTAGTGTCTGACTTTCCCACACTAATGTTAATCTTCTGATAAAAGTACTTAGTATACAAACTGATTCTTCAAGTAAACTGGAAACACACATCCTTGAAGAGGTCATCTTAAATATCTTCTCCTACAGAGAACAGCAGCCGGAACTGGCCTCTCTGTGTATTCGCTAAACTGTTTTTTTTTTTATTATATTTTTAAATTATTCATACAGATTTAGATCTAAAGGCAATTTGTTCTCATACATAAAAAGAATAAAATGTTTAAGGATTACATTATTTTTGTCAAAATCTCTGTTGTTAAAAGTTCACATGCTCCTTTATTACTTTCTGTTTCAGGAGCTGTCAGAAAGCTATAGCCAGTAAGGACAATGTAAATAAGCAGAGTCCAATCTGCAAACATCTTAAGACTGGTAAGAGGGCCTAACTGAGATCAGCAATGCGTATAAAAAGTTCATAATAATACATTTAATTTATATAGCACATTTCCCACACTTACTTCACAGAGTCTCAGAAAGAAACAGCAGGTATACGTAACATTGGATACAAATGTTTCATGAATAGAACACTAAAACAGGATATACTGAGCATTAAATTGAATAAAACACAATAAACCTGAGTAAAATACAAAAATCAATACTGAAAGAAAAGCCTAGCAGATAACATCATTTGTGATACAACACTCACATACAAATAATCCTGAGCATCTTGACAGAGAGGGAAACTGAAAAAGGAGGCAGAATGTCCAGTTAAGTTAAAAGCCTTCCTGAACAGATGAGTTTTAAAAGAATGAATGGAGTCGGCTGATCTAATTAATTTTGGAAGGTCAAGTCTGGGCCCTGTTACTCACAGAGAGCAGGTTAGCACAACAAGATTGCCAGAATCAGAGGAACTTAGTGGGCAAACAGAAGCATTGTGATGGAGAAGGTAACTGATGTAGTTTGGTGCAAGGCCATTTAAAGCTTTGTAGCTTAATAATAGAGTTTTATATTCCATCCTGTAAGACACAGGGAACCAAGGAAGGCAAAGCAGGATAGGTGTGATGTTATCGCTGTTGCTGGCTCATGTTAGGACACCTGCAGCAGAGTTTTGTATGAACTGGAGCTATGATAGAAGATTAGAAGTGCCACCTGCCAGTAAAGAGTTACAATAATCGATGCGGGATGTGATAAAGGCATGAGCAATTTTCTCAGTATTAGAAAAGGAAAGGAATGAGCAAACACAGGATATGTTGTGGAGGTGACAGTAAGAAAGTTTCTTAATATGGTTTATGTGGGTGGAATAACTGCGGTGGGTTGGCGCCCTGCCCGGGATTGATTCCTGCCTTGCACACTGTGTTGGCTGGGATTGGCTCCAGCAGACCCCCGTGACTCTGTGTTTGGATTCAACGGGTTGGAAAATGGATGGATGGATGGGTAGAATAAGAAAGGGCCAAATCAAAAATGACACCAAGATTCCTTGCCTTAGAAGAAGGTCTGATGAGATTACGATAAAGAGTGACTTGAGGAGTTCATTAGTGCCAATTTGCAGGAGTTCCATTTTGTTGCAGTTTAATTTTAAGGAGTTCTGCTCCATCCAGGTTTTAATTTCACTGAGGCAAGATATGAGCTGAGAAAACTCTGATGAAGTGAACTTTTGACATTGAAATAGAGTTGAGTGTCATCTGCATAAAAATGATTACCTAGTCCGTAGCTACGAATAACATGGCCAAGGGGAAGCATATAAATACAGAAGAGAAGAGGGCAGAGGACAGAGCCTTGAGGAACTCCTTGTGTGACTGGCGCCGAGCTGGATCTGCTGTTGCCAAGGCTATCAAACTCAGATAGGACTTGAACCACTGGAGGGCAGTGCCAGAGATACCCAGTAAGTTCTCCATTTTGGACAGTAGAATGTCATGTCTGACCTGAGTGTCAAATGCTGCACTGAGGTCTAACAGAATTAATATGCTGGTTTGTCCAGAGTCTGCTTCCATAAGCAAATCATTAGCTACCAGAAGCAGAGCAGTTTCACTGCTGTGCTGCGCCCTAAAACCAGAATGAAAGAGGCTCCATCAAATTATTTGAAGTAATTGGTGAATTAGGAGGCTACAACACGATCAAGAACTTTTGACAGAAAAGGTAAGTGAGAGATGGGCCGAAAATTGTTAAGATTGTCAGCATCAAGACAAGACTTTTTAACTTGGGGGTTACAGAAGTGATTTTAAAAGTGTCTGGCACAAAGCCAGTGTGCCAAAGGATGCATTTATTAATGTCATAACAGTCGGGATTAGAGTACCTTTAAAAAGTAATCAAGATGATTCTGCTGTGCCACCATTAATTGCAAGGTAATGCAGTTCAGCAACTTATAAG
Organism: Polypterus senegalus; assembly: GCF_016835505.1. Taxonomy (NCBI): domain Eukaryota; kingdom Metazoa; phylum Chordata; class Cladistia; order Polypteriformes; family Polypteridae; genus Polypterus; species Polypterus senegalus. The sequence continues at coordinate 243,500,376 of NC_053154.1, forward strand.
CTTTTCTTCACAACCTACCACATATGTAAAACAATTCTATACAGCTGCACTACTTCTGAGCTGTGAATTCTGATCAATGTCACAAGGTGAAACTTCCAACTTACCATCTAAGGAATCTTTCAGCTCATCTTTGGTCCAAGCTACCTCAGTCATTAGTAGCCGGAGATAATACATTGCATGTTGATGTGGCTGCTCAGCACGGAAATTGTTTAGAGATCTCATGTACTGAAAGAAAGTCAACAAAATTTTAAAATATATGAGCTTATAAAGTTATTGTGAAAGAAGACAGCATTTGGGTAGAGGAAGGAATAGCCACGTAAAAAAATAAACAAATGATTTCACTTCAAAAAAGCAGGCTCTAGACTCATTTTCATTCCTAAAACAGAGTTCTGGTGCATTATGTTCATCTACCATTACAAAACAGACACTTTGCTCTAAAAGAAATGTTGCCAAGACAATCATAGGTGGAATTCATTTTAATACTTTAAAATAACTTAATTTCAGTTATTTAATTATGCTCATGAAAAAATGTGCCTTAATGTCACATAGCACTTACAGTATTAATATTAAAATTGTAAATAGGAATAAACGCTACAAACTTCTAAGAATAATTTAACAAAACAAAACATACTAAGACAATATGGAGCTCCCTTATTTTTATACCTTCATAAAAGTCCTTAATCTCCTCTTAAACAAAGATCACCTGAATATACAGTGTGTGTGTGTGTATATATATATATATATATATATATATATATGTTATATGTACCCACACCTTAGAATATGTACAGTATGCAAAATATGCACTTTCGTTTGCAAGCCATCCATACATCCCTCTCATGGCTTAACACCTATTAGCAGTGAGAGCGTTTCTGCATGCCACTGATTCAGTGGGTTGTGCCACTAGAACTGTAGTCTTACATCAGAACTGCAAATGATGAACAGACAGCAGCAGAGGAAACAGGCTAAGATCAACAAAACATTTACAAGCAAACACTGTTGCAGTGTGGTCGACTACAGAGCATAACCTGCAAAACAATTCACTTTCGAGGGGCCGGCCATCCACTTCCTATTGCAAGAGGAATGTCAATTGGATGGCAGAGATCACAAAAAAATCACTGGGCTCAGCTAAATTTACTTTATGATTTTGAATAATGATCACTTCAAGAAGAAAGATTAAAAGAACAGAAGGAATGCAACAAAAGCTACACCACATCAAATGGGATGTTATTGCCCCATGAAACAGCAGATTGAAGGGCAAGGGACATTAAGCAATATCATCTGTTACACTACAGAGGAACAAAAGATGGCAATACAAGTGGCACTGCATTCACTGTCAACAAAAAGCTAAAAGGGAACACTGTCGAATACAAGAATCTTTCATCACAGACAGCCTAACTTTCAGATTGTCTCACCTTCACATACCCCAACTAATAGAAGTACACGCAGCAACAAGCAAACACTGCACTGAAGTGAGATCAACACCTGTCAAGTAAGCCATAACAAGCAACCCTTTTAAAATTACAACATACAATATGACTGGAAGGATAGGAGAAAAATAACCACACAAAACGACTTTTGAGAGATTACATTAACATATATTTTGGGAGACAAGTTATACACCATGATGCCATCCAATCGATACTGTGACACTGATTGTTTCTCCCTTCATGACAGCTAGTCTATCACGGGAATGACTGACACGCGCACATCCATGCACCATCTCATTCAATTCAATTTGGGAAGAAAATGCAAACTTCACATCAACAACAACCAAGCACATGATTCAAATCCAAGATGGAAGATCCATGAAGCAGCACCACTAACAATTGTTCTGCCTCGACATCCTACATAAAAGCTACTCCTCTATACAGAACTCACTCTTCTAGTAAACAACATTTCCATTGTTAATATTTTATGGCTCACTTCGCTTGCAGCTGCAGTGAAATGACTCACTTTAAATAGGTCTGAAACTACAATTTTCTTTTCCTCTTCAGCTGCTAGTAGTTGTCCACTGACAAATAACCATTTCAAAACTACTAACCTAAGTGCTACAAGTCACAACTTTAAGGTACTGGATTTTAATTACCATAAGAATATCAATGCAAACTGTAAAAGCTTTGTTTTTAAGTTTATGTTTACATTCTGGATATGCACATTTTCAAACCATTTTCTCAAAAGACAAAATTGCTCTAAACAGCTTCAAGCACAAGTTACATTTCATGCTGAACTTTCTTATTTTTGCCTAAACACCAACCATAACAGGAGTGAACAGGAAATGTATTTTAACTGCAATAGTCTGTGATAAAATAATTATTTATAGTTTCCTTTCGTTATCATAAGGATGCCTCATAAACACAGAAGGCATGTTTTCTTAAACTGAAAACTTTGCTGCTTCAAAGTGGACATATCTGGTACTTTTTTAAAGACTTTTTCTTTCACCTTTGTACCCTGGTACCTTTCAGGATCATAACCTGCAACTGGATAACTAAAGGTCACAACACTTAGAGCAATGCAAGTCCCTTGAACAAAAATATGATCTCTGCAAACAACCTTCTGAAATATAGTACAAGTCATCACCTTCTTCTCCTCATATGATATGATAAGTTAATAATATTAAAACATGCAATACAACAGAAATTTCTTTTTTTGGGTAACTATAAGAAGTTTGCTGGGGCAGTTAAGGATTGTGCATAAATACAATGAAACCTTTTACATGTTTGATTCTTCTAAAGTATTGAAGTTGATCAGGTCAATTTGCATTACAACCATAAAAGTATTAAAACATTTGCACTGTAGCTTCAAAAATAAAAGATTCTGATACAACATACGGTAAACCACAACCCAGTAGAAAAAATATTAAACCTTACCGCCTCTTTAATGATGTCAAAACGCTTTTCATCAATATCAAAAGTAGCCATTTTCTCAATGATCTTCTTCAGGAGAATGTGCTGTTTATCATTATAACCTTTTACAGAGAGCTGTGGAAATAAATTAAAAATATTTGAAAGTTACATTGTGTGAACTACGGGAATACAAGAAAGCTAGTGGGTCTGTTCATTCTTGCCAATCAAGCTAAGCGAAAACCAATCAAAATACCCAAAAAGTGTACCAGCCGTGACACCTACTTTTTCAGATACTCAGAGCGTATATGCTTTCATTATCTGTTAATCTTTTACAACACACAAGTCAAATATATTTCTATGATATAATTTAATTACTGCCTCAATTATGATAATACTAGTACGATGCTTATTTAAACATACACATTTACTTATTTTTAGAATTACTATATTGAGGACTGATTTATTTTACTCAAACTACTGTAAATAAAATGATACCAAGTATACTATATATTTAATGTTATATTAAGTATACCATTAAAACAGTAAAGGCATGACAATCAACAAGCAACCGTCTGCATTTCTTTATTTGGGTCACATTTGTGCTTGCATCTTAATCACAAAAAACATTTGCTTACTTACACAGTAAATCTAAAACTACCAAATTATTAGCAAATTGAAAAATATATATTGTACTTCCAAAAGGGAAGAGTTTTTTTTTTGCTCATAATAAAATAGATAAACTATAATTAAAAGGGAAACTCATTACTGCACATAGAAAGTGTAAACAGAATATGCAGGGCTGAATTATACCAGCAAAGTTATCAAGATATGCATAAGTAAAAGTATTACTTTAATGTTCATTCCTTGGGTAGGGTGGTGAGTATTAAACATCTTTAAATTAGAAAAGAACAAAATTACCTGCTGTATTTTCATGTCTCTCATTAATTAAATGGATGGGAGCATAAATCTATTTTGGTGCAAAAATGGTGAAATTGAAAACTGTTCTCATACTACTACACTGCAAAAATTGTGCCAAACACTGCATAAACAGAACTGAATAAACTGATTACATCTAATAAATTATAACAAATCGGTTACTACAAATCTGATTAGCTTTATATTATGTATACCCTATGAACCAAATAAAGTCCATCAAAATATGGCTATCTTAAAATATGTCAAAAATAAAGCCAGGAAAGACTTAAGTAGCAATTTTTCCACTTGTATTACAAGAAACATATTTTTTTTAAGTGCTAAACTGAAAACTTCCTGATATACTGTAAATATTCCTAATTAAGAAGCATGTCTGAAAAATACCAGGTGTAGGAATTAAAATATAATATATACAGGCATGAACATGGCATAGCTACTGCCCCCAGGTAAGATAAGAATAATTTTCATATTTTAGTAATATTAATTATTGAAAAGCATCCATACCAGGCTCAAAGTGCTTAATAACAACAAAATAATTTGCAACCCAGAGCAAACAGCAAGTTAACCAATGAACACACAGACACACAATGGGATCTGCGGATGGAACTGTTAACCTCACGGTTAAATGTCTTTTGGTTTAGCCATTAGATCATAGTGCCTTGCTTTGTGAGAATAACAATGCAGAGACCACAATCATTGTTCAGGCCTGATTTTTCAATATATATAACTATAATATAATGTATGTAATTAGGCTATACAATGGATCATTAAGTATTAAGGATTTAGGCAAGTGTTTTTTATGCTAGGTTTGAGGGCTTCTTAAATAACTATACTTGTTCCCATTGACTTTTATTTTTATTTAAACACATGAACAAGTGAAAACTATTTTCTTTTAAAAGTGCTAAAGATGTTTTTCTTTTTTCATTAAAGGAATGCTCCACACCCAAAAATATAATGTTTGAGTGTTGCTTGTCCTATGTAGTTTGTAGTGATGGGCAGTAATAAAATTTTAATGTCATGTTTCATGCATAATGGGGAGAAAATGTTTATTATATAAATACAATACTACACTGCGGTGGGCTGGCACCATGTCCGGCATTTGTTTCCTGCCTTGCGCCCTGTGTTGGCTGGGATTGGCTCCAGCAGACCCCAGTGACCCAGTAGTTAGGATATAGCGGGTTGGATAATGGATGGATGAATGGATATAATATTACATTCATTATTTCCAATGTGGCTTTAGTTTCTTTTTTTATGATATGCACCAATTTTTCAGGAAGTATTTAACAATATTTTGTAAAACAAAGCAGGTGCTTTTCACGTTTTGAGCACATGAATGACTAACTAACACGTGGATTATGCAACACAACATGACTTTTTGTCCTTTTTCTGTGGATATACTTCACATTGTTTGTCAATATTGCCTTTTATTATATCATAAACCTTTTTTCTCCAATTTGCATGAAAACATGACAACACTACAAACTACATAAAGTTATTAACATAAATAAAAATATATTTTTTGGATGGATATTTCTTTAAGGAACTATTGAACAACATCAGTAAACTTTAGTTCTTATAACTTAGACACAAGTACAAATACATTTACCATTACTACTTAGTCACATACATTCACAAATTTGTGTGTGTGAAGCAAAGTATAAGAAGTAGTCCTTACAAAATAATTTACAGTTAAAACCAAAGAAATCTACATATTCAGTCTTAACAAGTAAACATTCACCCATTTTCCAAAGCCAGTCATTACATTAGTGTTGCAGGATGCTAAAGCCAATCCCAGTAGCACAAGGAATAATTCAGGAATGAGGCTATAAATCCCATTTATCACAGAATACAAACATGCACCTACCCACATTTATGCATCCTGACCCAGTTTAGACAATTTAGAATCATTCAAATTTGTTATAGTACCATTAACTGCACTCATTATCACGCAGTAATAAAATTTCTGTACAGCTCCAAATCAGTAAACATATGACAAAAACAACAGAACACACACCAAAAAAAAAAACCACGCAGAAGTGCCATATACAAAAATCACACAGAAAGAACAGAAAACTACAAAGGTAACTATGACATATCACAATAGTAACAGACAAAGTAATGGTTACAGTAGGGAATAATTTGAAATATTAGAGGTAGGACTTTCAAATCTATCAGGGCAAGTTAGTATTTCATTAAGTGTTGAAGTGACAGTGCCATTTATGGCTAACAGCCAAATGAAGAGCCAACAATTAAAAAGATAGGCCTTCAGTCTGGATTTGAACATCACAGATGGAATGAGAAGCCTGAAGCATTTCAATAAATTAGCATTAGGTTTGGTTTTATAATGGTAAGAAACTAGCATCAGAACATCTAACTTGTGTAACCTGTTTATAGAGTAAAGGACCAGCACAGATGAGAATTGTGGAGTACTGGACTAACTGTTTAAAAGAGTTTTGAAAGTATTTTGATATCGTAATGAAAGGCAATGCAGAAGTGAGGAGTTATAGGCTCAGCTGTTGTTTGTGTCAACCTTGCAAACTGCATTCTGAGCCTGTTGTAATCTCTTGATGCATTCAACAGGGTAACCATTAGAATGAGGATCTATGAGGAGTGTTAAAAGCTTGTCAAGAGCAGGAAGTCTGATATTGGCAATGTTTTCTAATTGATAAAATTATGGTTTGACAATCACACAGATAGGAAATCAAAGATCACTTAACATGGGATGAAAGCAGGAACCCAAAGAACCCTGCATCTAAACACGAGAGTACATATAGACACTAAACTGCCAGTGATCACTGCAAGATTTGAACCCACATCAAAAAAGTCAGCCAGCAGGGCTAAATACTGCTGGTTAAGGCTTCTTCAAAAAAGTATTATCCATCCATCCATTTTCAAGGTACATTTTAGAATTGTTTTTTTTTTTTTTTTAAACACACCATTTCACTATTTTCTCAGCTACTGTATGCATCATGACATTTCTCAATGAAACCTGCACCCAAATAAAAGTAACAGACTATTTCCCACAGTACACATCCAATGTTACATTCTCCAGAAAGATGGGCCTGCACATTTTGGTGCAAGGCAGCCAGCAATGGAAACGTCAATGCTGTATTTTCAGCTCTTCTGGAGTTACCTTAAGCTAGCACACAATTACTGATTGAAGATGAAAGCAGTTACCAGTCTTAATCTTTTCCATAACATATATATTTTGCTATTAGGCTTTTTCTATAATCTCAATATTATCTTCATATCATATCACATGTTCAAAAAACAAATACCTTTTCTAAGAGTGTTTTATGCACAGGCGAGTCTTAGATTATGCCAGTCTTGGGTTACAGCAGCTCCACAAATAAAAATGAGCACAAGAAACGCCCAAATTGTTCTTTATAAATGAATTTCAATTCATTTTCATCTAATGACATCTGTTTTGTACAAATGAAGCAAACTAGTACCAATGAGGATGAACAGGTAGCAGCTGTCACTAACTGTGAAAAACAGTACTGCATAATACGGACTTTGTCACCATTTTTAACTTTTTTGTATGCACATATCTTTGAATGTAATTGGCAGCATGTGCAGTTGTGTACTAAGTAGCTCAGGCACAGGAAACTACAGGGTGGGCCATTTATATGGATACACCTTAATAAAATGGGAATGGTTGGTGATATTAACTTCCTGTTTGTGGCACATTAGTATATGTGAGGGGGGAAACCTTTCAAGATGGGTGGTGACCATGGTGGCCATTTTGAAGTCAGCCATTTTGGATCAAACTTTTGTTTTTTCAACAGGAAGAGGGTCATGTGACACAAGAAACTTATTGGGAATTACACAAGAAAAACAATGGTGTGCTTGGTTTTAACGTAACTTTATTATCTCATGAGTTATTTACAAGTTTCTCTTTGTTTACAGCCATTGACATGTCGCAGAGGTTAACATGTGAGGAGCGGATAGAAATTGTGCTGATGTCTGGTGAACGCAGTAACCGGGTCATTGCAGCAGATTTCAATGCAAGACACCCTACGAGATCACCCATCTCCCATGCTACAGTTAGCAAACTGCTTGCTAAGTTTTGTGAAACTGGTTCAGTGTTGATTTGCCAAAATGTGAACGCATGAAAACTGTCACTAATGAAGAAACATCAGTGGCTGTCCTAGCTTTATTCAGCAAGAGCCCACAGCGTAGCACTCGCCGCATGTCACTGGAGAGTGGCATTAGTCGAACATCCCTTCGGCGGATATTAGCTACTCACAAATGGCACCCTTACAAACTCCAGCTACTGCAGCATCTCAACGAGGATGACCCAGATCGGCACACTGAATTTGCAGAATGGGCAAAACAAAAATTGGAACAGGACCCTCAGTTTACGCAGAAGATTTTGTTCAGTGATGAGGCAAACTTTTATGTGAATGGTGAAGTTAGCAAACAAAACCACCGCTATTGGTCTGACACTAACCCAACATTGGATAGATCCCTCCAAGACTGTTGGAACAAAAAAATTGATGGTGTGGTGTGGTATATGGGGTACAAAAATAGTGGGGCCATTCTTCATCAATGGAAACCTCAAGGCCACTGGATATGCGAAATTGCTACATGATGATGTGTTTCCCTCTTTATGCACTGAAGCTGGCACATTCTCTGAGTTTTTCCAGCAAGATGGTGCACCACCACATTATGGGTGTCAGGTCCGAGCATTCCTAGATGAACAGTTTCCTGGAAAGTGGATTGGTCGTCTTGGGCCAGTTGAGTGGCCCCCAAGGTCTTCCAATCTGACCCCCTTAGACTTTTATCTTTGGGGTCATCTGAAGGCAATTGTCTATGCTGTGAAGATACGAGATGTGCAGCACCTGAAACTACGGATACTGGAAGCCTGTACTAGCATTTCTCCTGCGGTGTTGCTATCAGTATGTGAAGAGTGGGAGAAGAAGGTTGCATTGACAATCCAACACAATGGGCAGCACATTGAACACATTTTATAAGTGGTCAGAAACTTGTAAATAACTCATTAAAGAATAAAGTTACGTTACAACCAAGCACACCATTGTTTTTCTTGTGAAATTCCCAATAAGTTTGATGTGTCACATGACCCTCTTCCTTTTGAAAAAACAAAAGTTGGATCCAAAATGGCCGACTTCAAAATGGCCACCATGGTCACCACCCATCTTGAAAAGTTTCCCCCCCTCACATATACTAATGTGCCACAAACAGGAAATTAATATCACCAACCATTCCCATTTTATTAAGGTGTATCCATATAAATGGCCCACCCTGTAGATTGATTGGCAACTGGACATAATTCTCATTATCCTAAGTACATGTCCCAGTAATGCCTTCTCAGGGAGTAAAGATGCTGCGAGGGGAAGTGGGAGTTATCTCGTAGTAATGACAGCAGGTGTCACTGAATGTAACCAACAAAATGCACATCAATGCTATAACATTTGTCAAAAGTAAGCAGCTAGATAGGCAGCTGTCTCTTTAGCTGAGGTAATGTAGAACCTGCTGCTTGTAATTCATAATATTCTATAATAAACCTGATAGTCATGCCATCTCCAGGGGTACAGCTGTTGGGATGAGGAGGCGACACACTTGGCGATCCTTCAGCAAAGACAGCACATCTCTACTGAAAGATTAATTTGTCAATATGTGGTGGGTTTTAATGTCATCATTATGCATTTTCAAACTCTATCAGTTACTGTGCTATTATCAAAACTGTAGTATGTTTAAACATAAAGTCAACATACTGCGTATAGACTTATGGATCTTAATTTCAATTATTTTTGTGTTATGATTTAAAATACAGTAGTATTGCTGCACTATGGTTTCATTAAGTCTGAATTTGTTTCTGTAAAATAAGTAATAAAGCATTATGCATTTTTGACATTTTTTTTCTTTAACTGACCATTTCAGCATAAGCTCCAACTTGTATACAAAATCCAAGGGCTGTCTGTATTTGTCCCATAATGTTGCTAAAAGCTGCAGAGATTCCTTTTTCCACTAGTCAATGCTTCCTACCTGTCATTTAACCACTGGTACACAGGCAATGGTGGAAAACAGCAGTGTGTGGTGGGATTGCTGGAGAGATACTTCTTTATCTTAGAAACCCAACATCCTATGGATATCCTGCCATTTTACAAACAGCTATTAAAAAGTAAACAAAACTTGTTAAAATGTTTGCTAGAATGGGAAAGTTCCAGGAACTGTATTTGGTTTTCAACAAGTAAACTATTAAGTCAGTTTTCCCACAATTCTGGACTTGGCTTCATCCACACATGTTCACAACCCACCATAAAATATTTATATACTTGGAGGGCAAGGAGAGGACAGTGTTTAATGTTTGGGAGGCATAATAAACAACTTCCTGGGTGCCACATAATTTTTGTTAACTGCTATTTAGTTGATTCATTTGAATAAATGAATTTTTAAAAAAATGTGAGAAGTTTAGAAATACAATTCATTCTTTATTATTAACAAAAGTGGGTTGATTTTTTTAGCTGCTGGACTACTGATGCTACTTTTGAGTGGCAGAAGTTAAATACCTAATTGTTAGAAAGAAATAAAAAGTCATTAGTATGAGGGCTATTTATTTGAAAAAAATTCTATCCATCAAAATAAAAGGAGGAATAAAACTTTACGAATAGGAGAAAGCATGGGTCAAAGGGGCATTCAAATTAAATATTAAATGACAAGGAAGAAATTACAGATGATATGCTTGGACAGAAATGTCTTAACAGTATCTGTTGTTCTGCTTGCAAAATGGCAGACGGTAGAGGAACTACACCGCTGTAGCAAACCTGGGTATGCAGACAAGCCGAAAACAAGGCTACACCCAAGGTTCTCGATTTACTGGCTGAGCTGATGATCTACACAGAAAATAGAAATACAGATGCCTGGAAAATTTCTAGTGTATTTCTGTGTACTGTCACTCATAGAAGATGCCACCTTTATGCATGGTCAGTCTTCTCCATTTTCAAGGCATTTTTTTAAATAATAGCACTGATGTTTACAGTCTTCCAAATCTTACGATTACACTGTCAAAATGTAACCGAACCAGAAACCACTTGCCATAATGTGCATTATTATGTGTAAGGGATCTACATATGTACAACTGTTTTTAGTTTTTCAAGACATTCAGAATATGTAATGAAAACATTTAAAAATAATAATTAAAAAAGCTTATAGGAGATTGGTTAGTGGCAAAACACTACTCATATGAAAAACATTTTTGAAATCTTGAGATCAAACAGATTAATGTGTTATTTATAAATATGACTCTTACTGTTCAATAACTAAAGACATTTAGAAAACAAACACAAAACAAAGATTAGGTTCTCTTAATTTCACTGCAAGCTGAGAAAACCAATTTAATTATTAGTATAATGTGAGTAATGCATCACTAACTGTAAGTTGCAAAATGCATCCCAGCTCACTCCAGGCTTAAAAACCTTCCCTTCATTTCCCTTTACATTTACTTACAAGGATTGCATTCATTCCTGAGGCTATGCCATAGACCAAACCTGTGAGACGTGCTGCATATGTATACTCTTTTAAATCATCCTTCAATAACCTGAGAAACAGGTAAGTCATGTTGCAATGGAGTGGATCGGCATAAAGGTAGCGACTAACAAAAGAAAAGAAAAAAGACAATTTTTTCCCCAAACCTCCAATACAGAGACAAATGAACGAGAGAACTGACTGGAGTATGTATATGCAGCATAGGACCGGCTTATCCATTTAATGCAGTTGTGGGAATGAATAGGAAGGTGAAAAGCTAAAGAACAAAACAAGGTGGCCTTATTTTTTCCATCATTACCAAAAAGGTAGAAGTTGTATTATTTGTCAAAAAATAAAACAATTATTTGGAAATTGTTATGAACTGCAGGTTTTTGTTTTTTTTTAATGATCTTCATTTTATATAGGTAATCAGACTCACTGCCCTTGACTATGATGCATTCTGTAAACATAACAGCATTCTCTCGGTTAGTGTTCGGTTTGCCCAAATTTGTATTTTTTATATTTTGTTTTATTGCAAACTCAAATTGCTGTATAAAGTGAAACTGATTATTCTTGATATGTAATTTAAAAACAGAAATCTCATGATTTGACTGGTATTCACCCCTATCCTGGCAACCTCGAAATAATAAAATATATTGCAGTCAATACAGATTAATCAGAGGACATCAATGCAAATGAAAGGGGTGGTTTAAACATTTAATGGTGGCTTTCAGAAACTGGACAGCGACTAACAAGCATAGAATTGCTTTGATTTGATTTGATTATTTTCTCCATCAGAAAAGCTGTTTTCTTAAATGCACATTCATACATCATACATAGAGGGATACACATCAAATTAACTAACACCTTGATTTGACCATAACTTTGAAAAAGATATATCCAACCTTTGTAAATGCCAAATTAATTGGACACAGCACAATATTGCATGGCAGGGCAGCAATCTGTATGAGTAATTGCAAATACTAACTGATTTAATCATATTTAAAAATGTTGTTAAATACATGTAGGTATGCTGGACATGACACCAACAGAGAAACCATAATCATGTTAAAGTATTAACCTTCTATTCATTTGTCAGGGCTTGGTAATATTGCCATATCGTTCTGGAACCGTGAGGTCGCTGTTGATATGCTACCTGGTCTACAGAAAAAGCACCTCAAGATAATTTGTAATTATTTCATGAAAATGTAGAGCATGCTGAACATGTTATATGTCTATCGTGTCACCTCAAATAAATACAGTTAGATGAAAAAATGCCATTTCTGGATAACTGAGTGAAAGGTCAGGATTATGTCACAACGGAGAATTCTCCAGATTGCCAGACTTGGTACTTCCACTTCAAGGGGCACCCACAGGAAATTTACAACTGGGAAAATACCTATTTCCTATCTGTTGGATAGCATGTGAATGCAGCATTACCACTGTAAGAAAGAAATTCATCTGATGCCCTCAATCCCCTTTTTTATATGTTTTTTTAAAGAGTTGTAGCTTAGAGTGACAAATCCTCCCAGTTGATACAGTGAATTTAAAAAGCTGAAAAATGAAAAGGAAAGCTTGACCAGTTAACAATGACAGCACCATCAAGCTGCAGGGGAGCTATAATAAAAGGAACTTTCATATGAAAAACAAAATGTGCCTTTTGTTCTCACTAGACAGAAACCTGCTTGACACACTAATGACAATGGAGACTATTCCATCAACAAAAAAATAACAGGAACAAGCAGTTTTTGAAAATGGTGTGCTATTATAGCAAAGTTTGATGGGAACCTGAAAAATGACTCCAATGTCACATGGTGATGTCTTAAGTAAGGCAAACCTCAGTGGAGAAAGTCTAAAACGTGCAGCAATCCTACAGTAACTACAAACATGTATACAACATGAAAGGCACTCACACTGCTCCTATTATTCTTTTAGGGTAATGCACACTTATTTCTGGGTTATAGACAACTACTGCTATTCATTTTTAACTAGGGAAAAGGGATAAGCAGTCACTGGTATGAAAGAGTGACACTCTCACATACACATCCCTCACCAGTGCGAGCTTCACAGAGAGGTTGTGCTAAAATCCAGTAAAACCACTATAAAAATTAAATAATTAAAACAACCCCAACCCTTGTCTCACAACATAACGATACAGTTCTAAGAAACTTCACTAAACTGGACTAATCGTACATCTTTTTCTGTTTCCGTTATTTAGCAGCTGTACGAGAAATTTACTTTTCTGACTTGCCATATCTGGTTAAAAAAAAAAAAAAAAAGACACCAAGTGCAGCTAAATGAACGTTACATTTCTTTCAAAACAAATCACCAAAGGACTTGACTGAACCAGCCAAGCACCAAACCTTAAAATGAGGAGTATATGAACATCTACTTAAAACCTCAAATGAATACTTAAATACATATGACTAAATACTAGGCATACAGAGGCTGAAGTTCTCATTTGCTATCAAAGATGTTACTAAAAAGAATTAACCTGGGGTGAATATTCAAGTAAATCAGATATTTCAGTTTTTATGACACAATAATATAAAAGGCATTTTCTATTACTAAGCAGGCAGCAAAACAAAATTTGTAGGTGTACAAGAAACAAGGAATATTTTCTTAAGATATCATTGATATTTAAGGAAAAAATAGACCTCTTGTTATTTCTTCAGCAGAGGGGAAAAATATAGTTCTATGTGTATACCTTTTTAATTTTTTCTATTCCTTTAAATTTAGGTACTTACATACATCCCATAGATGTTATTTTGAAGGTCACAGTTCAAGCCAGCCAATTCAGCTGCATATGCATACTCGTTGAGTGAATCTTTAAGTAGCTCAAGGTACAAACAGGCCATGTTACAATGCAATGGATCCACATAAGCAAATGGGCTGAAAGAGAATGCCATAGGTAAAGGATATGATTTTCTTCCAACTCACTCATCTTCAGGTTGATGTGTTGTATTACACACAGTCCAGCAGAATAACGAAACCAACCATTTAAACAAAACACATTTCATCATGCTAAAAATCAGGACATACTGTAAGATCAGCTGATATGCAGTCAGAAAACAATGGCTTAAAAGAAAGGCATTTCCAGGAGTCTCATACAGTTTTAAATGCAAATACAGTACTGCTTTAAATATAACCTGCAAAAGCATACATTTAGGTTAATAATTTCGCACTCATGATTAAAAACGAGCATTATCACAGATAAAAATGAAAATGAATCTAAAAAGCCTGCTTCTTTAAAAGGTATGCCATTTCAGTTAATCTGGTTTTGTTTCATGCAACATGATCCTTTTAAAACAATAGTACAAAAGCACATTAACATCCATTGTGTTCAAGTAAATAATTGATGCCTTCTACATGAATTTGTAACATTAAGAAACGTTTCCACTTGCATCTAAATGAATGGGGTTAGATTAAAAGTAGCACATTTAGTAATCTATTTATAGTTTAACCATCATAAATTGTCTTCTTAATTCTTACTTCCATTTAGGTCAGCCCAAGCAATAAATAATGGCATTGCATTAAATTTTTTTTTTTCTTCAAACATGCCTGGAGCCAAAGTCTTTCCCGGGAGCAGAGACCAAAACTAGAATCAACCATAGATGCGTCAGCAATCCATTGCGGGGCCTATGTACTCACTACAACCATTCACTGTTTGCACTGCCAATTCAGAGTCATCAATAGACTTAAAACATGTCTTCAGGCTACAGGAGGAAAACCCAGGGACCACGACAAACACATACACACACACACACACACAGGGAATATGCAGACTCCACACAGACAGGATTCAGAAGAAAAGGACTCTGGAGCCTGAGGCAGCACCACTAACCATTATCCCACAATGTCGCACATCAACAAATATTTCATCTAAAATTTATAGCTAAAAAATTTCGAATACACGTTAAGAACATCACCACGGTTAATTTATGGTCTTTTACTGGTGGTCTTGTCCATTTGGAGCACAAGTATAAACTTGAAAACATTTAGCTGCAAATAAGTTCCAAGAAATCTAACAAATCTGAAAGACACACCATAATAAAGATGGGTTATATTTGCCTGTAAACAGTATTTTTATTTATTTATTTATTTTTTACCAGCTTGGATGAAACATCAGTTTGTACTACCTGGTTCTCACATATCTGGACAAAGAAGTGAATATAACATGTGTCCATTCACTTCTCATGCAGTATTTTTCTACTTTCTCCTTCCATTGTGTGGTATTCCAGAACATATACTTAAATCATTCACTCTTTCTTTAACAGCATTGATTGAAAGTTAGCAGGAAGGCCATACTGGACATCACATTTTTACAGTATATTCAATCCTAAATAACTGTCCTAATTATTTATTCTTCAAAAATCTTTTTTTTTTGCTCTTAGTCATTGCTAATTTTACACAGTAGCATCTTTTTGTTTTGAAGTGTAACCCTATTCTAACACCAATCTGTTTGAGAAGCAAGGCCAATATTATAGGACAACTAAATATAATGGAGGCAAATTGAAGCTCAGTATTCAACAAGGTCTTTATTAGGAGGAGCTTTTGAAACATTTGCAATTCATTTTATACAGTCTGCATGCTGAAGGCTTTCTATAAGTCTAGATTATACCTACAATGTTATCTTTTATTCTTTCTATTAATATTTATGGCACTACATCACACAGTCTCTTAATAAGACGAGCTTCATTGTCTTACAATGACTAAGTTGTATTCTACAAGCTATTGGCATCTCCCAGCTCTGGGAGATTTAGGTACGAGGGTGATTTTCTTAAGGTTGTTGCTTATAGAATAATAAACGACTGTCTAACCCATGCTTTTAAAAACACAGCAGGGATTAGATGTACAAGAATACAGTTAATGCATACAGCAAGCCTTTTCTTCACTTCCGAGAGAAAGGGTTTATTGTGCATGTTTTAGCAGAATAGAGATTCATCTGTACTGTATTTTCTCAGGTCCCAAACAGCTCCAACTGTGGTGCACTATTCTTAAAACACTGCTGTTTATGTATTATGTATTTGTGTGTATTTAGGTGCCAGTG
Source organism: Polypterus senegalus (assembly GCF_016835505.1). NCBI lineage: Eukaryota > Metazoa > Chordata > Cladistia > Polypteriformes > Polypteridae > Polypterus > Polypterus senegalus. The sequence goes on from NC_053154.1 coordinate 243,516,693, forward strand.
GTATTCTGATTCATGAGCCTGTCCTTTAGCTTTGTCTTTCAGATTGGTATTCCAATGATGGAGGATTTTGTGTTTTAAAAAAAAATCCCATCTATATGCGCCATATATTTAAATTTAAATTTGAACCTTAACCATCCTTTGTGATTTGTTTTTAGATCCATTTTCCTTATTTTGTATGCTGTGAGTAGCTTTGTGTAATTTATAGGCACCAACTGCATAGTTTATTCCCATGTGTCTTTTAGAGACACTTACTGAGAGAGTGAATATCATGACTACTTCAAATTATCTTTGAATGTTTCATTATATTTGTAATTCTTCCACTTCCCATCTATACTGTATCTGGAACAATGTGTCCCAGCGGTGACTGAACTGCTTTTGACTATAGTAGGGTATCTTAACTGAACTGATGCTTATTGGACCATCTCTGATTTATGATGGGTGATATTGAGAACGACTGGGATTTCTGACTTATTCTACCCTTTATTTAGTCCTAGAAAATTAAACATTTTCACCACTATTATCCTCTTGGCTTTCTAATTGCTCTTGTTATAGTTCTTGCATTGCTGGAACACCACTTACAGGAACAGTAGAGCGATCAATTTATAATTACTGTACATACATTATACTGTTTATTACTCAAGTTATACCTAACTCTGAATGTCTGTGCCAGAATGCCCCAGAATGATAACCATTGAAAGTAAAGGCACATAAGGCAGAGACAGCTTTTAACCAAACATTTCTCTGGCCTAAAAAACAAGCAAGGTATTTCTTACGTTAAAGAAGGTGTGAGAGAGTAAACAAGGATGCATAGATAGAGAGGGACAGGAGAAGGAAAAAGGACATAATGGAAGGAGGGCCGTAATATTTAAGAAGTCAAAGGACTTGTGATTTTGTACAAATCTCTCAACATCTGTTAGAGAGCCAGGAAGTGCACATGATATGATGGTCCCTTTAAGCTGGTAAGAAATACTGAAAAAGGTTACTACTGAACTGCTTACAGTATGCACTACAAATGTTTTTCCACCACAAAACAAAAGTGAATACTTTACATACCTGAAAAATTCAAAGTTGAGGCAAGCTTTTGGCAGGAAAAACTTATCATCCTGTTTAAACCAAACCTTACTCATTGCAGTATCCTAAAAGAAAAATAACATTTAAAACACTGAAACAAAAAGATGCTTATGACAAAGAATAAAAAAAGCAAAAATCATTATTTCACCTTAATAAGAGTAGGATATGCTGGAGTATCCTTTTCCAAAGAACATATTTCAAAGTTTGTTGGGATAAATTCATTTTTCATTGGAAGTTTAAATTTGCCATTGAGGTCTGCATTTTGCCATTTCTGAAAAAATAAAAATAAAATAAATGATAAACAAATAACAAAAATCTGAAAATATATAGTGTATCAAATGCATTACAATTTGTGACTTAAAAAAGTAAACAAAGCAACATTAAATAAAAGGTTTGAAATGGGAAAATATCTCAAACGAGTTCCAGAAAACCAAGAATAAAAAAAGGAATTATGCCATCAGGTTTATGAATGTATACCAAATTAACAACTAAATACTGTAAGCTGAAAGACCACATGCTATTACATCTTGACAAGTAAACTTGTACATTATAAAAGTTAAAAAGATGGCATAACATTTTTTTTCACATCAGCCTTCCAAAAAAAAAAAAAAAAGGAAAAGAATGATTTAACATAAAACTATATTCTCAGACCCACTAAATCCAATTCAGACTAATGGATCAAAGTAATTAAAAAACGTTTTTTTATTTTGGTACAGACGTACAGCAATAATACGGCGGGAAGTGTGCTGTAGTTGTTAAGACTTTTACACCTAGGATAGTGGGTTCAAATCTGTTACTGACACTGTCTGACCTTGAGCATGTCACCAGTAGAAAAACAAATGAAATGCAACTAACTGTATCTCAAATGTTGTAAGTCAACTTAGATAAAGGTGTCAGCCAAATAAATGATAATAATAGTATGAAGTGAGCAAGCAATCGGGCAAACGTATTAGGGCATAATATATGTGTACATTATGTATATACATTTACTGTACATGTCATAATCATAGATATTCACAGATAAAACTATCCGTAGATAGGCTGACCATCTAATATTTAACCAAAATATGAAAAATGTGTCACTCAAAGGTAAGCTGAATATGACAAAGTATAGGTATACGTTTAATCTTGTAATTTATTCCACCTAGTTTTGGGTCACAGGGAGGCAGTGATTATCGCAGCAGCATTGGGTATAAGGCAAGAAGCAAACATGGCACATTGGTCTTTTGGGCACAACTGCACTGCCAAGCTGAAAAGAGTGTGCTGCATGCAATCTAGTAACAGAAACCTATGAATAAAATATCAATTTAGTTTTAATCCATCTTTTTTCTATTGATATTTTGAAACAGTGTGATATAGTGGTGCAGCAGCTAGAATTCATACCACAAATCTTTGGGATTGCAAGAAGAGGATGGATGTCATTTATTCAAAGTGCAGGATGGACTAAAACATACAAAAATGATCACATCTGGCTTCTGTTTTGTTTCTGGTCAGTTTCATGATAGTTTCTATACATGCTTAGGATTCAACAACCAATGCTGGCCAGTGAACTGTGCAAATTTCCATACAAAAAAAGTACTAGGGTGTTGACTGTGTTAGCCACTATGGATGTGGTGAGAAGTTAAGCAAAATAACACCTTTTATTGGCTAAAAACATTACAATATGCAAGCTTTAGAGGCAACTCAGTCCCCTTCTTCAGAAAGGACGAGGGGCCTGAGTTGCCTCATAAGCTTGCATATTGTAATCTTTCTAGTTAACCAATATAAGGTGTTATTTTGCATAACATCTCACCACATACAAAAGAAGAAAACTTAATACACGAGTGACAGTTTGTAACACATTTCATTTTATAATAAGTAACTATCTATACTAATAAAAGGCAAAGCACTCACTCACTCATTCACTCACTCACTCTCTGTAGGTAGAAGGCTGAAATTTGGCAGGCTGATTCCTTACAGCTTACTTAATTCTACACATAACGGACATAACGGTCGAAAATGGTTGACAACGCCCACCATGTTGAACTTTCTTATTTATGGCCCCATCTTCACAAAATTTGGTAGGTGGCTTCCCTGCGCTAACCTAAACCGATGTACGTACTTATTTCGGTGGTATGACGCCACTGTCGGCCGCCATATTGAACTTTCCAATGTCACTAACTCTCCAACTTCCCGTGTAGGTAGAAGGCTGACCCCATCTTCACAAAATTTGGTAGGTGGCTTCCCTGCGCTAACCAAAACCGGTGTATGTACTTATTTCGGTGGTATGACACCACTGTCAGCCGCCATATTGAACTTTCCAACGTCACTAATTCTCCAACTTCCCATGTAGGTAGAAGGCTGAAATTTGGCAGGCTCATTCCTTACAGCTTACTTACAAAAGTTAAGCAGGTTTCATTTCGAAATTCTACGCGTAACGTTCATAACGGTTGACAACGTCCGCCATGTTGAACTTTCTTATTTATGGCCCCATCTTCACGAAATTTGGTAGGCAGCTTCCCTGCACTAACCGAAACCAAAGAACGTACTTATTTCAGTGGTATGATGCCACTGTCGGCCGCCATATTGAACTTTCAACGGTCTTTGTTACTTATGGGCCCATCTTCAAGAAATTTGGTACGCGGGTTCCCAACGCTAACTGAACCCTACTTACATACATATATACGTCCATAGCCTGCAGCTCGGTCACCGTGTGAGGCGGCGTTGGGTCCCCCATCCCAACGCCTCCCACGTTGTTGGCTGCCTGCCTATATCAGGCCGTCTGTCGCTCCAGTCTCTACATTCCCTTCCTTGCTACGCCACGGGATTAACGTCTCCCTGCTGATAACTACAGCCTTTTAATTTAATCCACGGCTTCTCTGCTGTTTTATTGTTCATTTATTACGATTATAGTTATTGTTTAGGTATTTTAGACTTACTTTACGTTGTTCAGGTACCCATTTCCTTTATCATTCCAACCGTACCCCCATTAACATGTCTATCGAGGTGATCACCATCGATCAAAGAACTGTCACTTACCGAGTGGTTTCCATGCCCGGAGATGGCACCTACCTTTTCCATTCTCTTTGTTACATATTGCACGGCCATATCAGGCTCACTCTTGATATCCGGAGGAACATTGTGTCTTATGTATTGAATGAGTGAGACAGGTTCAAGGTGTGGACTGATGACGGTGCAGGAGATAATTATACTACACAGGAGCATTATAAGAGTGAAATGCTTAAGCCCTTCACCTATGGATCTGCAGAGCTGTGAGTTGATGGCTGCCGCTGAATTGTTCAGTTGTCGCTTTCAAGTGTACCGAAATGGCCAAATATTTTACACCTTTCGACAACCGCCAATGCCTCTTAAACATCTTAGATTCACAGGTGACGATTTCAGTAGTAGACACTTTGATGTTTATGAATGTTTAAACTCTCAAAAGCTGGATGTGAAGTTATCGATTAAATCAATTGTATACTTACAATGCTTGACAGATGGCGAATGTCTCTTCAACACAAGTCCTACAAATACTGTCGTAATTGAAACAAACCATGAAACTCAAACCGATTATGACAGCAGCAATCCAAGCTGTGAGATTTGAAACAAGATTACTGTTCACATGGCCAACTATACGTTGCATGCTCAAGAGTAAGCTCAGCGCACACCTTGGTCATATTACAACCAGATGGCCGAACTCACAATGTGGTATACAAAGAGATCCTTAACAAATAATTATTGGTATATTTTCCCTCAGTTTAAAAAGGTTTAATTTTCTTCTTAATAAAAATTTTAAGGCAGTACTTCGCCGCTGCGAAGCGCGGGTATTTTGCTAGTATAACAAATTTAGTCATTTTTTTGTAAGGAGCAAGTAATTAAGTTATTCTTAAAAGTAATGCTCCCTAGTGCTACTATAAGTTAAAACTGCATCTCCCAGCAGTCCCTGCAGAGGCTCTGATTGGTCTTCTGGCTGGGGTGCAGGGGCTGTTGGGGTCAAAGGGGGTTAGTGTGGCTCTTAAAAGGAGTGCAGGTGTCCAAAGATAGGGAAGCTGTTTTTTGTTATATTCTGTGTTCCGTGTACCTGTCTGGCTGCCTTCTGTTGATTTACGGTACTTAGTCATTGTGTCCTGGATTTTTTCGTTGTTGGGGTCTGGATTGTCTTCTGTCTACCTGTGTGCTGAGGACTGATAGTGGATTCATGGCTTTGCCGCAAGAAAAGGAGCGCTCCTGAACCGTCCACCCGTCTTCACCTTTACAGTGTCTACCAGTAGGACTGTTTTTTCATTCCATTTCAACGTACAGAGCACTGGACTTGCTATCGTCATCATTTCATTTCATTTCATCCGTTGCTGTTTTCTATGGACTTTGCTGGGATGGGGCAGGGTATTGTTTGTGTTTATGTGCTTAATGTAATATCGCCGTAGAAATAGACGGGTGGTATTGTTTTCATTTAATTCATTATATTATTTAATTGTTGTTTGATTCCAGTGTGCATTATTTTGTCTCTGTTTGTGAGTGTGTGCGGGTCAGGCCAAGGCTGGGAGCGTCCCTGGGTTCTCCTTCATAAAAATAAATAAATCACCATCATCTTCACGGTGTGAATCTTAGCAGCACCGTCCACCCGTCTTCACCTTTACAGTGTCTACCAGTAGGACTGTTTTTTCATTCCATTTCAACGTACAGAGCACTGGACTTGCTATCGTCATCATTTCATTTCATTTCATCCGTTGCTGTTTTCTATGGACTTTGCTGGGATGGGGCAGGGTATTGTTTGTGTTTATGTGCTTAATGTAATATCGCCGTAGGAATAGACGGGTGGTATTGTTTTCATTTAATTCATTATATTATGTAATTGTTGTTTGATTCCAGTGTGCATTATTTTGTCTCTGTTTGTGAGTGTGTGCGGGTCAGGCCAAGGCTGGGAGCGTCCCTGGGTTCTCCTTCATAAAAATAAATAAATCACCATCATCTTCACGGTGTGAATCTTAGCAGCACCGGACTGCTACAACTATTTGTACATTATGGCCTTTAATACTGTCTCATGCTTTAGTTTGTGGGCTATCACAGTACCATTACTAATACAAAGCAAGTGTTTATTTCAGCAGTTTCCCTTTTATGTAAAAACTGGCCAAAGTACTTTCCATGTTAGCTCCACAGGTATCTTAATAAGCATCATTTACAACTGAGTTTCAAGCATTTTTGCAATCTTTATAAACTTACTGAATATATAAATAATAATAAAAGATTGCTATCTTTCATTTATATGTATTGAATATCTGGCTAGGAAAAATATTTAAGAGTTAAATCACTTTTCTTCATGGGCACTGAAAGTTGGAATTATTTTTTTCAAAGTGAACTATTTCAGACCTTAATAGTTTTAGCAGACAAGAATCCATCCAAAATAAGATTATCAAATATTGTCAGACTATTCTCTCTTCAAAAAAAAAAAAAAGCATTTCCCTATATCCAATGCAGCAGCCACAGCACCTGTTCTTCAGAACAGGTAACTGCCTGAAGCTCAGTTCAGGCCCCAACATTACTTGGGATGAGAGATCTACCAGGAAACCTTGCATTGCAGCTGGAAGAGGTGTTGGTGAGGACATCAGGGAGTGCTTACACTGTGGTCTGTGTGTGGATCCTAATGCTCCAGTACATTGATGGGGACAAAGTGCTGAAAAATGGTGCTATCCTTTGGTTTAGACATAAAACTGAGATCTTGACTCTCTTAAATAATTCAATTAAATTTTGAATGATTTCTTAGTTGGACAGTTTCACATTGTATTTGCTACCTTATAGGTTCTACGGTTTGACGTGTGACTGATTTCTAAGTTTGAAGTGTAGTATTTTATTTAGAGAACATTTGTGACTGTGATTCCTTATGTCTTTCAGAAAAGCGTAAAGAACAAACAAACAGATTGTATTTTATAAAGACTTTGTAATGTACATTACTTTCTATCTATATAATGGTCAATACACAGAGTGTGAACCATGTGTCAGAAATGTATTTAGGCCATACAGAATACACCATAAGGACTAACTAAGACAGGGCTTCACACTGTGACAAAAATCATACTGAAAATCGACAAAGAGAGCACAAGAAACACAAGGCAGAAGTTACTTGTATTTCAGTACAAACCAATGACATTTTTGAGAACCACTGGACAGTAAAGTCTAAACACGATTAGCTGCTACTACATACTGTACCTTCTACTTTGTAATGGTTATGATGAACTGCTCTTAAACTTTGTTTACTTAGCACACCTAGGGAGTTTTTTATCTTTTTACTAAATTACAGGTTAATTATGGTGACTATATAATTAAATTAATTTCAATTAACTCCTTACCATGATAACGTCCTCTGGAATAGCTTCCTGTTTGTACTGTGTTCCGTACCAGTGCTCTGTCTTATCTGTCTGTCCCTCAAAAGATTTAGAAACTACCGCCACCCTAAAATAAAGAAAGATTAAAGCAAACATAAATATAATTCTCACAAACACATGGCAAAGAAAGGTAACAAAACCTGCTTTTAAATATATAAACTTTATTGAATTATCCAGAGTACACCTATAATGATAGCAATTTATATTTTGGTGCATATCTGCTATTCCATAAAAAGCAAATTTGAGATGAATAGAATAGGATTAGTAAAGAACTTTTAAAGACACTCTGAAGTTAAGATGCATCAAATCTGTATTGTTCTTATTGGTAAGTGACAGAATAATAGCCTTCAGCAATTGTGCTTTTCTTTGTTATTTTGGAAAAAAATCTCACAGCACAAATGATTTCAAGTTACTTTACATAATGAAAAGTGGAAAGGCTCAGCAAAATATGCCCTTCTCTTTCTGCACTCCATTTTTTAATTTGAATGCAAACCAACAAAATACTTTTGCCAGTACACACCCAAAGCAATGTATTAGGGAAAAAAATAACAAGCACATTTATAAAGTTAACCATAAATATCATTGCCTTAAACTATTTCAAAGTGCCTTAGTATTTAAAAGACACTTTTTAAATGACAAAAATCAAATCAAGCAGTTTAGCTCCTTATATCTAAATAAAAAACAAAATTGGATATGTAGCTCAAGATGCATGCCCTTCATATTGATAAAAGATGGCAGACTTTTGTTAATCATTAATCAACTTTAACAATCAAGCAAATAATTTAAATAAAAAAATATATATTTTTCATATTTCAATGTTTTAGTTTAATGAATGCATTACAATTCCTCAAGAAATCTCATAGTACTAGATCCTATTCAGATCAGATTATATTAGGCTCCAGGTACCAGGTCCTGGATAGGAAAATGGATGGATGGCTAGATTTTCTTACTGTGTTTGTGTTAAGGTAGGTAGGTTCAGGGTCCTACAACTGAGCAAGACAAAATGGCATACTAGAATTTAGCACAATCTATCATAACATTAGCTTGTATGACACTAAATAGAGCTGCTGGGTGATTATTGCAATTCCAAGGAGGCTCAATAAATAACATTTTTGCTCCAACAAGGTCTGAGCATATTCCCCAAATGACCCAGTCAGGCAGACTGCTGATGATCTTTCTCTTAAGTAGGACATTAATCAGGATTCATTTTGGGTAGTCTATATCGAGAGAGATGTCTTCAATGTGTAATTCTGAGCTGAGTTATGTATTACATTGTTGGAAAAGCGTAACCTGCCTAGAGATGGGTTCCATTTGATTTCTAACAAATTAATCAAAAGATCCCATTGCCATTGCTGTGTTAGTTACATTGTTTGAAGGTGTGCTATTCCGAAAACACTAGTTTACCACATAAACACAAACTTTCTCTTTGCAAAAGCTAGAGAGTAAAATTTCTATTAGAGGTAGCAAGGAAAGGTTTGGATAATTAAACAACGTGGCATGGTATATTAGTATGCACTGGACAAGGTATAAACTAACTGTGTAACATTCATCTTGACAACATTAATGTGAAATTATGACAAGAAATAGCAGAATAAAGCATTTCTTTGATAGTGGAAAATCCAAAAAAAACTGATAGTCAGAATACTGTAACTGAATAGCCAAATGTAATTCAGTCTTTTAAAGCCACATGCGTAGTCAGTACAGCAAGCATGCGCAAGTTTGGAGTTGGAGTTCAGCTGGCATAAACGGATTTAGAATCGAGTTGTCACACCCACTCCAAACTTTAATTTGAAATATAAAGACTGTTGTGCCTATTATGTGTATGTTGCTTTGTGTTTCACTGTTAGAAGTAGGCAATACAATCTTAAATATCTATCTTTATTATAGGGCATCTGTGTTACATAAGGTCAAACATATAAAAACATTTTGCACAAAAGTGGCAAAAATAAACAAAATACCAAACTAAAAATCTGTTTGACTACAAAAGGCAAGCGAAGCCTAACCAATTTTAGCTACCATGCATCATTTAAGAATACTTTTTAAAAAATAATGAATAACAAAAAAAAAATTTGATTCTGAAAATGCTACTCAAAAACATCTCTTTAAGTTTTTGCTCAATGTATAATTATAAAATCATTTCCGTTTTCTTTTCAATATCCCCAGGTTCCTCTCTCTTCCCAAAACAAGTCTATAACTCCAGAAGAAGAGGTGACAATGTTAACACTAAAGCCGGAAATGGTAGAGAGCACCCAATCTTAAAAAAATATTATCACAACACCCTGTTTATTTTTGTCAACTGTTGTGATATCAATGATTGTGATTACTTTGGAATGATTATTTGCACTCATATAAAAGCTTGTTTTCAAGAATTAAAAAAAAACAATACTTTATACAGTACTACAACTATTGGCAGGTAAAAGGATAATGAAAATGAAGGCATGTCTGATGATTAAAACAAAATTAAGGAAAAAGTATTCATGTATACCTCTTACCAAACTGCGGATGTGCAACTACAAAAGAAAGCAAAAATTAAACCAAAGGTGAAGTGTTCATGAATGTAAGCAGGATTTTGTGCAGCTTAATATACTGACATAACACAACACAAAAAATATAACTATTCGTGATATGCAGGTCTGTAAAAACAAGATTAACTAGTTATTAAACACGATTAATAATGGATATAAAAACTGAAATAACAGAGGAAACATTCTCTTAAAATTCCTGACTGTAGCATTGTCAATTCTCTTATTTACTGCAAAAGTAAAGTTATAAATTATTTCCACCATTTACCCTGAGTACTGCTTTCAAGGTGCAAGTGAAAGTCATTGCAGAAACCTTCTGCTTTCCTTTTATATGAAGTTTACAGACATTTTTGCTCTCTCTAAATATGATAAAGCATCAGTTTGCATATCTGCTCTACTGAATATTTTTTTCCTTAAACTTATTTTGTGGGTGACTTGTGAAGTTCCTTGTGGTGATGTTCTCTGTGAAAGATGCTGTAAGATAAAGTCTATTGAGATGACTCTTCAAATGGGAGGCAAGAGGTGCTTTCATTAAGATACTGCTGATGCACATTTAATATTTTCAATCAAAAATAACTGTCTGTAAAAAAAAATGTTTTATGTAGTGACTTTGTTTTTTTCCTACACTCTAAAGACATTTAATTAAGTTGAATAGCATCTATAAATTGTCCAGCTATGACATATCTGTATTAAGGGTTAGGTGCTTTCATCAAATGATGCAAGAACTTGCAGTAACTTCCGATGATTCAGTGCAGGATAAACTGGGTTCAGGAAATGAAATTCAATGATGACTAGTGGGTACCAATTTGGGACAGAGTGTCTTGCAAGACAATTACTAAAGTCCTGAAAATGAATCTTTATTTAAAAGTGGAACACGATGATTAAGACTTTTTATCTCGAACATGAGACTAACTCAGATAACGTTTGCCATGTATACTGACACTCTGTTCTGTTTACAACAGTGTGTCACTCACTCTATATATATTACACACACACATATATCTGTATATATATATATATATATATATATATATATGTATATATATATATATATATATATATATATATATATATATATATATATATATATATATATATATATATATATATATATATATGTATATATATATATATGTATATATATATATATATATATATATATATATATATATATATATATATATATATATATATATATATACACACACATATACATATATATATATATATATATATACACACACACACTGTATATGTTTCAGATTAAAAAACTTAAGTAGTCTAATAAAACTCGTATTAAACATTTTTGCACATGATAATGATATCTACTTCATATATGTGTACTACATGTTCTTCTGCATTCATTGCAGATCACTCCCTCTGATGGCCTTTTTTTGGCCATCCATGGGGTAATTAACAATATAATCTGCAAAGTTCATTGGTGGGCTGGAAAACACATCTCAGAAACCAAAGAATGTATTTTAAATTGTAATATATACAGTATAATATGTACATTACATTTAAAACACACAATTGTTTTAAGTTTTTTCTTTTTTTCAGTTCTATAAATTCTATAATGGACAGAGAGAGGGGGCTGAATAGTGCAACTAGAACTCACCCAGGACATTCATAAGTCAAATTTAAAACAACATCGATAGGTGAAGTTGTCTTTTGTCCACAAAGAGAGAGTATGGTGGTTTGGGCACTGGAGTAAATATTAAATTGAACACCTTTAATAACACACAATTAAAATCTGTGAGAAAATAATCCTGCCTTTTTTCCCTGTACCACCATTTCCTTGATTACACTCAAATATTCTAATGAAAAAAATAAATAAATGGAGGTATAATTAACACATTTGTTTTGGGAAATTGTGCAGTCATAAGGCTGTTCAAGCTCTTACTAACATTAAAAACAGTATTTGGCAACTGGAAGGACTACAGTTTGAGTGACAGTTCAAGGCATCTCCTTATAAACTAACCTGACATTCTCTGGTCTTAGTTTGTCCAAAACCATCTCAATTAAATCAGGTCTAAACTCTTCCAGAAGATATTCAGCAGCTAACACTTCTTCTAGAGGGTAGTACTGAAATGTAAAGAAAGCATAGTTATCATACTAAGTTAGGGACAAAAAGTTCAGCAAGCATCAGTTGAAAGATTAATCAAAAGTTGTCAAGTCAAACAGAAAAAACACTTAATTTACTATACACTTCAATTGTATAGCTAGCTACATGATGAAAATTATTGCCTTTGCTGAAATATGTAGTGGCCACTACCTGTTGCTTTTTTGGTAGCTTAAAATTAGAAGACTTTCTTATGTGAGAAGCAGAGCTGAAAAAAGAAAGTAAATCAAAAACTAGAAAATAGGAATAATGAGTAAAGTGCAAGCCATTTCATATTATACAAAAACACAAGATGTGTATAAAAAACAATAGCACATAACTCAACGATGGAGAAACAAATCTAATTGGGTTTTGTTAGCTTATGTTGCTCCATCCTTTGACACTGATGTAAAACGTCTTGGAATTTCAAAGGCTGGTATGTTTGTAAACAAAACCAGAATATTACCAAAGAAAACACACAATAGGGAGATGTCACAGTGTTTTCACATACGAAGCATTGACTTTTAAAGGAGTAGACCAATTTTAAAAAGGACTTAGCCAATGACATAAAGAGTTCAAGACTAGTCTAGACGATTTCAAGGACGTGGGTTTTGTAAGTTTAGATTTTTGAAAAGTGTATGAAACTTAGATGGACTTTAAAACAAGGCAGCTCCTCTCCATTCAAGTCAAGTCCTGTTACCACTAAATGTACTTATGTGCATTCCACTTCACATATGCTTTTTATCCGACAAACAATGGGTCCACTGGCAACTTTTCAGAAGAGTAAAACTCCCATTAGGATATCTTTGTATCTTTATTGTTATGTTTTTGCCTTGCTGTTTTCAGCGTCCCATCTATAAAATTGTTAATGCCTTAAATGCATCTTTTAGATTTACATAGAATGTGCAAAATAATAATTAATAAATGCAGGGAATGCAACATTCAATCATTTCTGCACTTTAATGATTTTTTCTTTTAGAAAAAATAACACCTTTTTTAAATATCTCTATACAATACACTGTACATTGGTCTGAAAAAGTATTTACCCCAAAACAATTTTTACATTTTATTTTCTCACTTTCAAAACTTAAAATATATTACAGTAAGACATTTTCCAGTTGATCTAAGATGCACAATGCACATCAAGCCAAATCAAAAGAAACAAAATGAAAACCTTTAACAATTTTCTAAAAAATATTTGCAATGAGTCAGGGATATGCATATAGCGGCTAACAGATTTGAGGAGGCTATAAGGCCATCTCAAAGGCACTTTAGATACTTCAGAGCACAATGCAGTCCATCATATGGAAGTAGAAATAATCTGAAACTATAGCCACACTGCCTGGTCAGACCGGATATCTAAATACAGTTTCAGAACAAGAAGAAAACTTGGTAGGATACTGTTTCACCAGTTCTCACTCTGAATAAGCTGCAGAAGTCAATGACCGAGACCGGACAGGATGTTCACAGCTCAACAATCTCCAAGGCATTGCACAAAAACAATCTTTATGGAAGAGTGGCAAGGAATAGATTATGGCTGAAAATAATATACATGTCCTTGTCTAAAGAATTAAGAAGATACTGCAAAGCTGTGATAGAATGTATTTGATCTGACAACTATTTTGGCTTGAACACTGACCTATGTGCGGTATAACTGTAACACTGCATATTAGTCAGATAACACCATCCCCAGTGCAAAATGCTGTGGTGGAAACATCATGTTGGAGGAAGGCTTTTCAGCAGCAGGGACTGGCAAACTGGTCAGAATTGTTGGCGAAATGAATACTGCACAATAAAAATTGATTTTGGTAGACAACCTGCTTAAACTGGCAAGGAAGTTTGTATGTCAACAAGACAGTGACCTAAAGCACACTGCCAGTGCCAACAAGTAGTATCCTTGTCTGGCTTAGTAACAGTCCTGACCTTACCTATCCAAAATCTGTTGTGAGACCTTAAATTGCTGCCAACTTTCAGCCTCCGGTCTAACCTGGCACCACTCAGAATTTTTGGAAGTCGAAATGCACAAATTTTGCTTCATTACATTGTGCAAAATTAATGGCAATAAAGCAATGAAGAATGAATACATAGAGATTTTTGACATTTCAGTTTTTGTGATATCAATTTTTGTTATTAATAATTTTCTTTCATTTTTGGGCAATACTGTGAAAAAGAGTTCAATTTATAAACAAAAAAATCCTAGTCAAACTGATCAATTGGTGTCAGTCATTTAAGTGAAAATGTATAAATGTGGGTGTATATGAAAAAGTGCATTTTTGTGTTATTATTTAATCAGATACACTGGATGCAAGACACCTAAGGAAAAAAATGAATACTTTAGATTGATTTGTATTCTTGCTCATCATTGTGATTTTATTCCTCCAATGTCAAGTTCACTTTTCTTCCACTTAAACTTTTATTTAAAAAAAATGCATACTTACATGCAGCAGACCAGCTATTTTTGAAGTGTATCCACGAGGTCTCTCCTTATCTTTAAATCTAAAAGCTACATTATTCAAATCCTGTAATTAAAACATAATGTACATGAAAAAGTTTAAGTTGTTTTACCATTAAAACAGCAAAAAGTAGAAAAGGGAATGTGTCAAATCATCTGTTACATCTTACAAATACCAAAGATTTAAAGCAAACGTAAAAAGTTTTTAACTCATTCTGTAAATAATAGAAGCGAAATTGAAAATAAACATGCATTTACTTCCACTTTATCAAAAAACCAAAGTACTGCACATTTCAAAGAATATCACATTAGCATCTTTAGGGTGTGAATACAAATTGCAGATTGCTGGCTGAGGACTTGACAATGTTTCAGTTCAAATAGCTTATAAAAAAGAAGGAATGGTACACCTTGCATTCTTGGAAGACCCACTCCTGAGGACCTTCAGTCCGAAGCTTCTGAATGTATTGAAACATGTGAAAAATGATATCATCGACATGTACTGAAAAAAAAAAAAGTATCATATAAGCAATTACATTTATACATATCTCAATACAGAAGCTACTTTTACTAACCTCTTACTAACTCAGAGAAAAAATACATTTTCATTGGTACTGATTATCGTTTGCTTGTTCACTGTTAATTTACAGTCCTCCATCAGGTTTAACTTTAAATCACTGTGAGGTGTACAATGCATTTTTTTCAAACAGTACAACATATTTTGTAAGTAAATCTCTGTTTACCTTTGCAGTGATCATTTTGTTAGAATTGACGAGTAAATAAGGAACATGTAACTTGATTTTAAATTAGTAGTTTTCAATCTGTCTACTTTAATTGACGCATCCAAACATTAAATAATCTTTCACCTTGGCACCTTTTTCATAAAGAAGATCAATTTTACTGCCGCCAAGTGGAAATTTGTTTTTAAATTAAAAGATCTTTGGTCATTCATAGATGCATGCCTTTGATTTGCAGTGGAATCAAGGAAAAGATGTGAACAGAACTATATCTTTGTTTATTCTACAAAGAAATTCCAAAATGGCCTGGACAAAATTTATTGGAACCCTTTAGACGTCATAAGAAATAACTGCATTGTAGTGATACTTCTACCAGACTAATTTCTTTTACAGTAATTAGCATCATGGGTGTCTTTAATTTTAAGGGAGAAAAGTTCTCACAAAGTCATTTTATGTCAATAAACATGAATAGGAAGATTGTTCATGTGAAGAAGGAGAAAAAAAAAAAACAAGAAAAACTTCAAAACAGATCAAAGCTGATGTTCAAGCTGAACAGTTGGTTACTGTCTGAATGAAGATGGGTTCATAGTATGAGACCCAGAAAGACCTCTTTTCTAAGTGAGAGAGAAAAAAAATGCCTAACTAGAGTTTGCCAAAATGCATGTTAATACACCACGGTTTTTCTGAGAGAAACAAAATGTATAGCTTTTTAGTAAATCACTGCATCATTTTGTTTATAGAACCAAAAAGAAGCTTTCAAATAAAACAACATTATCCCCACAGTGAAATATGGAGAAAGCTCAGTGATGTTCAGGGATTGCTTTGCTGCCTTTGGCACTTTATGCCTTGAATTGGTACAGGGCACAATGAAATCAGGAAGGGCATTTGGAGCCAAACATATAGCCTGGTGTCAGAAGGCACTGACTGTCTCAGCTACACGCCAAGGGGGCACAAACACTGGACCACTCTGAAGTGGGCTGCTAAGAGGCCGACTCTGAATTTTACTTAATATCTGTTCAGTGAGCTGACACTCAGAGTTGGGAGATGGCACCCATCAAATCAAAGAACTGGCACAGAATTCTCAAGAAAAGTGGGCCAAATTACCAATCAAAAAGTGTGGAAATCTCATTTTGAGCTACAGAAAGGGCTTAATTGCAGTTACTTTCTCTGAAGTCTATACTATGAAACATTAGGATAAGGGTACAAACATTTTTGTTCATGCTATTCCCATTTATTATATAAAATTATCTCTCATAAATTAAAAGCAAATTATCTATTCTACTAAATTTTAAATAAAAATGGCAAATGCCAAATACTATTGTCAGTTTGAACATAGTTAAGGGAAGTGGTTTTCTTTTTTTTTTTTTTTGAGGTGTAATACCACCAGTATTTCAGCCCAGACAAAAACAGTATTATTTAGTTCATACATAAGACATGATAAAGACATAAAATGTAAAACAAACATGTGTATTACAAGTAAAAACATACTCTGGAGCTTCCAAATCATGAGAACACTCTAACAGCACAGTTTTCTGTCAAGGTGTTAACTAGAGACTGTTGTATTTCAAAGTGAGCTGTTTAACTACAGCGGAAATAAACAGATTCTGCCTTTGGCTGTTCTAAATTTTAAAGTCATGTATATTCACACATAGGACAACAACTTTAAGCAGGCCTTTAGACATGTATTTCTGCATTAGATGTTTGCCTTCCAATACAAGCCTTAAAACACAGTTGACCAGAAAAGAACAGACCAGATAATGGCCAGCTGTGGAATTTAAACCACTGGATCTGTGAAAAAGTGGCACTAACCACTGTTTTCCTAAGGTCATTTATATTCATATTCACAGTGAAAGAGAACGCATGCATTTAAAAAATAATTAGCAAGTTAAAATTCATATAAACAAGTTAAAAAACCATAATCATAACAAAAACACACTGAAATAATTTCTGTCAGTTTTTAGGAAAAGACAAAACAAAATTCAAGAAAACTCTTATCAATTATTTAATTTTAACCAACAATGTGTTCTAGTGCATTGTTAGCCAGTTACATAAATAAATTCAGAAACGTTACAGCATCGGTCTCTGGCAATAAGCAGTAGTTATTGGCTTAGTTAATATAGCATTCATTTGTTAGACTTCTTTTTAATAACTAACAGAATAACACTTATTGACACATTAAGATCTGTATAATGCAAAATTAAGCTACAACTGTTTTACTAATGCCTGATTAAAATCAATGCAACTGCTATATGTGGCTTTATGTGTGCATATATTGCACCATAACTCATTGTGGCAGAGTAGTTTGTGCAGTGCAGTGACGATACTTACAAAGGCCTTCTTCTGTCAGGTCCACATTGATTATGAAAAACATAAAACCTTTTGCACCTTCCTTCTGTCCACCAACTAGAGTATTTACCCAACCTTTAAAAAAAATACATAAGCATGCTTCATAAATCAGAAAATACCAAAGTACTTTCACAGTTTATAATATTTTGCAGCTACATTAAATTTTCCTTACTAGAAACATTAATGAGGTAGGAGTGCTTTAGAGAGGTACAGTAGGTGATACAAGGTCAAATTCACCTCTAACTGCAAATGAATATTTAAAAGTTTATAACAAACAATTTTTAATGTATCAATATGTACTGAACCTTAACCTATTATACGTCATACATTTTTTTAAATCTGCTAAAGTCTATATACCAGTTAGCCCTGAAATATGTTTTTAGACAAATTTTTTTACTATCATTTATAACAAAACAAAGATTAGTCAGTTATACAGTTTAATTGAATCTATGTTTTGTTGACTCCCCTGTGAATGCTGCACCATTCTAAAAACCTTAGAGAGCACATTTTTGAAATGTTAAAACAACTCTTCTTTACCTATTTATTTAAATTTTCTCAGTGTGCCCTGAGATTCATTATAATGTTTGTATGTACAGTATGGCTTTCCTGATCCCTACTGTTTCAGATTGAGTTGACACAGACGCTACACAACTAGGGTGGCAATGATACTACAACTTCCGTGGTCAAAACCAACACCAATGAAATTTTATGATATTCTGTACCCATTTTGATATTATGGCAAAAATACAACATGTCTGATTGAAATCATGGTGGCATGCACCCTGATACCAATTAATGTGAAATTGTGACTTTAGGTGTGCAAATTAATTTTTTTCATTTTTTCACTGCCATGCCTCTCTCTCAATAAAGCATTCCACAAAAACACATATCCTGCAAACCTCAGACTATACCACTTTTACTATTAGTAAATAAATTTATACGGATTTACTTCCGACTTGCACCTAATATTGCCAGAATGTTGCAATTTCATTCCCCAAGAGCTAGAAACTGAATTAAACAGGTCAGAAAATGGACATCTGGATATGAATTTTAGCACAAAAATAACTTTTAATGTATGTGAAGTATTTAATGAGAAAAGAAAAAAAAAATATTTGTTTGAACATGTCAGTAAGTTGCAAATATCCCTCCAAGGATTCATTCACAATTAAGTCAGAGGAGCTGAATAGAGATCACTGGTGTATAAATAGTATTTTCTGTCACTACCTGCCTTAGCACTACTAAATTCACAAGATAAATGTTCCTGAGCTCAGTTAAAAACATGTCTTATTAAACAATATTTAGAGAAACACATTCTGAGCGGCTTTGATATTCAAAGTGAAGTAGTTCCTTCCTATTCTTTCATTCACTTTTCTTACTTGCTAACTACAGGGATCATGAGGAGACTGAGCATATCCTAACAGCATCAAGCACATAACAAGCAATGTCTTTAAATGCAGGGAAAGTAAATACTGCTCTTAGAATGAGCTTTATTTTAAATAATTTAGTGACTCACACATGCAATGTGTGGACTTTTAAGATTTTGTTATGGCTTGAGATTCAGGACAGTGATTCAAAATAAACTAGCTGAAAAAAGCCTGAAGAAAAAAAAAAAATATATATATATTTTGAACTTGACAGAAAAGAAAAACTTATCAGTTACTTTAGCTTAAAATTCTACAGATTAAAAGGTGATGAGAAAAAATGGTTTTCTCAAAAAATAAACAGCATGTATTTTACAAGAGTAAATTAGAAGAAAGGGAACAACATGAGTCTTCTGGCACAACATGACTATGAAAGACTTACTAGGACTACTGTGAATAAGAAACAATTTAGTCATGCAGAAATAAAGTTTTATCAAATTTCAGAAGTAAGCCATCTGAATGCTTAAGGCCAGAAGTAATCTACTTCATACAAATAATGCCACAATTTTATTTAATATGCTGGATATGAAGGAGTGCATGAGGTGTTTTTTTCTCTGCAGCATGATGTAAACTCTGCCAGGAGTTGTGTGGGATGTTCACGCTGACACTATGAAGACAATTAAAGGAGTAAACAGATAGCTGAAATTAAAATGATATAATCAGCATTCAGAACACAGTTGCTGAGCTGTGTGTAAAATGGGAACAAAGCCAATAAACATTTTTAAAATCAGTGGACGGCAAGGCTTGTTCTTAGTAAGCATGGCAATTAAACTATCTCCACTGATTCCTTACATAATTTACACCTCTGCATTTTTCTATTGTTAAGAAAGGATATATACTTTCACTTATCACCCAAGCGTAGAGCATTTACATATATTTTTTAGGTTTTAAAAGTTCTACTTGCAGAGAATAAAACAAAAGGCTCTAAAAACTGTAGTTAATTCCTACATTAAAGGGTATTTATTTCGGGTAAATGATTTTCCCGCAAATTACACTGAACAAAAAAAGAAGTTAGATTAAAACTGCTTCAGGGTGTAAGATATGATGTATACATGTATTCATGTTTGCAGGAAGCCAAAGCATTTTCTGACAGCTCTAGGCAAAGGTGTATTTGATGTTGTAGCCTTTTCAGGGTGCCAGTCCATCACAGAGCATACATATGTACGTACCCACACTTGGTTCATTGTAGGGTAACACATTAACCTAACATAATGCACACTTTGGTGGTGTTGAAGGAACACAGGAGTACCCAGACAAAAACTCACAAAGACAATGAATGGGTACAGATCCACGAGGCAGTAGCACTAACCACTCCATTAAAATATAACATTAATATTCAAAAATATAATGTAATATATAATAACATGCATGTTTATTGAACCCCTATTCCTGCTGATTTAAAACAAATCTTTATTAGAATTAGAGGTGCTGATTAATCACAGCTAATTCATATGATTAACATATTAAAATTTTCGATGATTACATTTTTTAACGCAATGCCAACATATTTATTAATTTAATCCGCTTAGTTTGACCGCACTTCATAAAGTCTTAATAAAGCAGCAACAAATTAATCCAAGGCTATTAACAGTAGTATTGTTACACCAGGTCAGTTTCGCTTGATTCCTTCTTGTGTTATTTCTTCACTGTAATCAACACACATCAGATGAACCACCCTGAAGGAAAATCTGAATGCACGAACTGTCATCACTCTGAAGTTGAGCCACTGATGCTGTGCTCCTCCTCCCTGAAATCAATTATTCAGCAATATACACTTAAGCAGCAAATTGACATTGAGTTGGTCCCATTGCAGTGGTGGATGTAAGAGGAGGATAAATGTCTAGTCCTGGATAAGTTAGCTAGAATATATTTAGCATTTACTTTTTAAAGTGGCGAGTAACTTAATTTATTGATGGAAGAACAGCAGCATTTAAAAAAAAAACACAAAAAAAAAAACAACATGTACAAGAGGCAAATGTGATGGCGTGCCCCTTCTTTGCAGGGTTCAATCCAGTAACCTATAAAGTGTCAGTTTAGTTTAAATCCAGCTATTTGTGTATAAGATATGTTAAAACAGTGTGATCGGGTGGCACAGTGGCTAGTGTTCATATTGCAAATCTTTGAGGCTTGTGTTGAGGAAGGAAAATGGGGATTGAAGTTATTTACTTCACAGCACCTGATGAATTAAACATTTTCTGAATGGGAGAAGCAGTTGACTGCTACATTTAAATTTAAAATAAGAATTAACGTACCCAATGATAGAACTGATGTTTTAGGAAATAAAGGCTTAAAATAAAGAGCACTAAAACTTGCATAACAAAACAAACAGCATTGAATCCTGCTTTATATTATCCTCTTGATCAAGAATCAAGAACGCAATATTGTTTTCTTCTTTTTCTTCATGAAAATGGATGTTTTTAATTACAAGTATGGGTTTCATTTTTCTACTAGAAGGAAAATTAACACACTATTTCCAACACATTCATTTTTTTAGTAACTATATAACACATTTAGTTATTGTACTCTCTTTGTACATAATGAGTAATGCAAGGAAGTTCATGTGTTTGGTTAATCGGATATACAATTAAAATTTTTGTTTTTCTTTGGAATTGTTTCAATTTCATTATTTGCATTTCTATTTTAAAGCTTCATTAAAAACAATATTTTCTGGAGACACATCATGACAACGCAACGTATAACTGCCCGTGAGTGACTATTGTTTCTGTTTCTTTAATAAATAATTCAACTTTTTCTAATGTTTGTCCTTGCGATTTTATTGATTGTCATAGCAAAAGTTATTCTCATGGTAAACTGTAAACATTTTAATACAAATGGCATATCACGATCTCCTTTGGTGTGTAATGTTATTCTCGGAATATATACATTACCTTTCTTTTTGCCTGTTAAAATTTGCATCACTTCTCCGTGATCATCAATATACACCTGACTGAATTGTGTATTCTTTGAAATTCAACTTGTCGTTGTTTTAACCGTTCCATGACCACAGATTCTCATAGCGTTTGGTCCATTATTATGTAAATCCACGTTTTGTGCATTGAATGATTCGAATGTGAAAAGACTTTGTTGTCTACTCTTTGCCTTTTATTTCTGACCTCGATCTGTCCTGCTATTTTTTCAATTACACCTGGTTCTGATGATTAATCACCTTTTGTTTGCGGTAGTGCGATCTTTTCTATCTTTTCTTTGATACTGTAGCGAGTGACGTGATAAAGTGTCACAGAAGTTCACATCTTGCCTGAAGAAGGGGCCTGAGTTGCCTCAAAAGCTTGCATATTGTAATCGTTTTAGGTGTCATTTTGCTTGGCTTTTCTCTACATTCATAATGGCTAACACGGTACAACACCCTAGTACTACTTGAACAATCGGCAACTTTCTAACCACAAACACAACTTTCTAGCACCCTCTCCAACCCCCCTTCCCCCAGGTCTCGCTCCCGCTTACCGCATCAATCAATACCCCGCTATCAGTCTTCCATACTGTACTCCGCCCACCCTCATTAGGACCTAAGAGTCACTTAAAACCAAAAAGACCTCAACCTGGCTGGGACGCTACAATACTTTCCTAATTTTACTGCTTTCATATTCTGTACCTTTCTCTGCATGTGTATCTCACCATCATTTGTTTGAGCCTTTCGAATTCCACTGCTTTCAAAATCTCTCATCTGCCTATTTTTCTCTCCAACGCCTTTGGGTCTCTATTCTCCGTATTGTCCTTATACGCTTTATATGTGCTGAGAGCATAGGATGTGTGTGTGCTACGTGTTTTTACATGACTGAGTGTTTTTTGAAGGGTGTGCTCTTATATGATATCTTTTGTAAGTAGGGTGTGTCTTGCAAGAATCTCATGTTCCACGTCCCCGCGAGACATCCTTGGGACAATCTCTTGGCACCAAGTCTCATGTTTACGGAGACAGTCCGTGGCAAGTCTCTTTTGTCTTGCAAGTCTTTTAAATGTCTTTCGAGAACTTCCGAGAAGATCACGTATTGTCGCCTTGCTTTTGCTTTCCAGGATTTTTTTTTTTATAACAGAGAGATGTTTCTTCACACTGGTCCCTTGCAAACATTTGTTATCTGTATCTGGACATATTGTTAAGAAAAAAGAGAGCATCCCTTGAATGACCAGTGCATATAAGCAATAATGTGTTTTTCATCTTCATGTCATTTTAAAGAAAGAATTGCTGACAGAATCAGTCAAAGTGCTAGAATAAATTGTATTGCGATGTTGCTCTCCAAAAACAAAAAAAAAAAAATACTTTGAGCTAATGACTGATTAGTGTTTCACTGTTTATTCAATTTTTCTCTAAACTTTTCTATAAATTGAAATAATTTAATATGCATAACCTTGTTATGATTAAAACTACTTTGAATTAGAAATTAATCACTCAGTTATTTCTGCATTATAGAACAATATTACTGTACTTCAAGTAAATAAATAAAATTTCAATTAATATACAGTTCATTTCAATTAAAATTGTAATCATGTGAATATTTGCGATTACATTTTTAAATGGAACAACAGCACTAATAAAAATATGAAAATATTTTCCAGTGAAATAACAATGCAAAAAAAGAACATTTTATATTTTCAGAAAAACCTACCTTTTGATTTTAACTCGGACAATAAGCTTCCAGGACCTTCATGTCCAATGAGGTGACCAAGATAATGGCCAGGGTTTGATTTATAATATTTTTGAAGATCTGGGATAGGAAAAGTGACATAGAGGTTTCGAATATCCTTAATAGGCACCACCTTGTACATTTGCTGCAGAGAAAAAATGGTAAACAAAACTCAAATGCTTGATATATGTGCAAACTTGTCATCTAACACTATGGATGTCTTAACAATTATACCAGGTACATAAGGAAGCAATGTGATACATAAAGATTTAACGTCAAGAATTTTAACTGAAATTTGTTGCATGCGATTTACAAGTACAGTTTCATGTGAAGTTTTTGGCACCCCAGTAAAATGTATCATCTTGTTGACATTTGAAATAAAAATAGGAAACACAACTTTGAGAGCAAACAGGTATATACTGAATGTATAGTTTTATGATATACATATTTATATTTTTGGATTTTTTGGCTTATTTATTAATTTTAGGGTTTTTAACAGTGTTTTATGGTAGCAAGATGGGGTAGGTATTATTGGGTGGTTTTAGACAGTTGTTTTAGATAAGACAGTAAGAGCATGTCCAACATGATTCCGATCTGAGTTTATCTCAGAGGATGCCAAGATAAGCTTGTAGTACAAGTCTCTTTTGTACGACTCCGATTGGAGTTTACCATTGATGTTTTCAATAGCTTGCATAGAGAAAAAGTGGGCTAATTTTATAATTAATGGTTTTAATAACACACCCTCTTTGGCAAAAATCACAGTTTGGAAAAAATTCTTTGTACCCAGCAATGAATCTTTGAATTCTTGTTTTGGAAATGTTTCCCTGTTCCTCCTTGCAGATCAATTCAAGCTGTGAAATATTTTTGGTCTGTCTTGTGCGAACAACATGTTTAAGATCTATTCATATATTTTTCAATGATGTTCTAGTCTAGGGACTGTGATAACCATTCCAGAACCTTCACCTTATGTTTCATTAGACATCTCTTAGTCGATTTAGAAATGTTTTTGTATCACTGTCTTGTTTTAGATGCTATTATTATATTAATTTCAGGTTCATGACTGACATTCTCCTTGAGGATGTGTTGATATTTAGTGTAATTCATTCTTCTTTGTATTTTCATAATGTTTCCTGTCCCACTACTTGCCACAAAATTACAAAGCATAACATATTTAATAGTTGGCAAGGCATTCTTTTCTGCAAATGCTGCTCCTTTTTCTCCAAAAAAAAAAATTTGTGGTTGTGGCTGAAGAGTTTGATTTTACCTTCATCTGCTTACAGCACTTTAAAATGCCACTTTACTCTTATGCAGATTTTCTAGCACACTTAACAGATTGTTTTCATATGAAGAATGTCCATGTAAAGTAACGCTGCACAGAACATTGATCTAAAGAACTCTGAGACCTTTAAATGAAGTAAAATATGCAAGATATTCAATTACAAATGTAAATGCCATGCTAATGGTGATTTTAATATTTATATTCACTCTGGAACTCAGTAAAGTAAAAGTGTGTAAAGCAGCTCAATACATAACATATTCCCGCTACTGAATCTAAGGAAGGTTTCTTTACACGATTTAGTGGTTCAGTGCATAATTCAAATAGTAGTAGAGTGCAGTGACCACTAGAAATGCAACATTTATTTATATCTTACTTCAACGTAAAATGTTATCAATACAATATACTAATAGTTTGCAACAAATCTATTAATTTAATTTAGTATTTTTAACAATTTATATTAGATTTGAAATGTAACATTAAAATACTATTTAAAGTAAAATCTGTTAGCTCTTATGTGAATAAGAGAAACATGAAGTTTATAGTATGGGATTCCTACTCAGTAATCAACTATCAAAATAGCAAAGGAGGACGTTCTGTATATATCAAGTTATTCTGTTATTTTAGAACCTACTGTACCTATAGAATACATTTTCCATACTATTATTGATCAACACTGCTCAAAATGAATCTGTTGTAGTGAGTGAAGTGAAATTTGAAAACTGCTGTTTCAGATACTAGGGTGCATTCACACCTCTCTCAAAAAAAAATAATCTGTGGTGTTGCACAAGTTGCCATTAAAGTATTACAAAATCATGTTAGTTCTTGAAAATTAACAAAGCCCTATTGTATAAGGAATTTAGTTAGGTACTGAGCTCTATTATTTTAAAAACAACATCAGCAACACCAATTATCATTCAGAATGAAAATTCTTCATGTGAAAAATTAGGCTACACCAGCCTGTGACACCTTGGTAAAGATTCTTTCAAAACCCAGACAATTAAGTTATTCAGGTCAGCTCACAACAAGTAACAAAGGCTTTAAGCAGTCTGTGTGAACAGATATACACCACAGAATAAAAAAAAACATTGCAACAAAAAAAGAAGACATTTCATGAATATATATGTATTACTTTACATATTAGCAGTCATTATCAGGCATTTCAACACAATAAAGCATAAAGTAAATGAAATATTTCTAACACTTCTTTCTTACCCTAAGATGCTCTTTTTGAAAAGGGTGTTCTGGAAATTCTGGAACTGGCACATTTTTGTTTTCCACCATTGCAAAGAGATTCACCACCATGTTAGTCAATTCATCCAAGGACTCTGGAAAAGAAAAAAACATTAGTTCTGATTACACTGTTATTCTACCCAAAACAATATATAAAAGTCTACAACTTGTAATAAAGAAACTACTAAGCTATATTACATAACAAGTCACAACGTTTGCATTTAATATGTAACTCAAAGTAATTGAAGTCTGTTCTTCATGGTGTAGAGAGTCATTCTTCTCTTAAGAGTTAAATGGCTGGGAGCTTTGTGCTCCTTGTAGTTTACCCTTGGCAAAATCACCAAGAGTGGGAAGATTTAAAAGTGATTCTTATGTTGATTTTACCAAATTAAAAACATATATACTCAAGCCTGGGGGTTGAAAGGTGATCCAGTTGGTAAAAACTCCAAAAAAAGCCATGTAGAGAGACTGAAGAGTCTCACCACCTGCAAGGTGAAAGGTGTGGTTTGAGGTGACAGGCTAGTCATTAGGAAAAGCATGTGTAAGCTAAGTCCTGACATTACGTACCCTGGTAATGCAAAATGATTTGTGGGATCAGCCAGCTCACTTCATTAGCAGAGAAAGAGCTGGATAGCATTCAGGAGTACCAGGTACATACAAACAGACTCATTCAATATCCATCTCTGAAAAAGACTTTCCGAGCATGGTGGTTTCCCACCCACTGTAAAGTTTGTGCAAAGTAGAGAACAGAAGTGAGTATGGAGACATTTGGAATCTGAATTAGTGAATGGGAAGGCTGCTTTATGTCAGCTTTCCTAAGGACACCAACAGTGATACCCAAAGAGTGTGACTATGAGAAATGATAAGTAGAGTGGTGAATTGTAGTTGGATTTCAGTGAATATCATGGTTTATTCATAACTAGGCACCATGTATGAATAGGTGTTTGGTCAAAAGAGTACAGTCATGGCCAAAGGTTTTGAGAATGACACAAATATTAATTTTCACAAAGTTTGCTGCCTCTGTTTTTATGATGGCAATTTGCAAAACTCTACATTGTTATGAAGAGTGATCAGATGAATTGCAATTAATTGCAAACTCCCTCTACCATGAAAATTAACTTAATCCAAAAAAAAAAAAACATTTCCACTGATGTTGTGAAGAAGGCTTCAGGGCACCCAAGAAAGTCCAGCAAAAGCCAGGACTGTCTCATCAAGTTCATTCAGCTGTGGGATCAGGGAACCACCGGTGCAGAGCTTGCTCAGGAATGGCACCAGGCAGGTGTGAGTGTATCTGCAGGCACAGTGAGCCAAAGACTTTTGGAGAATGGCCTGGTGTCAAGAAGAGCAGCAAACAAGCAACTTCTCTCCAAGAAAAACATCAAGGACAGATTGATATTCTGCAAAAGGTACAGGGATTGGACTGCTGAGGACTAGGGTAAAGTCATTTTGTATGATGAATCCCCTTTCCGATTGTTTGAGGTATCCGGAAGACAAGATTGTCCAGAAAAGAAAAGGTTAATGCTACCATCAGTCCTGTGTCATACCAACAGTAAAGCAACCTGAAACCATTCATGTGTGGGGTTACTTCTCGGCCAAGGGAGCGAGCGCACTCACAATTTTGCCTAAGAACACAGCCATGAATAAATAATATTACCAAAACATCCTCGTAGAGCAACTTCTCCCAACCATCCAAGAATAGTTTGGTGATGAATAATGTTTTTTCCAGCATGATGGAGCACCATGCTATAAGGCAAAAGTGATAACTAAGTGGCTCGGGGGAACAAAGCATCAAAATTTTGGGTCCATGGCCAGGAAACTCCCCAGACCTTAATCTCATTGAGAACTTGTAGTCAATCCTCAAGAGGCGGGTGGACAAACAAAAACCCCAAATTCTGACAAACTCCAAGCATTGATTACGCAAGAATGAGCTGCCCCATCAGCCAGGATTTGGGCCAGAAGTTGATTGACAGGCATGCCAGGGTGAATTGCAGAGGTCTCGAAAAAGAAGGGCCAACACTGCACTTGACTCTTTGCATAAACTTAATGTAATTGTCAAGAAAAGCCTTTGAAACTTATGAAATGCTTGCAATTATATTTCAGTATACCATAGAAACATCTGACAAAAGATCTAAAAACAATGAAGCAGCAAACTTTGTGAAAACCAAATATTTGTGTCATTCTCAAAACTTTTGGCCACGACTGTACACATTATCAGAGTATCTTTAACTAAATATCAATTACCAATGTCTATTAATTCCAAAGAGGACATATATACAAGATGCTTGAAAAAAAGACAGTTGCTGAGCTACCAAGTGTTCACAAACTAGGGAGAGGTCAAGGACATGAAACCCAGCACACTGTAAATCCAAAAAATCTCTTGTAGACATTAACTTTGAGGAAAGACGTTAAGTTTAAAAAATGTTTTCCAAGGGTTTACGATTTCACTGAGAGGCACAAGCAGGCCAAAAAGTTTAATAGCTATGACAAAAAAAAGAAAAGCTGCAGTGTGGGAGGTGTTCAGTATGAATGACTTTTAAGTTCATGGCCCATACCTCGGGTCACTGCAACTCGTCTGTAGAAAATGCTGAAGTTGCCTGATATAATGTGAATACAATTACAAAATTAGTCATCACTATTGCAACTAGCATAAATGTGTGGTGAACTAATTTGGCTAACATGTAGAAGCATTTTCCCAGTCAATAGCAGGATATTGTATGTGAGGTACTATAAGAGTACAAGTTTAAGGCTGCTGGATCATGCCATTCAGTCCCTTTCTTGTGCAGTAAGAGTTATGTTTTCATAATACAGAGCATAGCCAGACCCATTAAAGGAGAATGTCAGATTCTAATAATTGTGCATCAAGCACTTCTTTAACCATTAATAGGCAGAATATCAAGATTCAGTAAGGCCTTCAAAAATATACAGTTTGGGGAGTGATGACTCCAAGTGTGCAATTTGAATGATACTGTTTTCTTGGCCTGATCTGACAGTCATCTCTAGCATGCACTGGAACAGTTCACAATCCAGTGTGATGCAGCTAATATGAAAATCAGCTTCTAACATAATGCTCTCTACTAATAAGTAGGGGGTAACATCCCCAAATAAAGGAGTTAAGATTGACCAGGTCCAACTTAGAATAGAGTAAAAGAAACTGTGAGATTAACCCACAGATAAATTCTATAACAAGAGCACTACAGCTATTATATTAAGTGGTGGCAATAAAGCAGAACGTAATTTCTCAGATGAAACTTGTAGTTAACTGCTCAGCCTATATTCTCCTTTTCACTTATAGTCTGAATCTTTGCAGGATTACTGAAAGAACAAGTGTGATTACAAGAAGCCAAGATAAGCAAATTGCATAGTTTTGGTGGGCTCACTTGTCATGACAATGTAAGGCACTCAAACTCAATGTGAATCCACTAATGCTCCAAACTATGAGATAAGTTGTATATTTAGTGTGAATGGCACAGTTTCACATTTGGAAACTACTGTGTGCTCAAACAGATTTTTTACTGATAGCCAATAACCTGTTGCCTGCTGGAGCTAATTACCATGGTTTACAGATACAGCAAGTTCAGCCTTGAACGTTTTTTTTTCCTGCATTTTATTGTCGTATGTAAGACATTTTCATATTATGATTATGAGGTGAAACCAAAGAAAATCTCAATCAATTAGATCAATTGATTGACTTCTGCCTCTAGAATCATTTACTCAATGAACCTGCCAATCAGAAATATTTAAATTGTTATATTGTTCTTAGAAGGAGGACATGTACGTACTTCCCTCTTTAAACAAATATGCAGTAGAGAATTTCAAAGCTGAGGATACTAAAGAAAAGAAAAATGACAGGCTGTTTAAGAACAGCTTAAAAATCTGCAATGGTCAGCATCTTATCTTCACTCTTATTAGAATAATAACACACCTCTTCCTAGGACACAGAGTGACATCAGATTTGAGGAGTAGAAAGTTAAATGAAATTTGAGCAACTCTTGGCGAATATCAATCCCTTTTTGTGATGGTCTTGTTTCAAGTGTAACTTTGTTTCCTGTAATACAAGATAGTTATTTTAAACTTTAACAGTCATAATTCATGAAAACAGCAAGCAATCTTAACAAGAATACTGCTGAAAATAACTTTTAACATTAACAATATTCAAAAACAATATTTGCAAATAAATCGATCCATCTTATGGACAGAAATGACATACACATACTTACACTAATGCAGAATGGTCACATTTTCTCCCAACTTAACAGCTTCAAACCAAGATACCTTAAACCAGATTTATCATTATTTACATACTGTGACACAAAACTTCCAGGTAAACAAAAAGGTCAGAAATTCAGAAAAGTAAATACAATAGGTCACCCCCCTTCGAGAATATTGTATCACACCCCCTTTGCTGTTTTGGTTAATGGGTCTGCACGCACTCGCACACACACTTGAGATATATACAGAGAAAATTGTGCAGCAAGTCTATTAAACAAGTAAAATAAACAACAGTGTTAGAAAGGAGAAGACAAACCGTTTCAATGCTGCTTCAATACCTGTTACAAGTGAAAGGAATCATAATTACAAGCAGCATAATGACACAAGTAAAAACAAAATAAAATTTTCAAATACTGGAAGAACTTATTTTAGCATATTAAATGCAGAGGGTATTCCGCTAAGTAACAGTGACTTCAGAGATGGGACAGCATCACAACCAAATCAAAGAACATACAGGGCTGTATGTAGAGATCATTCATAAACCACATATAAAAGCAACTCTACAATTTCAGGAAAAACTAATTTTAGGATTAAAAATGTAAGAAATCACAGTAGCATTAGACTACTGTATTTACTACACTAGCCCAGCAGACTACAATATTAATCTGGCAAAATTTTACACTGAATAACCTTCTGGAGCAGCTGGAAAAAGTACTTTGAGATGTTCATGAATGAAGAGAATGAGAGAGAGAGGAGTTTGGATGATGTAGAGATAGTGAAGTAGGAAATTCAATAGATTAGCAAGGAGGGAGTAAGGACAGCTATGAGGAGGATGAAGTATGGGAAGGCTGTTGGTCCAGAGGACATGCCTGTGGAAGCATTGAGATGTTTAGGAGAGATGGCAGTAAAGCTTTCAACAAGATTGTTTAAAGCAATCTTGGAAAGTGTGAGGATGCCTGAGGAGTAGAAAAGTAGTGTACAGGTATTGCTTTTTAAGAAAAGGGGTGATGTGCAGAACTGTAATAACTACAGAGAGATAAAAGTGACAGCCACAGCATGAAGTTAAGGTAAAGAGTAGTGGAAGCTAAGTTAAGAATATTGTTTTAAGGCAGGAAACAGCAATACAGATGTGATGTTTGCTCTGAAGGTGTTGATGTGTATTTTTGGACCTAGAGAAAGTATATGAGTGTGCCTAGAGAGGAGTTGTGGTATTCAATGAGAAAGTCAGGAGTGGCAGAGAAGTATGCATGTAGTAAAGGATATGTACGAGGGAAGTGAAACAGTGGTGAGGACTGCGGTAGGAGTGATGGATGCATTTAAGGTGAAGGTGGGATTACATAAGGTATAGGCTCTGAGCCCTTTCTTATTTGCAATGGTGATAAACAAGCAATTAGGCAGGAGTCCCAATGGACATTGATGTTTGCCGATGACATTATGACCTGTAATGAGAGTAGGGAGCAGGTTGAGGAGAGGTGGAAATATGCTCTAGAGCGGAGAGGAACGAAGGTCAGTAAGACCCAGACAGAATACATGTGTGTGAATGAGAGGGGTCAGGGGAATGGTCAGGATGCAGGGAGTGGAGTTGGCAAAGGTGGATAAGTTTAAATACTTGGGATCTACAGTACAGAGTAACAGGGAGCATGAAACAAAGGTGAGGAAAAGAGTTCAGGCAGGTTGAAGTGGGAGGAGAAAAGTGTCAGGGGTGATTTATGACAGACAGGTTACCAGCAAGAGTGAAAAGGAAGGTCTACAAGATGGTAGTGAGGCCAGCTATGTTATATGGGTTGGAGGTGGTGGCATTGACACAAAGACAGGAGACAGAGCTGGAGGAGGCAGTGTTAAGATTTGCATTCGGTGTGACGAGGATGGACAGGATTAGGAATGAGCATATTAAAGGGTCAGCTCAGGTTGAACGGTTTGGAGACAAACCCAGAGAAGTGAGATTACGTTGGTTTGGTCATGTGCAGAGGAGAGATGCTGGGAAGGATGCTAGGGATGGAGCTGTCAGGCAAGAGGAAAAGAGGGAGACCTAAGAGGAGGTTTATGGATGTGATAAGAAAGGACATGAAGGTGGTGGGTGTGACGCAGCAGGATGCAATGGACATAAAGATAAGGAAATAGATGATCCGTTGTGGCGATCCCTACAATAGGCATTTACAATTTGTTCTCCCCTGTTGACTGACTGAGTGTATGACTAAATATGAGTGCGATATAGGTGTTAATGAACTTGTGTTTACTCAGGTTGTCTTTTGCATTGTACTAAATTTGTTTGGAGATCAGAAACAATTGTTATGAGTGCATTCTTTTTTTGCATTATTTATAAAAGCATCCCATATCTATTTCTAAAGCTAGCAAGCCCAAACTGACCGTCACTGAGGTGTCCCACTCAGATCTCCATGCAAATGACACATTTTCTCAGTTATTTAAGCTCCATCAACTCCTATGTGCAGATATTAGCATAAAAGGAAAGGAGGAACAATGTCTTTAGTAGATACGCAAGTTTGTCATGAACACAAGCTTGGTGAATGTAATGCATTTTCAATATTAACTCTTGTAAATGAAAGAACGAAGCAAAACAAACACTTTCAGCAAATGGAAACATAGGCATGTGACGAATGAGCATGTCTCCACTCTGGATCTTAATTAACCATTTTCCTTGCGAGCAGCCAGCTGCCCTATTAAGCACCACCATCCCCACCAATCCTGGGTTCAGTGCTATTGCATATAATTGTGGAACAGACTGATTTCACATTAGGATTCTCAATGAACAAGCAAGTCTTGCGTGAGCTTAAGGATGGGAGTACAAGGAATTCCATTAATTGAAAAAATATTCCAGTAAAAGGCAAAAAAAAATAAATATATACACTCCCTTTTCAATCGTTACAAGCAGGGCTGTGGAGTCGGTAGATAAATCCTTCGACACTGACTCTGACTTCTAAGTTTTCAGTACTTCTGACTCCGACTCCTCTGTATTTAATATGCCAATGTATTTTCCATGTTGATTGAAAGAAGGCAACATACACGTCATTTAACCACAGAACTACTGGCTAGGAGGCCGACTCTCTACTGTATGGGCCAGTTTAAACAAAAGACAAGAACCAATGAACACACATCAGGTAATAGCATGCACCTACATCATTACACTTGTCTACAATCAAATGAACTTGTTAAACACATTATTTCTGAAATAAAATGAAAACACTTTTTGTAATGTACCATAACCCAGTTTACAATATGTGAATGTCAGGTTGTATAGATGTATAGATAGATGTATAGATAGATAGATAGATAATAGCTCAGCTGAACTTCACACTAGTAGTAAACACAACTATGCACTGGGCTTTATTCTTACGTCATAGAAGTACTTAATTATGACTGTTGTTTGTGAAATGGGACATTTCAACTAGGGAATCCATTCCCGGGCTATTCCCGCATTCCTGAGAATGAAACTGCTGTAATTCCCGGGAAAATGGGAACGGCCGAGCTCGCATATATAGCGTGTAAAAGTGTAAAAATCGATCAAGAAATAACACAGTTATAGTTGAAAATAATTAAGGTGGCGCCATTGCTGCAGCTTGCACTTCATCAGACAACAGGCGCGAAGATGTGAAAAAAAGAAAACAAGAATCGAAAATATGAAAAATACATCTATTGAAACCAAAAACAAATTACCTTAAACTACATTCTGATACTAGAAAAATAAATATAGAGTTAGATAAATGTCGATAAAAGTTAAGTAGGTATAATAAAATATGCATCGATGATATATCATTAATTTAAAAAGAACAAATTGGTATTAGTGGGCTCCTTTCAAATAAACGTTAGGGGGGGCACGATTAGAACTGTTATGAAAACTCAGGTTGCAAATATTTAAAGGTTGAGAAACGCTGATATAGCGCTTTTCTCAGTACTCAAAGCGCTATCCACACTGGGAGGAATCGGGAAGAGAACCAACAATCTTCCACAGTCTCCTTACTGCAAGAAAGCAGCACTACCAGTGCACCACCTGTGAGGACGATGTTCTTTCTAAGCTCTTATTACCACAACTAAAGATACATGTACTTATATGACAGCATGAACTGCTTGTAGATAAGGTTTTTCTTTTATTTGTGTGAACATATTGCAGTAGTTTTATTAAAAATAAGTGTTGGTCATTCTAAAACCATTCACATGTGAGATGCCTGTGTCATCCCTGGGAGCCCGGGAATGAAATGCGAGATTCACGAATTACCAGGGATGGATAAACCCATCCGGGAATGGATTCCCTAATTTGAACTTGCTGTATTTTTTTTTTCATTACAATATAAATTTATTAGGAGTCGGTACATTTTTGCCGACTCTGACCCCAGGTACCCAAAATTGTCTCCAACTCCAAAGCCCTGGTTACAAGTGGCATTAATCTTGATCTTGCACCTTCAGCTCATCTATCATAGTACAGGCAACTTCACATATCTTTGTCACCTTCATGATTTTTTGAAAATATGCTAAAAGTAATGCTGTTAAGCCCTTTTATTTAAAATTACACTAAATTTTGTAGAAAGTTGACAGACAAAGTAGTGACAGGAAGGGTAAAGGAGTTAAACAAGGTGAACATATTAAATAAATTTTAAATGCACAGGTGTCTCTTTATCTTATTAATTGTTATCATTGATTACAAAACATTTACAGTAAAAAGCTTCACCTACAGGATGAGGATGATAATAAATATAATAAACAAAATTAAACTTCTTCTAAGTAAATCAGTTCTTAAAAAACAATAAAAAGTAGGAAAAAGACCTTCTTTAAATACATAATGGAATGCTTTGTGTAGAAGCAGACTAACCTGTCCCAAATTTACTAAATGGATGATTAGGGTTCCCAGTAGCCTTTTCTAACTGAAAAAGTCTCCAGGCATCATTCATCAGATTTTTTTCATGTTCCGAGTCCACGGCATTTACTTCCCTGTCTTTGCAGCTCTCATCAAACAGAGGACACAAGAAAAACTGTGCAAATCTGAGAACCAATAGAAATCAGTTATTTACTAATATCATACAACAGAACGTAATTGTGGCTAAGAATATGGAAAAGTGAAATCATTTCTATTAATATAATTTTACTTACCTTCAATAGTAATAATATCCTACAACAGATTATAACAAGATAATTATGAAACTTAAAAGATAATTAGTAGTTACCCAGACATTAGAGGCACATAATGTTTCAAAAAGGCACTTCATTCAAGAAGAAAACAATATTACAACTTGAGGTAAAAGTGAACAAGAAACAAGTTGTAATCAGCAGTCAGATTTCTTCTCAGAAGATAAAAAAGTGTTGTAATCATGCTAAAAAAATAATTTATCCTGCAATAATAGAGAACAAACAAAAACTTTCATTTTTGGAACCAAACACCCCAGCTTCTTCATTAGCAAGTAACGTGTACACGATTCCCATTAGTGGAGGAAACTAATTTGATGTTACATTTTCACTACTCTATAGTCCAAGTTGTGAACTTTTTGAATGGATCCAAAAAAATGCTACATTTAACTTTTATTGATGAAAGTACTTGATAAAGTTATAGATTAAATTTGCAATCATCTGATATCTGTCAAACTGATCTTTCACTGTCACCTAAATTCCAACTAAACATACCAATAACAACCTGTTTTAAAGGTGTTAGATTCTGCAGCATTTTTAGGTATATTTAGAGGCAACAAGGCCTGAAAGTTTTTCTACACAACACCATGTAATTATACGCGGCTGTTTACTTATTAATAAACTAAGGAATGAGTCCTACGTGTAATTATTTACTTCAGAATAGTTAGTGTTCTTCATATACCGCAGTGTTTCAATCTGCTTACCTACTGTTAGCTATTCTTTATAATTAGAAACTGCACTACAGTTAATATTGTACCTACAAAGTTTCATGTACAATATTTCAAAAAGAAATATATCTCACCTGTCAAGTGCTCCATCCAAGTGCTCATGTGATACATCAAAGTAGTAGTTTGTGTGTTCTCCACTGGTGAAAGCATTTGAACTCCCAGCATGCTCACTGAGAAACTGACTGTATTCATTCTCCTTGGGATATTTCTCAGTTCCCAAGAATAGCATATGTTCACAAAAGTGGGCTAGCCCTGATATGTTAGGAGGATCTGATAAAGAACCTAAAATATACAAATGAAGTTATGTGCTTTATTTTTTTAAGCAAGCATAAAAACCAACACAAGAAATATTTTGATGAGAAATTAAGCCAACACTGCTAGTTAATTTTTATCTACATAGTGGCTAATACAATATTAAAACAAAGACTTAAAGCTCCCTTAAACAACACTACTGTATAATGGTTACAAATGGGAAATGGTACAAAATCTAGACCTCAGTTTCCATATATGATTCCATGTACCTTATGTAGGGCTGGTTAAAAAAAAAATAAAGATAATCATCACAGAGTAGCGTGCACTGCAAACTGCATCGAAAGCATGTTCCCACATAGACAGGCATTACCACTAATCTTTTGTACCATCTTTTAGAGTTCGCACAATACAAGATTTTATACTCCCAGACCAAAGCAAGTGCTGCACTAATTGGGATTTTTTGCATCTTTATTTTTTTTTTTTGCCTTGGCGCATAAGCTGACCACAACTGAGAGAATGTCAATTTTGTTTATGTTCTCCTTCAGTTACATTTGAAAGTAGCTTGAATTTGTACAGAGGATATATATAGATATATATAGAGTGTTTCTTCTCGATTTATTTGTGGGTTTGTTTCCCAACCATTTAAAACAGTTTGAATATATACAAAGGAAAGGATACAGTATAGAGGGGCATTTTTTTGAGATTTTATTTTTTATTAATACCTACCTTATTAATTTGGAACTGACCAAAGAATTTACTTTGTGCTATGAAACTTGAAAGCTTTAAGATTTTAGTTTTAGATTTAAGATTTTAGAATTTTAGAATTAAGATTTTATTTTATTTATTTGGAGCTGACCAACAAATTTATTGTGCTCTCCTATAAAACGTCAAAGCTTTTGACTGGTCAGAACTGATACTATTTTTATTTTGTATTACCTATTTTATTTATTTGTAATTGACCAAAAAATGTAATTGTGAATTTTGCTTGTGTTCAACTGTAACACTCGAAGCTTTTGACCACTCAGAATTAAGATTTTAGCTTATTATATATACATATATTATTTTTTTTAAATAAAATTGTATAATGCCCTACAGTACATTTGTCATGTTCAATTTCTGACAGAAAGTATATTTACACCAAAATTAACCATACGATATCTTGAAAGAAATAGTGATTTGATTTATATTGTAATATAGACTGACACGAAAAAAAGTATTGCGATAAAATATTTTTCTATATTCTCCACCACCAACTATATGTATTAGTTTTTGGTTGATTAATTGATTTTGATTCTATTGTTATCTAAATAAAGTTGGTTACAAAAATAGATAGTGAACAATTACTGTGCTTTGATTTTATTTTAAATTGTTAAGTTTATTTTTATTGCATTTCTAGATTTAATTAAAGTCCTCCTGTAATCTTCCCCAAGGGGTGTAAAATTATGCAAATAAAAGACTTTATAAAGAATATACCAAAAGCACAAGGGGTTCCAACTCCTGACGGCAGAGGTACACAAATAACTCACCAATTTTAAAATGCACAGTTAATACATTAATACTGTAAATGTTTCATGATGATACACTCAAATGGGTGAGAGAAGCAGAGAATGAAGTACTGTACACTATCAATACCCCTCTGGGGACCTTAATTTCGGTTTATATAGCAGGTGAAATTAATATTTACTTCGCAAAATTAGACGATACATTAGTTTTCAGCAGACTATATTGTATTACTAGATATGGTTTGGGAAATATGCATCAAAATGTTCACTGCTTAAGAGATTTTATGGGACACTGGGAAGAGACTTCATCTGCTATGCATTTAGGCCAATTTTGAACTTCTTTAAACTTATTTATCAAATTTTAGGATTTTTTTTTTTTACACTTTATTAATTTTGATTACTGTGATTTTCATGCTAATGTTTTTCAATGGATGCATTCAATCCTAAAAGTTATGGACACACACAGTACTGAACATTTTATGTTTACTGAGATCTTACTTTTGGCAATGTAAATTTTAAAAAGTAAAATCT
The DNA here is from genome assembly GCF_016835505.1 of Polypterus senegalus. NCBI lineage: Eukaryota > Metazoa > Chordata > Cladistia > Polypteriformes > Polypteridae > Polypterus > Polypterus senegalus. The sequence continues at coordinate 243,555,200 of NC_053154.1, forward strand.
TTGCAAAGTTGTAAGAGGAATACCATTATTGCAAGCCAATTATTTACTGATCTCTAAATGATTTACAGGCATCTTCAAATGCTATTAAGGTACAGGTAAAACAATTTAAATATAGTTTTCTCTTTATAGCAGTTACTCTAAAATATCTTAAAATGCATTTAAAATATGCATTTTTACATGGCAATTTGGTTGAGCAGTTTTTATTACAAATTTTTATTTATGCATAGCTATGGTGCGGTTTTTAGCTATGTAAAGATTTTTTAAATTAATTACAGCATTGTACAATCTCAGGACACAAGCTATATTTTCTTTATATTACATTTTATCAGAAAAATGTAACTTCTACCCAAAATAGTTTAACACAATTAAACTTAACCAATCATTAAAATTACTTTTTCATATACGACTATATAATCACAGCTGCAACAGTCAGTCAGTAAGCTGTAATAAGTAGCAAATTATATTATGTGGCTTCAATTATTGATACATCAACAAAATTTCGTAACATTTTATTATTTGGAAATAAATGATTTATAATGAACAGATGGAATTCAAGACTACATACAGTGGGTATGGAAAGTATTCAGACCCCCTTCAATTTTTCACTCTTTGTTATATTGCAGCCATTTGCTAAAATCATTTAAATTAATTTTTTCCTTCATTAATGTACACACAGCACCCCATATTGAGAGACAAAAAAAAAAATTTTTGAAATTGTTGCAGATTTATTAAAAAAGAAAAACTGAAATATCACACGGTCCTAAGTATTCAGACCCTTTGCTCAGTATTTAGTAGAAGCACCCTTTTGAGCTAATACAGCCATGAGTCTTCTTGGGAAAGATGCAACAAGTTTTTCACACCTGGATTTGGGGATCCTCTGCCATTCCTCCTTGCAGATCCTCTCCAGTTCTGTCAGGTTGGATGGTAAACGTTGGTGGACAGCCATTTTTAGGTCTTTCCAGGGATGCTCAATTGGGTTTAAGTCAGGGCTCTGGCTGGGCCATTCAAGAACAGTCACAGAGTTGTTGTGAAGCCACTCCTTCATTATTTTAGCGGTGTGCTTAGGGTCGTTGTCTTGTTGGAAAGTAAACCTTCGGCCCAGTCTGAGGTCCTTAGCACTCTGGAGAAGGTTTTTGTCCAGGATATCCCTGTACTTGGCTGCATTCATCTCAGACCACCTGAAGGACTCTGAGACTGGTCAGAAATAAGATTCTCTGGTCTGATGAGACCAAGATAGAACGTTTTGGCCTTAATTCTAAGCGGTATGTGTGGAGACAACCAGGCACTGCTCATCACTTGTCCAATACAGTCCCCACAGTGAAGCATGGCGGTGGCAGCATCATGCTGTGGGGGTGTTTTTCAGCTGCAGGGACAGGACGACTGGTTGCAATCGAGGGAAAGATGAATGCAGCCAAGTACAGGGATATCCTGGACAAAAACCTTCTCCAGAGTGCTAAGGACCACAGACTGGGCCGAAGGTTTACCTTCCAACAAGACAACGACCCTAAGCACACAGCTAAAATAACGAAGCAGTGGCTTCACAACAACTCTGTGACTGTTCTTGAATGGCCCAGCCAGAGTCCTGACTTAAACCCAATTGAGCATCTCTGGAGAGACCTAAAAATGGCTGTCCACCAACATTTACCATCCAACCTGACAGAACTGGAGAGGATCTGTAAGGAGGAATGGCAGAGGATCCCCAAATCCATGTGCATCTTTCCCAAGAAGACTCATGGCTGTATTAGCTCAAAAGGGTGCTTCTACTAAATACTGAGCAAAGGGTCTGAATACTTAGGACCATATGATATTTCAGTTTTTCTTTTTTAATAAATCTGCAACAATTTCAAAAAAATTTTTTTTTGTCTCTCAATATGGGGTGCTGTGTGTACATTAATGAGGGAAAAAATTAATTTAAATGATTTTAGCAAATGGCTGCAATATAACAAAGAGTGAAAAATTTAAGGGGGTCTGAATACTTTCCATACCCCACTGTAAATGGCAAATACAAATGTCCCGCTTAAAGTTTCTGCTTATATGTACAATCATGGAAATTCTATTTTCATTTAAAGCACACATCCAGGTTACTGTATTCCATTCAGTATTTGTAATACACCAATGGATGACGCTCTGTGCAGTTGTTTGCTGTTATTTTAAGAATCAGTCTAGCTTAGAGACATAATTATGCAACACTTGAACAGAGCACAATTACGTCAGAATGGCAAGGTGTGAAGGGGAGACAGAGAAATATAATTTATTTTATTTAATTGAACTGGACTGTTACATCAGCCTTAACATATTTGCACTAGTCAGATGTGTTGAAAAATTGTACAGAATTCACTCAATAACTAAATAAAATGTTTGTAATCTGTTTAAAATTAAACTTAATAAAATGGAAGAACACTGTGTAGCCAAAGGGTATGTTGTAAAGTCTGATAACAGCTGTTTAAAAAATTTCCAAAGCCCTGTCTGAATTATTGTGGTAGAAAAATGGGCTGGCTAGGATTTATTTAGACCATGACACACAGATTATTTTAGGGAATAGTTGCTATTGATCCCATGATAAAATATCGTCTTGGGTCACAATACTGTGATTAAACTTTGCAATGTATTTCAATGTATTATTCTACCATTATTTACTTAAGAGCTGAAATCAAATTCCTGACATCAAAAAATTGTCTGTCTGTTACATCTAATAAGAAAAAAAAAATCGAAAAATATCCAAAATACTTCTGGTCCCTGGAATTTTGGAGAGACACAGGAACCAGTCAGATGCACATGTCCTTTATTAAGGTGGATATGAATAAATTAAGTTGAAAACAAAACTGCAATATTCTAAGACTTTATTATTACCAGTATTTAAGCTAACATTTTACATAAATAGCTATTAAGGTCTGGGGTGAGGTTTGGCTATAAAGAAGTGATGTATTATGTGTACATCAGGTTCATGGCAGGTCAGGATGGGGAGTATGCACTGATACAGCATGTTGCCACACCGACTACACAACAAAACAGCTTTGGATCCTGGCTGGCAACCCCATAGGCAGACAAGCGGTCCTGTGCGACCTTCCGGAATTGACCATTTACCTGCCACATCCAGGTGTCATGCGAGTGTCCCCTTGGCATGATCCAGCCACTCGTGTTCTTAACAATGAGTATCCTGCGAGTTAGATCACCCTCTGGGAATTGCACCACATGGCCATAGTGCCGTAACTCACAATGCAGGTAATGTGCCTCATTTGGGAGGCCATGAGCAACCACTCATTCGACACTAGCAAACTCAAGCCAGCAGTACCCAAGGATTCTCAAAAGAGACACAGCACTGAAGGATTCCAGTCATGGTCTCAGGTCACTGGATAGCGTCCATGTCTTGCAACCATATAGCAAAACAGGAAGCACCAGGACTCTAAAGACTTGGACCTTCGTCCTTTTGCATAGATATCGGGAGCACCACAAACCCATTTCCAGTGACCTTATGACCCCCATGCTCTTCGAAATCATAGACATGAATGTCAATGCCAAGGTAAGTAAACTACACTTGCATACATACATACATAAATTTGAATAATCAATTAATGCTGCAGCTCACAGTTTTAGGCAGTGAATACCAAAACAGCAGCCAATAAAGATGTTGATATCACAATATACAGTTGAGGCCATAAGTTACATACACTTTAGCTAAAGACTTAACTCAAAATTCCCTAACTTCAACAATATACAGTAGCTTTACCAAACAATTTATGTGGCAAGTCAATTAATGCATCTACTTAATTTCCATAAGAGTTTTTCTCCAAAATAATGATTAAGAGATACAGTGCATCAGGAAAGTATTCACAGTGCATCACTTTTTCCAAATTTTGTTATGATACAGCCTTATTCCAAAATGGATTTAATTCATTTTTTTTCCTCAGAATTCTACACACAACACTCCATAATGACAAAGTGAAAAAAGTTTGAGATTTTTAAAAATTTATTAAAAATAAAAAAACTGAGAAAGCACATGTACATAAGTATTCACAGCCTTTGCTCAATACTTTGTCGATGCACCTTTGGCAGCAATTACACCCTCAAGTCTTTTTGAATATGATGCCACAAACTTGGCACACCTCTCCTTGGCCAGTTTCGCCCATTCCTCTTTGCAGCGCCTCTCAAGCTCCATCAGGTTGGATGGTAAGCGTTGGTGCACAGCCATTTTAAGATCTCTCCAGAGATGTTCAATCAGATTCAAGTCTGGCCTCTGGCTGGGCCACTCAAGGACATTCACAGAGTTGTCCTGAAGCCACTCCTTTGATATCTTGGCTGTGTGCTTAGGGTTGTTGTCCTGCTGAAAGATGAACCGTCGCCCCAGTCTGAGGTCAAGAGCGCTCTGAAGCAGGTTTTCATCCAGGATGTCTCTGTGCATTGTTGCAGTCATCTTTCCCTTTATCCTGACTAGTCTCCCATTTCCGGCCGCTGAAAAACATCCCCACAGCATGATGCTGCCACCACCATGCTTCACTGTAGGGATGGTATTGGCCTGGTGATGAGCGGTGCCTGGTTTCCTCCAAACGTGACACCTGGCATTCACACCAAAGAGTTCAATCTTTGTCTCATCAGACCAGAGAATTTTGTTTCTCATGGTCTGAGAGTCCTTCGGGTGCCTTTTGGCAAACTCCAGGCGGGCTGCCACGTGCCTTTTACTAAGGAGTGGCTTCCGTCTGACCACTCTACCATACAGGCCTGATTGGTGGATTGCTGCAGAGATGGTTGTCCTTCTGGAAGGTTCTACTCTCTCCACAGAGGACCTGTGGAGCTCTGACAGAGTGACCATTGGGTTCTTGGTCACCTCCCTGACTAAGGCCCTTCTCCCCCGATCGCTCAGTTTAGATGGCCAGCCAGCTCTAGGAAGAGTCCTGGTGGTTTTGAACTTCTTCCACTTACGGATGATGGAGGCCACTGTGCTCATTGGGACCTTCAAAGCAGCAGAACTTTTTCTGTAACCTTCCCCAGATTTGTGCCTCGAGTCAATCCTGTCTCGGAGGTCTACAGACAATTCCTTTGACTTCATGCTTGGTTTGTGCTCTGACATGAACTGTCAACTGTGGGAACTTAAATAGACAGGTGTGTGCCTTTCCAAATCATGTCCAATCAACTGAATTTACCACAGGTGGACTCCAATTAAGCTGCAAAAACATCTCAAGGATGATCAGGGGAAACAGGATGCACCCAAGCTCAATTTTGAGCTTCATGGCAAAGGCTGTGAATACTTATGTACATGTGCTTTCTCAATTTTTTTATTTTTAATAAATTTGCAAAAATCTCAAGTAAATTTTTTTCATGTTATCATTATGGAAAAAAAATGAATTTAATCCATTTTGTAATAAGGCTGTAACATAAGAAAATGTGGAAAAAGTGATGCGCTGTGAATACTTTCCAGATGCACTGTAGATATATTTTAGCTTTAACCACTATGTGAAAGGATTTGAAATTAACAGATAGATAGATAGATATGACGGTGCTAGAAGCATAGGAAAGTCATCTCATGCACGGATGACCACTATATGATAATAAAGATCCTTGTCCACAGTTGATGTTTATGTTCTGGCTACCTGTAACCCTTAACTGGATTAAAAGGGTTTAGGATTCTTATGTTTCCTAATATGGAAGTGTGTCCAGGTTTGTGACAGGGTGGGTTGTATGGCTTATGGTGTTTCTATTTAGTAGGTGCTAATTCTAGTCTTATTAGGCAAGAAGATTTCTAAACATAGTCCCTGCTTCTCTTCCCCCCAGCACTTCCTGGTGTGGCGGAAGTGCTGAGGTCCAGGGTCCCCAAGGCATTGGGGTGCCTCCTGGCGGTGACCACGGGCCCCTACAGGGTGGGGCTTCCACGCCCTGAACCCGTGGCCCCCAAAGCAACCAGGAAGGCGGCACCCACGTGATCTCAGATGGGCACACGCCCACTTCCGGTCCTCCAAGGCGTCCCAGCCAGGTCGTGGCCCCTGGCACCCTCGACAAGAGTATTATAAAATGTTTTAATTTTCTGGAAGACAATCTTGCAACTTCCTGTATTTCAGAATGCATGCCCACTCACATCCTTGATCATAATCTCAGACCTCTGAACACTATGTTCTGTTAGTAAAGCATAAAGTACCAGCGAGGTAGCCTTTTAGCCAGCTAAAATCTGGAAGATATTGATAGTGATAAATGAGAGTAATACTGTTGAACACCATTTTTTATTCCTTTATTCTTAGTACATCCGTTCCATAAGATTCAAAATAATCCTGCATAATCACATAATTTAAGGTTTTCATTTATTCACAGCAATTAAGTGTTACTAATTTTCATATAATACAATGAATAAATATTTCTATGTATGTATGTATGTATTTATATATACTGTAAGTTCAGAAAAAAGAAAAGAAAGAAAAGAACAAGTGAGAAATACAGTTTCCATAAAAAGGCTGCAGATATCAATTTATAATACATCAATCAATCAAATGTACACAGTAGCGCACCAAGAAGCATACAAGAATAGTGGCATTTTGTGCTTTACGGAGAGCAGGCTTAAACTTGATATACCTGACCCTGTTTTAATACTGGACAGCTTTCAACTTATTCAAGCAGACAAAGATCTAGTGCGGTGTGGAAAAGGGACAGTAGGGGGGCTGGTCATTTATATAAATGAGGAATGGTGTAAAAGGGAGCATATTACAGTTGAAACCACAGTTTGTAATTCAGATATTGAAATTCTGGCTGTTGGAATTTGTCCACATTATTTGCCCAGGGAGATAAATTAATTCATCCTTATTAATGTTTACATTCCTGCCTCTACAAATGGGAATCTAGCAATGGAAATGATTCATTCTGTCACTAACACTTTAATGATGACTCACTCTGAACCTGCAGCTATAATATGTCGTAACTTCAACCATGTAACTTTGGAACAAATGATGACAAATGTCTTATCAATTTGTGAGCTGTTCCACTCTAGGAAATAACAAGCTGGGCCTGCTTTACTCAAATGTTAACAATGCCTTTAAGTGTAATCTACTTGGCTCCTTGAGGCAAATCTGACCACAACCTGATTCATCTCATTCCCAGCTACAAGCCTGCTATTAGACGACAAACTGTTATCACCAGAACAGTGAAGAAATAGAGCCAGGGGGCTGAAATGATTCTGAATGACTGCTTCCAAAAGAGAGACTGGGAAATGATAATACCTGAAGGAACTCCTTAAACTACAAACCACTGCAAGAAACCTCCATTTTGCAAATACCTACCTCTTTCACACCCCTGTGACCAAACTTCATACAATGGGTGACCGAGCCTTTGCAGCCCCAGCTCCACAGCTCTGGAATGCCCTACCAGAGAGCATAAGAACACAGCAGGCTGTGGGCTATTTTAAAAAATGGCTAAAGACTTTTCTATTTAGGAAAGCTTATTAACAAGAATGCTATAATTATTGTTGTGTTATCTCTGTTTTTATGTTGCTTTGCTTTTGTTTAAACTTTTTAAGTAGCACTTTGAGATTTACTGCTAATGTAAAGTGCCCTATAAATAAAATTCATTATTATTATTATAAATGATGCGCGAGTCAAATGAGGACAACATTGAGGAACTCTGTGACTGCATCACAGACTATATTAAATTGAGTGCATCAACTAAACATTTGTAATTCTTCAGGTGTAATTATAAAATATGGATTACCATTTAAATTATGTAGTATTTGTTTATTACCATAACTTGTGCTATAGGACACATTGCAACAAATCATAAACAGTACAAATCTTTTAAAAAGCCTGTTGTTTACTAAGCAGCAATTTCAAGCTTGTCCTTATCTTTTCTTTTTCCAATTAAGAGTGTAAGCTGCTTCATTTTAAACAAGCACACTGTCCAAACTCAAGCAGTGTCCATTTTAATTTAAAGGATAAAATAAAAGTCTGAATTCCTTAAAGTACGGTAGCTTTTCTTGCTGTTTGTCTAGTTGCACAGGACGACTTCTCTGATTAAATTGTTTTCAGTTTATTACTCCACTTTCTTTAACGTAGCAGCTAATATTCCAATCACCTCTCATTCACTGATTAAACGAGCTTAAATATCTCAGCTTTGGATCTTAAACTAATTTTAGAGGTCTGTAGTCTGTTGCAATCCGTTTTGCAATAGTAAGCTGCAGTTAATGCTTTTAGACTTCGTTTCATTCATGGACATAAATCTAGCTGCAAATTCACGGGCTATGGTCTGCCACAGATCTTGCTTCATCTCATTTGGAGTTTGTAACCCTTCCTGGGTTATTTTCAACCTGGCACCAAATGCTGCTAGCATAGGATCAGACTCTGCTATCTCAAATTGGATAAGAGGTTTAAAAAAAAAAAAAAGGTTAAATGGAATAATTGTGTATTGGTATTATGTACGTTTAATTAACAGATAAGGACTGGGCAAACAGTTTCATAAAATCGCAGTTTATATCACTGAGTAAAAACTGAAAACTGAATCACCAGCAAATTACAATAAAAAATGAGGTGCCATCATGACATATCATGGCAAGAATCTGTTGCATTTCAAATCAGTATGGTCAACTATGTTAAAGAGAAGAGTTGTTAGGAAGCTCTACTTTTTTAATCAGCACAATAACTATCCAGTTAAAGTACTTTTTTAAAATTTACATAGCAATGTTAAAAAAAACATTTCTACTTGTTTAAAGTAATATCACACAGCTAATTAACTTCTGTTATGATAAACAAAACACAACTTACCAATATGTACATCAAGAGCAGCTGAAGATTTATCTGTGGTTGGATCACTAATAAGGAGAGCTTTTAAACCATTTGTAAATTCCAAACCACGGTACAGGCGTTTGTCCTCGGGTGACTTTATCACATTGCTTACAACACTTTTCAAGGCTGCATCACCCATGATGTAGGAGGATGATGCACGTCTATGACAAAAAAAGACACAGGTTAAGCATTTTGTAACAAACACTGCTTATCTATTTGACTGAACAACCACATAATTAAGAAACTGGTACAAACATTTTGCGTTTCTATTCAGTTAACTTTTAAGCTAGCAAAGTAATTACTAAACATCAAAGTAATGGTGGACTCAGAATGACTATTAAACTGATTTGAAAATGCTTTACCAAATCAGATGATGTTAATTTAAAAAAGAAAATAAGACATATTCAAGCATCTTCAAGAAAAAAACAGAATTGTGAAGCTTAATAAAAACGACATGATAAATGCTACAGCACCAGAAAAACATAATAATATTTTTCATTAGTCTGACAATCATTATTTTGTTCCTGAAAACGAGCATGTTTGGATTAATACATTAACAAGACAGAAAACCAACATAGCTTGTAATTTAAATGCAACAAACTATTTTGCATACTTGTGTGGACTGTGCCCGGCAATTTATCCCAGCCAAGTCCCCCAAGCCGCCAGATGGAGCCCTCCCTGCTGGGGAGCTGGGTGGTAGGAGGGCAACGCGTCTGGGAGTGGAGGATTGTGATTATTATTGATTTATTATTGTAATTGTGATTTATGAATATAGTGGAGTGGAGGGTGCTTGGTGCACATTATTATAATAAATATAATCATTGTGGCAATTTTACCAGGTGTTTGGCGTGGTACCTGAGGGTTCAAGGGAGCACTACTGCCCCCTACTGCGACACTTGGTATAGTGAATCACATGTTGACTGAAATACAGCATTGATCATTGGACTCATAAAATTAATGCCAATTTCTGACCCTAATATCTGCATGTTTCAGCAGAAATTAACACCCCTCATACAAGTAAACATTTTTCTCAAACTTAAGCTGCCTAGTTTTGGTGATCACGTGCTCTCTGTAACCTTTCCTCCTTCTTAGCTGAGAGGTCTAGAACCTGGAGTGGTCTTCTGCTGCTGTAGCCTTCAGGGAACCACCTAATCTGAGCTCACAGATGCCACTCTGAACATCACAGTTGAAAAGAAATATAACCTCTATCAATAACATGTTTTCATCCACAGAACTACTACTCACTAAATCTGTTTTGCATCCTGTACAACTCTCTGTAAACCCTACAGCGCCGTGACAGAAAATCCCATGAAGGCAGATGCTACCACAATTGACACCAACTACAGGACATTTGACAAAATCAGTTAGACCATAGGACTTGCCCACTGTTATCACTGATATAGCTTAACCATTTCTGCTTGTTATAAATATTAAGATGCAGCCAAATGAATTACTATTAGGTCAAACATGCCATTTACCTCAACAAAAAAGTTCACCTAATTACAGTATCCCCTATAATGTTTGGGACAAACACATATTTACACTTCTGCTCTACAGTTTAAAATTATAAATCAAACAATTCAGACACGAATAAAGTGCACATTGCAGACATTAATTTAAGGTAGTTGCATACATTTTGATTACACTATGTAGAAATGACAACACTTTTTATACGTGGTCCACCCATTTCAAGGCACTATAGTGTTTGGGATAATTAATGTCATAGGTGTTTGTGATTCCTCAGTTGTGTTTAATTGCTTCATTAGTGAAGGCATAAGATAACTCAGCTTGCTTCTACCCTTTGGAGTCAAGTACTTTCTATTGTTCAACATGATGACAACAGCTGTGCTGACGAAAGTCAAAGAATACATTTTAAGGCAGAGAAACAATAATAAAACCATTTGAGACATTAGTAAGGGCACTGTATGTAATGAAACCACATATGAGGAAAGAAAAAACTAATTTACTCCCTCACAGGTTCTGCTTAATAAAAATTATTCATAAAAGTATGTCACTGGTCTTCAGAAAATTTTCAAGATTTCATTTACCTAGAACATAATCACAATGCTGTCTACAATGCCTCATATGCAACATTTTTCTGAATATATTGCTCAAATAAAAATGACAAGACAAAGATGCAAACTTTGATCATAATTAATAATCAATAATTAACCTCCACTGATGAATGAATAACTGGTCATTATTAAAATGAGACAGCAAAAATAATGCAAGAATGCATTTCTCCAAAACATTGTTATTCGTGAATTGTGTATGTAAATCTGTGTTCTAATGACAAGTGAAATCTTGCCAAAAATGGTCTCTTTACAATACACACTTTTGTTTAAGAATAGGAGCACACGGATAAGCTTGAAAGCCAGCGGTGTATGCAGTCTGTTAACTGTCATGACTCTGACATACTTTAGTAAATGTAAAGTGAATGGTTGTCAATTCAAACCGAAGTGGATGCATTTTTTATACAAAAAAGTTGTTGTTGCCCCGCAAAAGTGTGTGTATCATTTGCAGCATGGGAACAGTAAACACAGACTCTTCAAAAAAATAATGGAGGTATACAAAGAGATCTCCAGGTCTTCATTAACTTCATTTTGTGCTCTTTCATGACAGTATACCTACGTGTAGAAAAAATCTGAAGTAGACCTCACGGTGGCTGTCAAGAACAGCCACCCTGACAGAATCACCGTTTCAGGCATGCTTACGTACCGTCCGTTAAGATACATTATCGAATTATCAATGACTGCAACTGTGGTGACCACAAGCAATCTGAAAACAAGGCAAAGATGAAAGCATCTGACTAATCAATTAACGAAAAACATCTGAATAATCACAAACATCACCTTAACATTGGAGTAGACACAACACCCCAAAACTGTAACCACGATTTTTTTTTATTCTAGCAAAACACAAATTCCAGACCTTCAGACCTTAAAGCCTTATACCCCTTTATTCTTGTTTATTTTCTGTGTTTCTAAAACTCTTTTAATATTATAATATCTATATTTAGCAACTATAACCTCTCTAAACAATTTGGCCACAGCCATAGTTGTGTCTACAGAAAAAAAATTGAAAATTAAACTAACATCAGAGCTATTCACAAACTGAAGAAGCACCGGAAAAAGCAACAAAACCTAAGGAATAAGCAAAGCACAGCAACTCAGTGAACTAACAAAATGACTCCAGTACATGTATATTCATGCAGATTATGACAGTGACTTGTAACACCAAGGCCCACTGGCATTTTTTTTTGGTTTTTTTGGTACTCCCTCGTGTTGTACTGGTAGCTAAGAATTAGCAATTTAGAGCCCGGCAAACACATTCTGTCAACAGGTTCTATCAAATGTGCAGAAATATATTTAACTGAAAAACACAAGAGCTGAAAACCCAGCTAGCCACTTAGCTTCCTTCAGTGCTAAAAAGTTTTCAGAGTTATAACATATCATGCATCTCTGTTGATTTGCAACTTGATCAACTGATTATCTCAAATTTGCTTGTGAAAAATAAAAAGTAAAACAAATGCATTTGGCATGTACAGCATCACTCCAAATGCGAGAAAAGCACAAAAATGCAATTTCTGGTAAGCCCTGTACTGAATTAAGTGGGATGGAATAAAACCAAATGACTGGGCAACCCCATTTTGCTTCTTTACAGTAGTTTACTTCAAGACCTTTAACATATCCCTCTTCCTTTATTCTTCAGCTAAATTGAAAACACCTGCTTCTTGGCATCTTGTTCGTTCTCAATACCTTTTGCAGTATTTCCTTTTATTTTACAAATCATGCTATTATGTTCACTTAATTACTCTATCTGAATTCTAAAAGCAAATCTCCTTGTATATTTGGATGCTTTTAAGTCTTATCATTAGCCTATTTCTATAGCTTTCAACCATATATTCTTCACAGTTTCTTGCTTATCATTATAAATAAGCAAACTTACTACCAGCTTTCTCTGCAGACTATCTTCATTCGCTCCTATAACTTCTGCCTTGGAATACAGTATATTTTCTTCATTTTGGTCATGACAGAACATTCTCACACCAGCTTAATCCAAGGTTGCAATGGACCACTGCCTAATCCAGAGTTGGTTTAAAAAAAAAAAGTTGTCTTTAAAGACCCAATATTTTAAAAAGGTGTTTTTATTTGTATAGTACCGATAAGGAAGGCATAATGAAGTCTGAATGAAGCTGTGCAGGTCAAAGAAACATCCTTGATTTACTATTAATACACGACTGCTTATAATGCAAACAATAAAATAATCCAAATATTTTTATAATTATTTGTAACTTTTCTGTTAATTAGATCATACAAAATAAAAGCTGAATAACTCAACCTTGATTGAGGAGCAAAACTTCAAACACTATAAGTACAACAAAGACGCATTTGAAACTTTTCCTTTAGTATGTAATGAGACACCAGGGGCCTCATGTATAACGCCGTGCGTAGAACTCGCACTATAACATGGCGTAAGCACAAAAGCCGAAATGTGCTTACGCACAGAAAAATCCAGATGCAGGAATCTGTGCGTACTCCAACTTCCACGTTCTTCCGCTACATAAATCCGATCAGCGTGAAAACTAACGCTCGTGCACGCGCATTATGTAACGCCCCAAATCCTCCCAGAATTACACCTATTCGAATATGCAAATCAATATAAATCGCCCTTAAGTGCAGCCTTCTGTGAAAAGACAATGGGAAAAGCACGGGGGGAAAACATAAGAATTTCAGCGAATACCAAGTGGAGGCAAAGGAAAAACATACTACTTGTTCAAATAAGCCATGGTATAATCAACAAAAGGAAGTTGATCGAGTGACATAGCTTGTTGGAGAAACATGAAAGCTCACATCCACAAAATCGCACAGTGCCGGAAATAAAAAAGAAGTCACATATCAAAGTTGCCGTGAAAAGAAGAGTTGTAAGCCCACTGTCTGAGTGTCATATGAAAGCTTATTAGGGTACAGAGAGAAAAGCCACACGGTGGGGAAAAAGCACGAAATGTCCACTTCAATCTCGACATTTCCACTTTAATAACGTAGTTTATTTTGTCAATTAGTAGATTATAAACTTCATCATAAAATCGTTTAATTAACCAGTTTCTCAAATCACATCATAATTAAAGTAGCAAATTAAATGCTTTGTTTTGTATTTGATCTTCTACTCGTATGTGATCTATGTGTGTGAATCACTACTTGCTTCTTAAACTGGCTCTCTTCCTCCAAATGGACACAGAGTCCATTACATTTGTGATATTACCGCTCTCTGAATAACTAAAATACTGAGATGTATACGTGATGTCATTTTCATGATGATAGGAGCTAAAGCACATTATTAAACATGTGTTTCATGAGCCTCGTGCTCATGACAAGCATTTATCTTTTGTCGAAATTTGTCGCTGCGTTTTTAGCTGTGTTATTTTCTCTTTCTGTTTTATATTCAATATATATTGGCGTAGCCGTCACTGCAGTCCTTGCTTTTCTTTCCCCAAGTAACCGATCGCCATACAATCAGCTCTGTAATAGACGTTAAGCCATCTGTAAGCTTAGCGCCGATTCTTCAAAAGCGTTTAAAGAACATTGAAATATCTTCGTAGTACATGTTTAATTATTCTATCCTTCACGACACTCCCAGTGAAGAATATAGATTATTTAAATAAAGTTAAAGTTTTATGTGTATAATTTAACAAACATATTTTGCTGCATTTCACCTTAAAAATGATATCGTCATCATATGTAAATACGCTTTATAAAGTGGCCCAGGTTGTGAGATATTATAACTGTAGTGCAAGTTTACAGTGGGGTGATTGTACTTATAAGTACAAACAGTTCTACAAGGAGCAATTGATTGAGTGCATTTAAAGTTCTTGGGATTAAACTGTTTCTGAACCGCGAGGTCTGTACAGGAATGGCTTTAAAACGTTTTGCCGTGGCTGAGACAGCGTGTCCTTAAAGCTGTATACCGATAATTCTCTTTCCGATCAGCTGCTGCTGTGATTCACACTCAGATACAGTGATATAAATACTCCGAGTCGTGCAGTGAGAGTAATATGGAAAAAGATGATCCGCTGTGGCAACTCCTAACGGGAGGAGCTGAAAGAAGAAGAAGAAGAAGTGAGAGTAACAACGCTAAACCAGTTATGGTATTTGGAATACTATGGCTGTTCCCTGGACCATTATATTGTTACGAGTTAATTACAATCAGATGCATTACACTAATAAACAATATGCGGTTAGTTTCGGTGTATTTATAAAGCCGCATCATGAAAATAATGAGTAATCACACAAGAACAGTAGCACTGCTTTGACGCTGGGTGCTGCCTGTTTGCAAAACCGAGCGGAGAACTTGCGTACGACAAGGCATGAAGTACCGTGGAAAAGTGCGTGGCTTTACGCAAAGTGTAGGTTTTATACATCGTGATTTGAACGTGGAAAAGTTCTTACGCAACATTTCTGTGCGTACGCACCGTTTATACATGAGGCCCCAGGTGTATCACATGACCAGCCAATACACCTGAAAATCGCCTTATTTAATGTATCACATGGCATAGCACAGTTAGCAGGTTTGGCCGAGAAAGTTTGATAAATATTAATGCAATTAAAAACTAAATGCTTCAATGCCACTGCTTTCAGCACATAAAGGCTGGCAACATGTTTTTTCTGCTAAAGTTACACGTTTGCCAAATTTTGTGCAAAGACAACTTAAAATGTCTTAGATGCATAAGTGCACACCTTCTAATACTTTGTCAGACCTAGCTTTCATCTTGCCACCCAACTTCTTGAGCAAACAACACAAATCTGTACATCTTTTATTAGACATATTGAAATAAAAAATGTTACGCACCAAAATTATTTATTAAATACGCATAATTAGTCCCCCCCCCCAAGGAGTTGCTAAATTATCAATTGGGTAATTACTCTAATGTCTGCATAGTAAGTAAGTGAATTATCAGTGTGATTTTTGATTCCTTAAATATTGAAACTGAATTACACTTGAGAATTTAATGCTGGGGAGACAAAATAGTACAGTAATTAGCCCTCCTTATTCACAGTTTCGGGCAGCACGCTGGTGCAGTGGTAGCACTGCTGCCTCGCAATAAGGAGACCTGGGTTTGCATGTTCTTCCCGTGTCTGCGTGGGTTTTCTCCGGATGCTCCGGTTTCCTCCCACAGTCCAAAGACAAGCAGGTTAGGTGCATTGGTGATCCTAAGTTGTCCCTAGTGTGTGCTTGGTGTGTGGGTGTGTATGTATGTGCCCTGCGATGGGCTGGTGCCCTGCCCAGGATTTGTTCCTGCCTTCCAGCCCTGTGTTGGCAGGGATTGGCTCCAGCAGACCCCCGCCCCTGTGTTAAGATATAGCGGGTTGGAAAATGACTGACTGACTATTCACAGTTCCACAGAACTGGGTACATATCATGGCCATCTACTGGTCTTTCTCCAAATACTCTTTCTTTTTCTTTTCAAATACCAGTTACATGCAGTTAAACAGGCGGGATTTTGATTTGCCCCCAGGTAAGACGTGTGTTCTGTAATTGTCCAGTTCCTGTTTTTTTTTTTCTCTCCAGTGCAGTCAAAGCTAATCTGGTTAACTAAAAATCTGATAAGCAGATTTGGAAAATGAACGGGTTCCTACCTCAGCCATGGCACTTTCTGGGTGGCATTAAAACATTCCATAAATGTAAGAAAGGTTACACAGCATAATGAAGAGATCACCTTTAAGAAAAGGAAAATCTACAACGTGAGTTCAAGTTTGGAATAGCTAAGAACTTCACTGGGTAAGATGAAGTTTAACCTCCTCTTTTATTTGCAATAAAGCTTATAAACTACAATACAACAAGCTGCTAATCAGAAATGGACTACTTCAGCACTCTGAAGCAACTAAAAGTAATTAAAATTATCAAAATGAGAAGTATTTTCTAAAAGGAAAACAAAAAGAATCTTGAGCAAGGAGTAAACTGCAGATGAGGTTTAGAAGTTTAATTAAGCTTCCAAGTGCCAGACTGAAATCAGAACTACAACCTCACAGGGATTCGTTTCAGAGGACACCATTAACAAAAGTTTTTTGTGTATATTAAACATTCAATCATTTTCTGTTTAATATAATGCATGGTTATGGAGCAGCACAACTTTACCAGACATAAGGTAAGTAGCAATGATATGATATCAATTTAGGAGACACTTTAGGGACAAGGTCTTACTGTCAGTTGCTCCTGTGCACAATAATCTTTACCATGAATTCCTGCCAAGGTTCAGCTTAATTCATGGAAGTCACTTGGTATCCACGGCAACACAGCTGTCAATATGTATGGATCCTTTGAACAACTACTCCTTAAATACAATTTTCCAGGACTCGCCTACTTTTATTATGGAAAACTTTTGTTATAATTTTGTCCAACGGTAATAATCTTTCATCAATTTAATTGAAACTAAACCATTTAGTAATTATGAAGTATTTCCAGGATCTACCAACATATCACAAACTTGGCACATCTATAAGATATAAGGACAACATAGGGGGATGGGATCTTTTACTTAGAAACTCAAATGATAAAATAAAATGACCCTATGGGCAAAATGTTCTGTACTCTTCATCAATCTGCTCAATGAACAGTGTAATCCACTTACAATCTGTAAATCACACACACCTCTCTCAACTCTGTGACAATAACCAAAACTTTAAGCAATGTCATCAAGTTTCTGCATCACTAGCACACGTCTTCAAAAAGCTTAACAATCAGATCATATTGAGAAAACATATTAGCTTATTTGCATGCAGTTTACAATAACTCCAAATCCTTTTAACAAAATTATTGGGAGAAACAAAAAAAATGGAATATCGGTGTTACAAAAACATTATTGTGACATCTTACTAAACTGTAAGAATCCTAATCCATCTCCTATATGTCAGTGGGAGAAGAATGTTTTATTTTACTTAATATTACAGAAAAAAAAACACAGGAAAATAAGGAATGGTCCAAATGTATTTAAAATCTGGACCAAAGTGATTAATGATCTCTTAAAAACAAATATGTTAAGCATCTATTCACCCTTCTGATGTCTTGACATAGAAAAGGGCCTATTTGACATTGGACGTTTCATGGTGGTGCACTGGGTACCACTGTCACTCAACAGATCCAGTGCCCTGGCTTTGAACCCTACGCCTCACTACTGTCCACTATAAGTTCACCGAGCACCTGCAATGGTTTCCCTCCATTATCCCAAAAGACATGCTGGGTAGGTTAACTGGTGGCTCCAAATTAACCCAATAAGTGTTTGAACGTGTGTGCCCTACAATGGACCGGCACGGTTTCCAGGATAGGGTATAACCTTCCCCAACCCTTATAAATTTTAATTACTTCATATTGGCCTCTCCATGCACACAGCTTTTTAAATTAGGTAAGGGAGACGTACTGAGGTTAATTTAATATGAATGGTATGCAGCATTGGTTGTACCCCTGATTGATTTTGTCTCATTTATTGTAATGTGATTTGTAAAATTAATCAGATTTAAAAAGAAAAATCTAGCTTACATACTTGAAAAGTCCAAGAACCTGCCTTTGCAATACTGTTTTACTGATATTATTTAAAATTAAAAATGAGAATTAGAAATATTGCTTGTGAAACAAAAAAATTAAATTGTAAAGCATGACAGAGTTCTTGTTTACTGTATTTCTCCACAAAGTAACTTTAAACAAATAAGGAGATAAAACCAAAATAAGTACAGGATGTGTCCAATGGTTTCTGCTGTCTTTTCAGAGAAAAGCTGACATCAGGTTACCACTAAGTGAAGTTATCTGACATTCAGCACAGGCATATTGGGGAGAGTTCAGCATGTTTAGTAACGTTTTGTCTTATTAGTAATGGTGTGTAAAATGCTGGATTTTCTCTGGTAGCTGGTGTGATTTGTGGCGAAGGAGACAGAAATCCATAAGTTTAAATAAATACCAGTAAGCCTCAGCACATTAACGCTCCCAATACAGTCACATATCTGCATTAGCAAATCATAGTAAGTAACTTTAAACCTATTCGTAAGGAGATGTGTAACGTTATTAAAAAAAAAAAAAACCGTAACAGACATTACATCGTAAGGAGTGATGTAGTTAAATAAAGCAAAGATAGTAGCCCAGTATCCGCATATGAACGAAGACACATTTTAAGTCCCTTAAAAGATGCGTTGTCAGCCACACACGGAGAAAACTGGTTATTATGAATTAACTGGCTTAAAGTTAAGACAGTTTCTTTAACTGCAGTTCATTTTAAAGCGAGAACTAAACTAGGATGTAGAATTATTATAACGATCCCTTTTTTCCAATTACAAAGTGGGCTTTAAAAGAAAAAAAAAAGTTCTATTTGCCTGTTCCAAAGTCGTTATCCGGTGACGTCAGCGAACGAAGAGTCGAGGCAAGGACAGGCCCGGGATCGCTGGCCGGCGTGACAGTGAGGATGAAAGGAACACAACAGAACAATCTCAATGCCTCTCAATCTGGCTCTCCGAAACACGTGAACAACAGTACGCAAAACCACAGTGACACCGACAGAAGACTGGAAAAACATGTACTGTACATATTTTCCTATGGGTTAATTAAAGCACACGATGAGACCATTGGATTAAGTACGTGCTGAATCATGAACCGACCATCCAACCTGCTTTTCTAAGACACCGGGGGCAAGGCAGGGGATGCGCTCTTTTTAACAGAAACCCGGTTCTTTAATGTAGCAGCCACAGTTGAATTAACTTACCCTAATCTGCACCGAACTGCTGAGAAAACTCTCGAATTCCGTAGGTTGTTACTGAACTGTATCGGCTTCCTAACACATTGTTGCATAGTCTTCTCACCGACAATAACCTAACTCCCCGGCTACAGGGCCATGTTCAACCCTGCAAGACTAATGCAGTAGGAAGATCGAGTACATCGAACGGTCAAATCACACCACAGTGATCTATTCCAATTCTACAAAAAGTGATACACACGTTGTATATAATTTTGCGTAAACTTTGATTAGCTGCGCGGTTCACGAATAGCCGTGTTACGTTTTGTTTATCGATAGTATCGATAACACAGCATTTGATTACTTTTGCCTCTGAGGCCTTTTCCGTGAGGACTGTTGTTCTTCTGGTAGAGCGGTTAAATGTATTGTTTTAAGGCGTATTACGGTTTACCGCCATCTACTGTACGGAGGCTATAATGATAATAACATTCTAACTTGTACTGTATTGCATTTATTGCATGAGTAGTGTAGATAGAATTATTAATCCAAATAAGGAAATTACTTGGGCAATGTTTATTTGTTAAAGAAGATAGTATGTAACATTACATCCATCCATTATCCAACCTGCTATATCCTAAGTACAGGGTCATGGGAGTCTGCTGGAGCCAATCCCAGCCAACACAGGGCGCCAGACCACCACAGGGCACACACACACCAAGCGCAATTTAGGATTGCCAATGCACCTAACCTGCATGTCTCTGGGAGGAAACACATGCAGACACGGGGAGAACATGCAAGCTCCACGCAGGGAGGACCCGGCAAGCGAACCCAGGTCTCCTTACTGCGAGACAGCAGCACTACCATTGTGCCACCATGCCACCCATAACATTACAATAAACACAAACATTAACAATGCAGTACAGATTGTCAGAGGCTTGGGTGTACAACCAACACAGATGCTGCAGACAAGAGGGGCCAGAGTCACCTCTATTTACTGAGGAGGTGGAGGTCATTTGATATATGCAGGCCACTCTTTCTGTGAATGTTTTCTACCAGTCTGTAGTGGCCAGTGCAATTTTCTATGTGGCAGTGTGCTGGGGAAATGGATTTAGCGTGGTTAATTCTAGCAGACTAAACAAACAAGTTAAAAAGACAAGTTCAATCTTGGGAGACAAGCTGGAATCACTAGAGGAAGCTATAGAATAGAAGGCTTACTATCCTGACTCTGACCTACTGCATGAGGTTGTGGCTAAACAGAGGAGCACATTTAGTAACAAACTGAAAGAACTGTTCTGTTTCAAAGAGAGCTATTTAATGTCGTTTCTACCATTAGTCATCAAGCTCTATAATAAGTTTTAACTCGGTGAGGTGGCCTTGTGTACTGAATGTTACAGAGATGGTCTGCTTGACATCTTAATAGACAATGATGCTGTGTACTAATAAACTGTGGCAAATTACTGTGCCAATAATTGACATTGTGTATTGTAAAATTGCAACTTATAGCAATGTGTAATTCTAAACACTTTACACTTAGTAAATACCTATACCTTGTTAATTTAATTACAAATAATTCCTGTTGTATGCATATTTGTACCTTGTCAGCATACTTAAGATTATGATCATTCTTGTTACATGCATTTTTATGCCTTTTTGCTGCTTTAACCCTGCAATTTCCTTGGGGATTAATAAATCTATCTATCTATCTATCTATCTATCTATCTATCTATCTATCTATCTATCTATCTATCTATCTATCTATCTATCTATCTATCTATCTATCAACACAGATTTTTTGGTCTATAAATGTCTCTTGAAGGCACCCCGGCCATTCTCTGTATTTCCACCAACAGCTCACATAATTCAGACTAATCATATAGTTTCTTAGGCAAACCAGGTGTCCTAGTGGTGCAGGTTTAAAAATAAATGTATGTATTGGATGGCAACCACACATACCAGGGTGTCTTAAGAAATGGTATGGAAATATATAAGCTAACACATTTGACAGATATAAATTCATAGCACGCTAAAGTGGATTTTCAAGATACAGTATAAAGGAACTTTGAAGAAATTAAGCAAATTGAAAATAGAAAACATATTATAAGGCATTTAAAGGTGACTTCTTTAAAGAACAGAGGGACTTTCAGTGAAGTGCCCACTCAACAGAGTCATCTTACAGCAAAGTAGAAAATTCAAGCAAGTCTGAAAGGAGTATTTTGCAGCAAAGAAATCATTATTGTGAAAAAATGATGAGCAGAAGAGATTACAGGACATGGAAAGCAAGGAGTGACATACAATGATAGGAGGTCTTATGGAGCCAAATTTTTGTTTTATAAAAATGCTATATGTTAAATGATGAACAGTTGGCAAGAGCTGTATACAGTATATATGTGTGTGTGGGTGTGTGTGTGTGTGTGTGCGTTTATATACATACACAACTCTATGTACTGTGGCCACGAGGTGAAGCTCCAGCTAACCAAACACCCAACACAGGAAGGCTTTGGACACAAGTTGCAGTGAACAAGAGGATTTTATTGGTGTGAAACACTTCTCCCAAGTGTTTCACACAACACCAGTGCACAGTTACAGAAGCACAGCAATATTCTACAATACAGCATTCTGCAACTCTGTGTTTCTCTGTCATTTTTCTCTCTTTGTCGCTTCCTCCTCACCGGGATAAGTGGATGGGGATGGGACGATGATTATCTAGGATATATGTCTAGCGTATATAATTGTAATATTCTTTGATTCAGTGCCACAACCTCAAAAATAGCTTCTCAAGAGGAAATGATCAGTGAATTAAGTGATACAATTTTGGTTGTAGATGAAGAGCTAAAAAGAGTTAAGTTTTAATAAATGCATATGTTTCAGTGCATTTTTCCATAAATGATATGCTCATCATTGTGTACTATGATGAGCATTCAGTTTTTAAAACACTGCCAGTGTAACAAGTTATCTAGTTGTATCTAGTTGTATGTAAATATTCAGTTAAAACTAGTTTTCATCTTATAAAAATGTGGTTTATGATAGGAAAACTACTTAAATTTACTAAATGATGAAGGTGGAGAGACGTGTACAATACAAACATAATTGGATGGTTAATTGTTTTGTACACTGTCAAGTAATGTGGATATTTCCTTGAAATTTTATTGAAGGTGGGTATATTTTGCTACTTAATAAGAAAAAGTATACATACCGTTAGGCTCCACGAATATAATATGTAATTTTCTGATGCAAAAAATGCTGATATATGGCCTGAAATCAAAGAAGGTGGGGTAGGGGGGTCCACATATTTGTCTAATATTACCTGTATGGTTGTGTATCTCCTTTAAAATGGATGTGTTTATTGTACTAAAATAATTTCTTCTGCATAGAGTGATCCAATACAAAAATCTGAATGAGGCAGATTTGCATACTGTTTTATTAAAGTTAGGTGAAATTTTACTTTTAACTGCCAATTCATTTGATTGTATATTTTTTACACAGAATAAGTATCTTAAACCTCTATATAATTTCAGATTCTTTGATTTAATCAATATTGCTGTGTTTCTTTTCACAGTGAAAAATCTGTACATAGTTTTCTTCACATTGGTATGGTATGCACCTAATATTTAGCAGTTTCTAAGGGAAGGGCTAAGAAGCAACTGGATTAATTAATAGATATACAAGTGCATCCTGAAAGTATTCACAGCGCATCACTTTTTCCACATTTTGTTATGTTACAGCCTTATTCCAAAATGGATTAAATTCATTTTTTTCCTCAGAATTCTACACACAACACCCCATAATGACAACGTGAAAAAGGTTACTTGAGGTTTTTGCAAATTTATTAAAAATAAAAAAACTGAGAAAGCACATGTACATAAGTATTCACAGCCTTTGCCATGAAGCTCAAAATTGAGCTCAAGTGCATCCTGTTTCCCCTGATCATCCTTGAGATGTTTCTGCAGCTTAATTGGAGTCCACCTGTGGTAAATTCAGCTGATTGGAAATGATTTGGAAAGGCACACACCTGTCTATATAAGGTCCCACAGTTGACAGTTCATGTCAGAGCACAAACCGAGCATGAAGTCAAAGGAATTGTCTGTAGACCTCCGAGACGAGATTGTCTCAAGGCACAAATCTGGGGAAGGTTACAGAAAAATTTCTGCTGCTTTGAAGGTCCCAATGAACACAATGGCCTCCATCATCCGTAAGTGGAAGAAGGACTCTTCCTAGAGCTGGCCGGCCATCTAAACTGAGCGATCGGTGGAGAAGGGCCTTAGTCAGGGAGGTGACCAAGAACCCAATGGTCACTCTGTCAGAGCTCCACAGGTCCTCTGTGGAGAAAGGAGAACCTTCCAGAAGGACAACCATCTCTGCAGCAATCCACCAATCAGGCCTGTATGGTAGAGTGGCCAGACGGAAGCCACTCCTTAGTAAAAGGCACATGGCAGCCCGACTGGAGTTTGCCAAAAGGCACCTGAAGGACTCTCAGACCATGAGAAACAAAATTCTTTGGTCTGATGAGACAAAGATTGAACTCTTTGGTGTGAATACCAGGCGTCACGTTTGGAGGAAACCAGGCACCGCTCATCACCAGGCCAATACCATACCTACAGTGAAGCATGGTGGTGGCAACATCATGCGGTGGGGATGTTTTTTAGCGGCAGGAACTGGGAGACTAATCAGGATAAACAGAAAGATGACTGCAGCAATGTACAGAGACATCCTGGATGAAAACCTGCTCCAGAGCTCTCTTGACCTCAGACTTGGGCGACAGTTCATCTTTCAGCAGGACAATGACCCTAAGCACACAGCCAAGATATCAAAGGAGTGGCTTCAGGACAACTCTGTGAATGTCCTTGAGTGGCCCAGCCAGAGCAGACTTGAATCCGATTGAACATCTCTGGAGAGATCTTAAAATGGCTGTGCACCGACGCTTCCTATCCAACCTGATGGAGCTTGAGAGGCGCTGCAAAGAGGAATGGGCGAAACTGGCCAAGGATAGGTGTGCCAAGCTTGCGGCATCATATTCAAAAAGACATGAGGCTGTAATTTCTGCCAAAGGTGCATTGACAGAGTATTGAGCAAAAGCTGTGAATACTTATGGACATGTGATTTCTCAGTTTTTTATTTTTAATAAATTTGTAAAAACCTCAAGTAAACTTTTTTCACATTGTCATTATGGGGTGTTGTGTTTAGAATTCTGAGGGAAAAATTGAATTTAATCAATTTTGGAATAAGGCTGTAACATAACAAAATGTGGAAAAAGTGATGCTCTGTGAATACTTTCCTGGATGCACTATAATTAGTAAGGGTTGGTACACAGGAAAGATAAAATAGATAAAAAAAGTTTATAGGTAATCTTTTGGGCATCAAGTGGGGAATGATACAATACAGCTAAAAGTTTGTTAAATATACATATTGACATACATAAACACTGACATTAATATAGTCCTAAATCATAACAAGTGTAAACTTCCACACAGGATGAAACCTGGCTGACCTAAGACTTCAAAAGTACCTTTATTTTACTCTCTGTTTGCAGTTGATTAAAGACTGATTTTATACTAGAAGACATCAGAAGATGACATTAAGAGTGGGAACATTTCCCATGATTAAATCGGTCTGACCTGGGAGGACTTTCACGTCTCTCTTAAAGTAATGGATAAAAGGATGCTTTTCTCTGTTCTACAAGGGATATACAAGGCTATAGTAAAGCACACTCACTTTTCCATGAATTACTAAATATAAGTAGAAATATAAATAGTTCACTCTACCTCCTCTGTGGCATGTAATTAAAGTACATAGTGTTTGATTTTAATATCAGCACTGATGAAGTTCTTCTTTTCATTCACATCCTAAAGCACATTCACCTGTCTAGCATCTAAATGTTTCCTATTAGGTTTTGAAACAATTCTGACACTTATTCCTGAGCATCAACCCTTATACATATCTCAAACATACTCACTGTATACATACAAACCTTATACATCTGTACTCTGGCAGGGTTGCCACAAATGACCAGATCACTTGTAGTGAAACCTCCTTCATTTGGAGAATGAACAGCAGTCTATAGACAGGTACCACTAAATAGTATAAAGTTCAAATCAGAGCTCTTATTTTATTTTCAGCCACAAATTGTGCTCATAGAAATGAAGTCATGCTATGGGGACCTCCCATGTATGGCCTCTTTGAGCACTTCCTCAGCTCGGGGAAGAGTGCAGCAAGCTGGCTAGCTACCAGATAGGCTCTCTCTTGGTAGGACTGGAGTTCCACAAAAAAGCATCCAATTTTTACCCATGGCCCAGTCGCGACAAGGAGATGTAAAACATTCATGTGGAGGGACAACAACAGAGTCAGGGCCAAAAGGGGGAAAATGACCCTGTGCTCCACAGCCCAAAGGGCAAGGCAAATACAACAAACAATCTTGGCATAGCATGGCACATCATCTGAGAAGACAACTGCTGAAATTTGGTGCCAAAGGACCCAGGATACACTGCATTCTAAGTGCTTTTCTCAATCAACAAATGTGATGCAAAATGGAATTTCATCCAGAAGGTGCACCAGATATTAAAAAAAAACATCACCTAAGGGCACCCAAAGACCAGGGATGGCACCCCATGGCACATCCTGGACCTCTGGTTGGCCCCATGGGCTAGAATCACCCATGAGGCAGCCCATGATGATTAAGATTGAGAGTGGCTGCATTGTCCCCTCTGGTGCATCATCAAGGCTGAGCATCGCATGTGCAGGGCAGGATGAAGCTCAATAGGGTCTTCTTTCCCTGCTGATTCTGCCAAGCCTGTTCTCTTAGCTGTGGTTTTGTTAGATAGTAGGTACAGACAGTGGAAATCTCATTCATCCATTCACGCCTAACTTAAGAGAGTCATAGTTACTTCCGCTGTTTACCTGTGCTTCATTGAAATTCTTCACCTCGACATTCAGAACACTGAGCAGAAAGCACATTGCATCAACACCACTCTCTGGCCCTCAAAATGCTTTGTTTTAATTAAACAGTCAGATTTCCCTGGTCCAAACCAGTTCTAAGCCAGCTGCTAGGCACTGGCTGAGGCCATGCATCGGCTCACAGTCTCCACCACACCCTCACCCTCTGATGGGAAAGGGATAGGGTGTTGGAAGCAGGCTGATATGTGCCTGATAGTATATCTCCCCAACACTGCAGAACCTCCAAAGCCCCGGTACTCCATTATAAACAAATTAAATGCTTTCACCAGGATAGATTTACCTGAATTACATAGTATAATCTCTCAATTGAAACCCTCCATCTGCGTCCTTGACCCAATACCAACAAGGTTTTTCAAAGAAATATCAGGCATGCTAATTGACAATATTCTTGACATAGTTAATTCGTCATTAAATAAGGGGGTCTTCCCAGACTGTCTTAAGACTGCTGTAGTTAAACCCCTGCTCAAGAAAAATAATCTTGACCCCTCTGCCTTTGAAAATTTTAGACCCATCTCTAACCTGCTCTTCTTAAGTAAAATTCTAGAGAAGGCAGTCATTATGCAGTTAAATGACCACCTCAATAAACATGCTATTCTTGATAAATTTCAGTCAGGTTTCAGAACAAATCACAGCACAGAAACTGCACTCATTAAAGTAGTAAATGACTTGTGGGTAAATGCAGACAGTGGCCATTTATCTGTTCTCATCCTCTTAGATCTGAGTGCCGCATTTGACACCATTGATCACAATATTCTTAGAAATCGCCTTAGTCAATGGGTGGGCCTCTCTGGCAGTGTCTTAAATTGGTTTGAATCCTACCTGGCAGGTAGAAAATTCTTTGTTAGTTGTGGTAATCACAACTCAAAGACACATGATATCCGATATGGTGTTCCACAAGGCTCTATCCTGGGTCCGCTGCTGTTCTCAATCTACATGCTTCCGTTAGGTCAGATTATCTCAGGTTACAACGTGAGCTACCACAGCTATGCTGATGACACACAGCTGTACTTATCAATAGCACCTGATGACTCCGACTCTCTCGATTCACTAACACAATGTCTTACTGGTATTTCTGAATGGATGAATAGTAATTTTCTCAAACTAAATAAAGAGAAAACTGAAATTTTAGTAATTGGCAATAATGGATTCAATGAGGTTATCAGAAATAAACTTGATGCATTAGGATTAAAAGTTAAGACGGAAGTAAAAAATTTAGGGGTAACTGTTGACTGTAATCTGAATTTTAAATCCCATATTCATCAGACCACTAGGACAGCATTTTTTCACTTAAGAAACATAGCAAAAGTTAGACCTCTTATATCATTGAAAGATGCTGAGAAATTAATTCACGCTTTTGTTTTCAGTAGACTAGATTACTATAACGCACTCCTCTCCTACCCAAAAAAGACATAAATCACTTGCAACGAGTGCAGAATGCAGCTGCTAGAATCCTAACTAGGAAAAGAAAATCCGAACACATTTCTCCAGTTCTGATGTCACTATACTGGTTGCCTGTGTCATTCAGGATTGACTTTAAAATACTGCTTATGGTTTATAAAGCCTCAAATAATCTCGCTCCATCTTATATATTGGAATGCCTGACACGTTATATTCCAAATCATAATCTTAGATCTTCAAATGAGTGTCTCCTTATAATTCCAAAAGCTAAACTTAAAAGAAGTGGTGAGGCGGCCTTCTGCTGTTATGCACCTAAAATCTGGAATAGCCTGCCAATAGGAATTCGCCAGGCAAATAAAGTAGAGCACTTTAAAACACTGCTGAAAACACATTAATTTAACATGGCCTTTTTATAACTTCACTTTAACTTAATACTGATAGTCTGTATGTTCAATTCATCATAATAACTATTCATAGTGGCTCCAAAATCCGTACTGACTCCTACTCTCTCTTCTGTTTCTTTTTCTGGTTTCTTTGTGGTGGTGGCCTGTGCCACCACCACCTACTCAAAGCATCATGATGCACCAACATTGATGGACTGAAACCCAGAAGTCTACGTGACCATCATCATCAAGTCCTTCCATGAAAACCCTAAATACAAAAAGGACTGTTTGATTTATGTTAGGTAGATTGCCCAGAGTGGACTGGGCGGTCTCTTGGTCTGGAATCCCTACAGATTTTATTTTTTTTCTCCAGCCTTTGGAGTTTTTTTGTTTTTCTGTCCACCCTGGCCATTGGACCTTACTTATTCTATGTTAATTAATGTTGACTTATGTTTAGTTTTTTATTGTGTCTTCTATTTTTCTATTCTTCATTTTGTAAAGCACTTTGAGCTACATGTTTTTGTATGAAAATGTGCTATATAAATAAATGTTGTTGTTGTTGCCGCAGCTGGGGCGATGCACAAGAAGGGCCCAGCACATGTCCAAAGTTGCCGTCAGGGGCATAGAACAAGGTGCGGCTTCATGCCAGCAGCTGGGCTTCTTACCAATTTAAAGTTTGCCCCAAGGCTTCTTATCATTCGCTTTACCAGATGAAACTGTGTTGGCGAGTGCCAGCTATCCTGAGGGAAACTTTGTAGGGAACCAGCTACTAGATGGTTTGATTAGTCTTTCACCCCTATACCCAGGTCAGATGACCAATTTGCATGTTACGACCACTGCAGAACTCCACCAGAGTTACCTCTGGCTCTGCCCTCCCCATGCATAGTTCACCATCTTTTGGGCCCTATCACATATGCTCCAGCTCGACTTCCCCTGTGGGTGGGTGAGACTGGCCGGTGGTGTGGAATGGCCGAGGTGAGAGTGGGATCCTGCCTCAGTGGGCCATCCAGGTGACCGGTGCCGCACCACAGGGTTTCAAATGAGACCCAACCCTGGGTGGGTCGTGCATATGTTAGCCACCTTGGTCTATGTTTCAAGACTGATTGGGTGGGGAGCCAACTTCACCCCCGAACCCTGGTTTCCCACCATAAGGACATGGGTGTACCCCTCCCCAGTGACGCAGCATGGTAAAGGACGCACTGTGCACAGTCCGTCCACAGGGGGACAGCCGCATTGGAAGGAACAGGGATCCCCACCCCAGAGAAGGAGTGCATCCAGGCAGGCCGCAGTGGGCAGGTCGATCCCTCAGCCCCAGGAAGCAGTGAGCTTGCTGCGGCGGCTGTAAGACCTCCCTCTGGTCTTTCCCTGCTGACACAGAACCAGTCGCAGAGAACTGTGCCCAGCAGGGGCTGAGCCTGACCAGGCAGCAGTCCTACACCCCAGCCTGTGCACCAGCCATCAGGGGATAGGGACAGAGGGAGCAGAGGGATCCGTTGATACTCGGGACAGCTGACCTAGGTTGACAGCCAGGTTGAATCCTCCCGATGGATTGCGCAGACCCCACCCATTTATGGGTGTGGGGTGGGATGGCATGTGGCAGCCACGTTCCTGCACCTGGGTCCCTGTGAACTCCCAAGGCCACAAGGTGCATTTGAAGTGTCGATGATCAATGTGTCCTGCAATTATGCAGCAAACTGTGTCCTTCATCGCACAGACCAAGTGATCCACTGATAGGAGTAGTCTCTCTTGAATCACCAGTCTGTGGGACAGACTAGATCAATGTCGAAAGCCCAACGAGAAGAAAATGAGCAGTCGGCACAGGGGTCCTGAGTGTCCAGAGTTGGCCTTCCCCCACCAGGGAAAGTAACACCTGCCACCTGGGCATCTCCAGGCCACATGTCTGGCTGCACCACAGCAAAGACCATTCCCAATGAGGAGGACTCGGATGCAGAAATTCAATGGGGAGGGTGCCACGCAAGCACTGCAGACTCAGTTCCTTCTCTTGGTAGACACCATCCCCTCCCTCTAGAGAAGAGGAGGCAGTCCCAAAGGAGTCCAGGGTGGGAGAGATGGGGCTTTGGCCTCAACTTTAGCCAACAAGCCTCTGGGGAAGGCATTGGTAATGAACTTTCCACAGGTTCACCAAATAAACCTTGTTACGCCTTTTACTTTCTCCAGATAGTCAAGTTCAATTGTCTCTCAGCAGTCTGCCAGAGGCCATGTGCGACCGTGGCAGGGCCAGACCAAGGTCTTCACTAAACCATCCAATTGGTAGTAGCGAAGGGCAGTGTGTACAAAGGGTAGAGACATAATTAGTGTGAGCTTATGACCTGCACTTACTGGGAATTCCTTGTTTGTGTGGAATAATTGCAAGCCCTGGTTCCTATATTGATGTGGTTCCCTCTCAGCACTGGGTAGACACACCAACGTGATCCATGCAGTGTAGTATGTGTGCAGCGCTGAACATCTAAGGGTACCACAGACATGTTAATGCTTACTCTTACGTGGCTGAAAGCCACTTGTACCTCTAAGAAGGACACCGCTGCTTAGGGGTTGCTAACTTTAGCAGGAGGGAGTCTCATTTATTATTGGAATTAACTAGACAAATCACTCCACAATTTAGGACAGCCAAGCGCCACCACCCACACAATCGAGAAAGAGCTTTCAATCTGTCAGTCCTCTGCATGTCCAGGCCAGGTGAGGTTTCCAGTGTTGGATCAAATTAAGCCACAGGCTCCACTCTTGGTAATGCCCTTCCATCAGTTCATTTAAGTTTCAGCTTTGCAGCCATACTCCACACAGATTCCAAAGATTTTGGTTTCCTGGTTAGCATGGGAATAACATCACTGGATCGCCACTGGGCATTGTTTATGGTCAGAACTACGATGGTATTTGATCATATTCAAGCCTCTAACTTTTGTTCTTAATTAACGAAAACATTCTTGGGAAATGCTTTCAGTCTTGCTCATCTTGAACCAGTCCAAGAATATCATGTCTAGCAGTGCAATGTGAATACCTCTGCCAGACCCTTTTAGTCATGGCTCAGGAAACCCACAAAATAGAGTCCTATTCCATTATTCTAGATGCAGTATTCAGGTGTGGGGGTCTGATTTGAAAGGTAATTTTTTCAAGTAAACACTTTGGACACCTTTGAAAACTCAGTCAACAACACTGAGTGGGTGCTGAGAGGCAATGGCAGGGACAGGAGGTAGCTTGCCTCATGGCGGATTGCCAGTGTGATCCCAAGATCCAGCTACAAGCTTTTAAACTGTAGCAACTTTAAAATACTCTGTTGGAGCTAGAATTACCCAGACTTTCCCTCCGATGGACTGTCATGCAAGGATTTAAAGTACGCTTATTTCTATTACAGGGCCTCCCAGAGTTGGGAATGGGTAATTTGCGTACTTGTTGTCTTCCTTTGATGTGGTAGCCGTTTCTCAGGCTCCCTCTCTGCAATCGAACCCTAATTCCCTGTTAGCCATATTCACCATGGTGGGCACAGAAAGTATCATTGATAGTTTATAGGGTAGACATTTGAATGAGTCGTCACTACCGGAGGAGCCACACGATAGGCCCAAGGTTACCTAGAGTCACCAAAGCTGGCCAGGCACTGGGGCCCAGGTGGGCTTTTGGTCTGATAAATACACAAATCCCCCAAGGGTGTCATGCTTCAGTCAGCATTTTCCCCCTGGCTGGAGTTCAAAGTTGTGTCATGGGTTTGGTTTGTCTAACTTTATTTCAGTTAAATGTATTAATGTTTATTTTAAGTATTACATACATTTTTCTATTTGTATGTTGGAAAAAGGGAAAGGCCTTAGTTATGTCCTTTGTGCTTTGTGGTTGATTCTACAAGGGGCGAGGCCACCCTGCCCATAACCACCAGGAATGGCCTTCTACCCTATTTAAGGGAGGGCCATCCATAGTTCCTGGCGGTGCATTCATTGAATGCGCTGGGAGTGGAGAGTGTTTGGGTGAGTTACTGTGCTATTGCTTTGCTTTGTGTTTCCTGGATTTTTGACCCTGTGCTTTGTTTATGCTTACTCCTCTTGGATTCTGTTTTGAAACTGTGCTTCTGTTCCGTCTTGACTACAATTTTTCAGTTTTATATTGGGACTGTGTATTTGATATTTTTGAACTTCAGCTCTGTTTTCGACTACAATTTTTGGGATTCTGTATTGGGACATTGTTTGCTGTGTCTGCCTTGCCTTTTCAGGTATCTGCTTTGTGCTCTTCAGAGCTTTGTGCTTGCACAGCCATTTTTGTGAAAATAAACCTTTATTTTTGTCAAGTTTTCTCTTGGCTCTAGTTTCTCACTGGTTTACAAGTTTTTTTGTTTCCTTCATAATTTCTTGTGTGCCGGATAGATTTTGAGATGCTGATCACAGAAATAACCTTAAAATGTTCACATCACGGAAGGTTTTTGAGGCTAATTTTGTAAAATAAATTAGAACATTTTCAAATCAGGATGTTTCACAAAGTCATGGGTCCTCAGGTTTAGCTGCCTGGTAGTAGCTCATGATCTTCTTAGGTCAAAATCATTATATTTTACAGCCATAACTGATTTATACTAGAGACTCATTTAGCTAAAATACTACAAGAAAATCTTTCTGATCATATGTGCTTGGGCTTATGAATGAACTCATTGATGTCAGTGACTGGTCTAGCCCAGTGACTCTCAGGTTGTTGTTAGCTATCCCCTTCAAGATACAAAATAGTCTCAGTGGGTTGTAAGGAAAGTATTTAGAAATAAGTGAAGTCATGGTTTAGGAACACATCAAAGTGTTGCTAACATCCCCTTTTTAACTGACTGAAGTCTTTTTGAAGCAAAAGCCACTATCACCTTAAATTCAATGTTACATTAAACTATATAAGAATGAGAACCAGGCAAAAATAAAGAGTTGGGGACCCCAGATGGTGAACCCTATAAAACTGGCAGATGAATTGGCCAAGAAAACAGAATCAACAAAATAACTGTCAGTCAGAGCTGTGGACTTGTGTCTTTTTTAGACAAGAGTCGTAGGCTGACTCACTCTGTCTTTTGGTGGTGTTCTAATATATGTTCCTGGCAGGAAGTAGGTTTGGCAGAAGCCAAAGTTACATTCCCACTGTTCCTGTTGCCTTCGATCTTCCCTACTGAGGCAACCACAGTCTTGTAGTGGTATTGTAGTAATCAATAATTGACACTTCTATTGACACATCTGGACCATGTTAATTTACGCAATGGAAAATCGCTGGCTATGTCACATTTACCGATAGCATGCCAAGTTCCAACAGAGTCATGCTTGCCCTTTTCTGTAAAGCCAATAGCGTACTGCCTGAAGGAGCCCATGCTGTATGAAGGGATAACAGGTATAGCAAGTTCTACTGCAGTCTCTTCCCTTTCTACCTCTTTTTCCATTTTGTTGTGGTAGGCCTTTGCATGAACTTGCATGAACAACATAAATAAAAATCGCAAAAGTCTGATTATAATAATATCTGTTCAGATTTACAATACAAAAGGATACACTTTGCTGTAAAATTTTGTTTTGCAATGTCAAAAAGCCGTGACTAGGAAAAGCAGAAATTTATCGAATGCAGGAATGTTTTACTCATGGACAATTGTGTATAGAGTGCTCAAGAGTAAGCAGCTTCAGTGACCTAATAATATTATTTTTACATATAATTTCTGACATCTTTATCCAAGGCAACTTACAACATTTCAGATATAACTGGTTACATTACTTTTATTTTTCCAGTTAGAGCACAAGCAGGTGAAGTGACTTGCTTATGATCACACAGTGTTTGTAACAGCTAATCTTAGAAAGTTAATGCTTAAATTCATATACTGTAGTGTTTGCTTGACTCCTATAGAACTATAGCTATTAGAATGTGGTATAATCATAGGTCCTAATGCTAGCAGAGACTGAAAGACCCATTTACAGTATATAAATGGGATAAGCATACAGTTTTCTGACTATTTAGAAATGGTCCAGCTGTATAAGCAAACTTAAAGAAATGAAACAAGATTTATAAGCTTTAAACAGAACTTTTCTTAAAGAAGAACTTTTCTTTTCTTTGCAATACCAATGTTTTCTCTTCTGTGTTAATACCAGGATATGAAAGACGAAACCACTACACTACACTGCCTGCCAACAATATTAGCCCCTCATTAAAAAAAAAAAAGCTACAGTACAAATATTTTTTTACAGAAAAGCACCTAGGTAGTTACACAGTACTTTTGATACACCTGATTAAACAACGTAACTGGCAGTGTAATTGATACCCATTGTGTTATGAAATTTGGGAAACATAGTTAGTGCCTCATTAATCTCAAAATGTAATTTCTTTCAGACAGGCACCTAATTGCTAAAGAAGAATTATAACTTGATTATAACCTTTCAAAATGTAAAAGATCTAATGTGGTTTAATGTGGAGATATATAAAGGTCCAAAGTTACACTAAAGCACAAAATATTTTTGTACACATTTCAGCAAGCCATAAATTGCCAACTATGCTACTGTGGACCAAATGTTAAAGACGTTAAAGACATCCAATATGAAAGAACAATCCCTGAAAATGTCTTACATCAAGCATTAGCAGCTGAAAACTTACTTTCATGGTAACACTTATTTCTACAGTAAAATTAGGGCCAATCCCTCATTTAATGCCACCATATCTCAAAAACTAATGAACATTCAAGCCTAGAATTTAGCTGACCAGTTATGGCATTTGAACCCTAGCTATGGGAGAAACTCTGACAGGAATATTACATAAACCCCCCACCCATAAGTCCAAAAAACACACCTATCCCAGATAGGAAAGATATGAAGAAAAGATTTTGACCTGCTTTGGCAGACTAGAAAAGAAGTCTATGACCTGCTTAGGCAGACAAGGTGAGAAGACTTTGAACCTAACAGCAACTCAGCAGCGCTCCCTTCTGAAGACCCTGGCAGATACTTGGCAGCAATCCCTCCAGGTGGTTCCAAAAGGGAACATGAAACAGGCAGCTGAACACCATCTCCTGGCAGCAATCAGTGGAACACAAGACGACATTCACCCGGCTGGGCAGACAATCTGGAACAGATAAACAGAGAGATGAATATGGGGAGAGGATACTTACCTTAATACAGTTATAGTCCTAGGGCTCAAATCTCACTTTAGCAGCAATGGCATCAGTTAAGGCAACATAGTGTCCCCTCCTGGGAATGTGGTGGCAGGCAGTGGCTGCAGACAGAGCAACTGTGGCGCAGGCAGCAACTACACACTCTTGGCATCCTTGACAACTTCTGCTCACGGTGGACTTTTTTATGACATATATGTACCCAGCGGACTTCTGCATCATGTCCATATTCCCAGAGGACTTGACTCACTCTGAAATGATGTTTAGATGATACATGGCAACTTCAGGAGACATCATCTTCTTAGAAACAGCTACACAGCATAACTGTGCTGCTAAAAAGCAAAAAAAAAAAAAATTGAAGATACAATATACCTTGAGATTAATGGCATAATGATAGTGATAGGGTAAAATAGGTGGCAAAAACAGACTGGAACCTTATCATTCAGGTCATAACAATTATCATTACCCTGTATATCTTTTATTCTGGTTAAAAAAAATGAGACCTCAAATACAGTAGCTTAGCCTGAATGTCTATCAAATGATTGTGATATGCAACATATAATTCAGAGGTAATAATAATAATAATACATTTTATTTATATAGCACCTTTCCCATGCTCAATGCACTTACAGAATATAAGAAAGAATGGCAGGTTATACAGTATATAGCATTGTACAAAGCAAATACATAAATAAAGAGGATTAAGACAGTAAATTCAGAGAAAGCCTAACAGACAACATAATTGATGGTCTAGTACACACACACAGATTACATGAGCATCTTGACAGAGAGGTAAACTGAGAGAAGGGGAATGAAGTCAAGTAGAGCTAAAAGCCTTCCTAAACAGATGAGTTTTAAGTTGTTTTTTAAAAGAATTCATGGAGTCAGCTGACCTGATTAGTTTCGATAGGTCATTCCAGAGTCTGGGCGCTATACAGCTGAAGGCCCTGTCACCCATGGAGTGTAGATTAGTGTGGGGCACAACAAGATTGCCAGAATCAGAGGACCTTAGTGGGCGGGGAGGCACATAGTGATGGAGAAGGTCACTGATGTAGTTTGGCACTAGGTTATTTAAGGCTTTGTAGGTTATTAGTAGGATT
Source organism: Polypterus senegalus (assembly GCF_016835505.1). Lineage (NCBI taxonomy): Eukaryota > Metazoa > Chordata > Cladistia > Polypteriformes > Polypteridae > Polypterus > Polypterus senegalus. The sequence continues at coordinate 243,591,589 of NC_053154.1, forward strand.
TTATATTCGATTCTGTAGACACTTAATCAAGGCTTGATGATAATTATGGAAATGACGATCCATTTTATTTTATCCTTCAAATACTGCACTTCCTTTTGAAATGAACTGGTGAAAAGGGGACTTTTTTACTTTATGGCAGTTCATTTTGTTAAAAACTCACACAAATAGCAATGAAGAATGAACTGATAAATAGATTTATTTTCACAAAAATGCTCTTGAACAAAAAGGCAAAGAGTGTGGCCTTAAACAATAAAGGCAGTCCAAGGCAAATGAAGCTTCAGTACGAAATCCAAGGTGAAGTCAAAAACTGAGCATAAGGTCACAAAATTGACAAAATCATAAAAGGCACAGTAATCATCATGGTACAAGATCCAGCCTGGAAATGACCATTTCACAACAGTAAAAAGATGTGGTGGATATTTGAAGTTTTTCAAAGGGCATCACACATTAATAATAATAATAATAATAATAATAATGTTGCAGGAGCACTCCTGAACACAATCACTCTCACTTACAGTGGGTCAGTTTAGATTTTATGAGTTAAACTAAAATGTCTGTCTTTGGGGTTGCTTTAAGTGTAGACCCATATAAACACTTAAGGTGAAAACCCAACATAGACACTGACTAAGTCTAGGTTTCAAAACTGGGAGTCTGAGGGCAACATGTAATGATGTTGTCCATGTGGATATGCATGTTCTCTGCATGATATTTCCACTGGGTATTGTGGATTTCTCCCCACATACATAAAGATATGATGATTTAGCCCATGTCACATTACATGACTTTTCCAGTGATATTCAGTCTTAACCACAGTTGTGCGGTGTGCAATAATCAGCGACTCAGTCCGATGAGTAGTCTATGACTTGACCCGTGGTTTGGTTTTGTCATAGGTTGCAGGGACAGGTTCTATGTGCATGATAAGTGACAACAAATGAGTGCCCACACGGAAATACCATGAATATAATTCAGAGACCAGTTTCATGTGGAAGGTACAATAAGAAAAAAAAGGTTTAGAATCCCACTGTTGTGCCTGCCAAAAGTTAAAATTAATGATGATAAAATCTCAAAAATGGACTCAACAGCTAGCCTGGGGGAATACAGGGAGATTGAAATGAAAGGTCGGTAACAGGTCAGCTGTTGTGATTCCATCATCAGAAACTAACAAAAACAGGTGAAGCCTTCAAAAAGACCCATAAAAAACAGGCCAGAAACATGACTGGCCCACCCCAATATAGGCCTCATCTAGGCATGCTTACTCTAAGCAACTGTTAGGTTTTAGGCCACACTAGGCACCAAAATGCCTTTTTAAAGTAAAAAAAATAGCAAAGAGTCTCAGAAAGCTCCAGGTATGGCCCTCCAGAGGGAGTACTGTAAAAGTTTCTGCATGGGGTAGAGACAAGAACACAAAAATCTTTAGAAAATTGAAGATTTAATAAAACAGACCTGAACAATACATCAATATACTCAAAAGAGTAATAAAGAGGTTATTCTGCCTGTAGGTGACAAGAGGACATTGAAATTAAATGTTTGTCAAACCAGAAAAAAGTACAAATCATAAAGACCAAGTCTGAAACACAAAAGTCCCATAAAAATAAGAGAGAAAATCATTAGAATCAGAAGTCAAATAGTAGAGAAAGAATGCATGTTACATTAGATATGTTTTATCTCAATCATGGATACCAAATAAATCTTTTTGCCAGATATCTAGAGTCACCCTGATGACACAAGGTGCAGCATCGTGCTATGTAACTTCCATGGCAACTGGAAGTCACATGCCAGTAATGGGAATATTAAATTGGTGGCTCCCAATTGATAAATTAAAGAATGTCATGGCACCATGAATAATTCATCTTTAAATTCAGGAAGCATATAATTGCATAGAACCCAAACCCCTCTCAACCCCAACCCACATCTTGGCTGGGCTTCTCATGTTTTGTTCATTTATGTTATCAAATTGGAATACTTACTTTTCATGCATCAAAGTGTGTTCAACTACATTGGATGCATTGTGTGGGTGGTCCCCCACCTATCACTGCAGGGGACTGCCCTCAGCCATATAAAAGATATTCCAAGGGCTCAGTCTCCACCTGCTCAAGTGTTTAGACCACCAAGTTAACTTCTTTGACGGCGCTATCTTACATGGTGTTCCCTGTTGTGTTTTACAATTCTACGGATAGCTGCCAATGTTGCTGCTGGCACTAATGGTGATCCACCTTCTGAGTTCAAACCATGTGACTGATTAATGTGCTCAAAGTATCAACAGGTGTTAAAGCTGAAAAGAGCACCATGTGTGGTAATCTACGGGCTACATTGTAATTTTATATATTTATTTTGCCACATTTACCTATTATTAATTATTATTGCTGTTGTTATTACATTGCTAAACAAGTGGGTCAATGTGGTTTTTGTGATCTGCTTAGGGCAACCTCCAACTCTCTGTGATAGGATCGCAAAGTTCTAAATAAATAATGATATTAAAGATAAGGAGAGGGTCGGTTTACACATGAATTTACAAATGAAATTAAGAACTACTTTAGTTTCAAAAGGGATTTGGGAAACACTTGCTAATTAATGAATAATCTTAAGCATGAGATAATGAAGTACTTAGAGTACAACGGTTTCAGAAAATTTACCCCAGAACAACATTATAAAACAACAGAAAATACGACGATAAGGAAAACGGAACAAAGAAGACAAAAAGAAGCACCTTAAATAATGACCAAAACAGTCACAAATGAATTTTCTCAAATTACAGGATCTAACCTTGCTTTGCTACTTTTTATTTTGCTTTTGTAGTGTGTACTTGTCTGTAACTGTTAATTGTCTACAATACATGTCCAGGCTTCTCACACTGTGTCAAATTAATTTGTTCGTGAAAATTCCTTTGTAAAGTGAGCACATACACATAATTACCATTAATTTAAAAAATGCCTAGTGTTCCACAGTCCCAAAACTAAATTCCATTTTTGCTGAAATAACATCATAATACTTGAAAATTGAAAATTAGTTTAATAATATTAGACTTCAAAACAAATCCTAATAAGACCCCCCCCCCCCCATTAAATACTCTTTAGTGAGGTAGTTCACCTATGCTTTTAAACATTAAGTTTCATGCTCAAAAGAGTGGCCTTAGCAATCTTTCTTAGTCTTTTTCTAATCTTTTACAATATTTTTGAAGCCACGATGCTCGTAATAATACAAGAAAACACGTGAGCCATACATGTGACAAGCTGGCTGAACCATAGCTTTGAATGCCATAGCAGCTGTAAAAATGACCAAGACTGAGCTTGTGTGTTACCAAAAGCCAACAAACATTCAGTCCTATTCTATTCTGCAGGCTGCCGCGAGGTTTACTTGGAATGACTCATAACAAGTAAATCATCACAATATAAAATAAAGTCAATCTTGATATATATATATATACCAAAGGATTTAATTGTCTCCACATATTCAAACTATTGGCACATAACCTTTGCTGTTATACAAAAAGCTTTGCAAAATAAAAATATATCAACCTTTCCCCTCCTTACAGGGAATGTGAAGCAAAAGGGTATTGGTTAGTAAGACCCCTGAAACCATTCCCATTAATATTAAAGTTCATAAGAGCCAAATGCCATAACTCTTCTACAGAGAAGACATACATCCAGGAGTGGCAAACAAAACAGAGGAAAAGAGAAAGTAGAGTGGTATGGAGGTTATTAGTTAAAAAAACATGTTCTGCAGAGGTTCCTGAAGAAATTAGGAAACTTTGGAAATTACTACAACCCTCACCCTTGAGCTGGAATCTGGGTAGGCACTTTTTGTTCCCCCTTTTCACAGAATAATGGATGGTAACATAACATCAGTGTCTTCCAGGGAACATCTCTTGGTCAGTACAGCAAGCAGATCCCACACTCTAGACTGGTAAATTCCTATTTATCGTTAGAAATAAGACCAAAATAAAATAAATTGTCAGCTACAAATTCCCTTTCCCAATTGCTCTAATTACAGAGTACTGTTCAAAAATGTGCAGTCTTAGGATTTTAATTATTTAGAAAAGAAATTCATATTTCACTTCATCTAACAGATTACAATTATCTTCCCAAAATACATCTATTATTGCCTCTCAACATCTAATCTTAAAGCTAAACAGTTTCTATATTCTTATTCCAGTTAGTTTTCTTTAACCTAATATTTTACTAATTAAACTGACACATACATTTCTGCCTATGGCTTCAGAATTTAACAACAACAACAACAACATTTATTTCTATAGCACATTTTCATACAAACAATGTAGCTCAAAGTGCTTTACAAGTGTCTGGAATGTTTCATTAGAGCATCAACTTATACTGTAGAAAATAAAGCTAAACCATATTATTAGCTATGTAGTCATTCAAATGTCAACATTCTAGTTCACATTTAAGATATTCAAATTACTTGTGAACAAGGAGTGATGGGAAAAGAAATCAACATCTCACAATGTATCAAATGCCTTATAATTTAAAATCTAATTTTTTTATTTAAAAATGCTCTCATGGTAGTTAATGCATCACATCATTGCATACTGTGCTTTAAAGAAAATGTTTCGATATATAAAATTTAGCTAATTTAACCTCCTGTTAAGGCTAGTTGTTTATGAATGTTTTCTTGATGATGTAATTCATTCGATGATGTCACTTCTCCAGAATGTTGATCTGCAGAAAAAGCACAGTCTAACCTTTTTGTTAGTTAACCCCCCTTTTGTACAGCATATCTTAGTACAGAACACTACTTTGAAGCGAAATAGTCATCATTAACTTTCTTGCTATCCTAAAGTATGTATTTTTTTTATTTAATTATAAAGTTTTAAATTACTAAAAGAACTTTCTAACATTTGAGGATGGCCAGTACTCAAACTCACTTAAATTCCTTCAAATACACTTCAGTCACAGAGCTCTTTCACATACTGTAAAACATATTCAAAAGTCAGTTAAACTGCCTTTAACACATTTAACTTATTCAAGTTTTATTATTACTATTTAGCATCTGCTATCTATAAAGCATTTACATACTTTTTTCCTCTCATTGCTTACATTTTACTCAACACAGAGAATATGTAAGTTTGAACCTTCATTTTCTGTTGCTGGGCAACAGTGCCAACAACTGTGCCACCATATCAACCTTACTTCAATAACCTATTTAGTAAGTAAGTCAGCTGACACACACATGATCACACACACACAAGCAACATTTTAGTCTTGAAAGAGATTGTCTCTTTTATATTTTATAATTATTAATGTTTCCCCCAAGACTTGATCAGGCTCTGAAGGAAAGATGTTTTGTACATATAAACATTTTTATAAGTAGAGATATTTTCTTTTTATCAAATACCACACTAAAAGCGCACTGCACGAATACACTTGACTTGAGCATTCATAGTTTTCATACTCTTTCTCTGTATGTTTAGCATTCATTTCCTCAGAGGTTGTTGCGCTTGCTGCTTCCTGAGCAGCTCATCTTTTCTCCACCCTAGCGGCCCGCTTCTTCTCTTCTTTCACCAGCATCTTTTCACATCAAAACTGATTAAGTCAGTTTTTGTTCTGCAATTACTTAGTATGTTTTCTTTAATTTTTCACTTAAGCTGGCACTTAACTCTTCAATCTGCCTCAAGAATGATTTAAGATATGAAGAGGTAGAGGAAGTAAAGGCGAAGGTGGTAGGGATGAGAACAGCACCCGTATGCATGCACCACATGGCTGCCCTACTGGCAGCTGCCGAGAGTTGATTCTACAATAAAATAAAATAAAAATTCAAAGAGGAATAACCTTGAAGGTGCATCATCACCCTGAAAGTGGATAGTAGACGTTACATAGTATATGTGTACCAAATTTCAGGTCAATAGGGCAAATGGTTTGCATGCTACAGGTGATTTAAAATCCTGGACAAACAAATGAACAGCCACGGTAGTGTATTACATATAAAGATTACATATTTTCAAAACTCTAATTTTTCAAAAGCAGTCCATTACAGTATGGTCAGAATGATCAGAGAAACAAAGAATGGAGGTTCATTTTAAAAACTACTGAATTTACATACAATGTCAATCAATGCAAACATTTACTCTGGTTGGTTCTTTGGTTTACACCTAAATGACTTATATAAAATAAAAGTCTATTATATTATATTCTAGTTCTTCTTATGCCTTTGAGTTGATCCAGTACCCTCGATATCTCTGTGCAATATAACAACTGTCTATTCTGAATCTTTACAGGACATCTACTAATTTCTTAGTCATCTCTTAGTCATCTTTCAGTACATTTTGTTGTTCTTGACCTTTATCTGGTTTCCTGATATGCCTGCAAAGGTTTCTGACATGTATTAACCATTTATGCTATTTATTTAAGATGAAAGCTACGTATGTTACCCTAAAACTATTCTTCCATGACTGTTATATTCCAGATTCTGTGTTTTGAGGACAACATAGAAATTAGAAAACTATGTTTTGGTTTTATATATAATATAAATAATATAAAATATACATATATATATTGCAATGTACTAAGTAGTTATATGGGAATAATGTATTTTTTTTCTTTTTTAACATATTTTCATCTTGATTTTCATTATACTTTTCCAGGTGTTCTAATTGTTAAATTAATCCATTATTTACTCATTAGTGCAAATAGTTGTAGCCTTTCATGAGTCAGTGTTGTTTGCCTGTGTGTCTCCTCTGTTCGTTTTTAATTGTCATTATTAAGATACAATGAAAGAGGCAAACTGCACAGAAAAAGGGCAAAATATAATGAAATCACAAAAGAGAGTTAAGTATTTAAATCTATAGCAAAATAGAAATATTTCTAAATGTCTTACAAATCTATAAATCTTGCTGCTGTGCTTTTCTGGGTGTAGAATAAGAGAAGAGAAACAAATATTAGCTAATTAAATGACATCAGTGTTATCAGTTGTTGTCACTGATTATGAATCTGGTTAAAACAAAAGCCTGAAGCCACAGTGTGTCCCCAGGACCGAGTTTGAAAACCCCTGCTATAGGAAGTGTCAGGGAGCCCGAAAGAACTACAATTACCAAGGAGCAAAGCGGCGCTGTCGAATAACGATTCAGATGGTGTGTTTACTTCACCCTCCATGTGATTGGCTCATTCAGATACAGAACACCTTTAAATGGAAAGGACACAGTCCGCGTCCGCCAAGTAATAGTATGAATTAGGGGGTCGTATGTGTAGGAGCAAGGTATGATTGTTGCGCAGTGTTAAGGGTTTTTTTTTTGGGGAAAGCTTTTGTCAGTACAATCTGTGCTCAAGAAGTGTTGAAAAAAAGCGTGAGTATATTATGTGGGTTGTTATGGTATTTTGTTACATAGCTCATAGAAATAATTTTGTTTTGTTTTGTGCTGCATGTAAAGCTGAGGTTTGTGTTTTAGTGCAACGTGCAACAGTCGTTAATTTATGGTACCTGTAACATCAGCAAACAAGGCGCTGATGGTACTCTTACTAAAATGTGCATTTCAGGGTTAAAACAGTATTTTTGTACATTGACTTTAAAACGTTAATGCTGAAAGTTGTGAAATGTTGTCATCAACACGCGGAGTGCTTAAACCCGGTAGAGAATAAACAGCTGATAGCAGTTGAGCGGCGTTTTATTTGTTTTTTTAACTTGGGGTTCGAACCGAGCGTCACGCGGGTTGTGAAAACGGTATTGGGTGTAAAGTCTTGTTTATTATAAATATGTTCTTAAGTTTGTTTGCATGTGCTGGATTTGGGTCCAAGTGTCTGATGGCGTTCTCCTTTGATAACCAGGATTCGGCCAGCTCTATGGCGCTTTTCGTACTGGCCTTGAATTTTACTTTTACATTGTCCCAGTTAGTTAAATGTATGTCCGGTTGATTTAGTATGCGTACAGATCAATGATAGTGAGTCCTATGTTCTGACGGCGTTGCGATTCTTTTTGAAGTTTGTCCTATATATACCGCTGAGCACGAACTGCATGGAATGCTATAAACTGCGTTTCGTGTTTCTGCTGTCGATTTCTTCTTTTTAGCATTAAAGAGCACCGTGCGCAAATTGTTAGTGGGTTTGTGTGCTATTCTGATGCCTGACTTGGCCAGGATGCGCGCTGCACATTCAGACACCTTGTGGTGATAAGGGAGCTTACACAGACGCCAAAACTCCGCAAACTGACTTGAATCGCTCACTTATCACCACAAGGTGTCTGAATGTGCAGCGCGCATCCTGGCCAAGTCGGGATATAAATATACTCGGGTGGCGCAGTGGGTAGGGCTGCTGTCTCGCAGTTAGCAGACCCAGGTTCGCTTCCCGTGTCCTCCCTGCGTGGAGTTTGCATGTTCTCCCCGTGTCTTCGTGGGTTTGCTCCGGTTTCCACCCACAGTCAAGACATGCAGGTTAGGTGCATTGGCAATGCTAAATTCTGTGTGTGCATCCTGAGGTGGGCTAGTACCCATTGGGGTTTGTTTCCTGCCTTGTGCCCTGTTTTGGCTGGGATTGGCTCCAGCAGAAGCCCGTGACCCTGTAGTGAGTATATAGCGCACTGGATAACTCTCTAACTCTGTTTTATTGTAGAATCAACTCGGCAGCATGAAGCAGGAGGGCCATGCGGCACATGCATAATGGGCACCGTTCTCATTCCCTACTGCCTTCGCCAATCATTTTTGAGGCAGATTGAAGACTTAAGTGCCATCTTAAGTGAAAAATTAAACAAAAAGTACTAAGTAGTTGCAACACAAACTAACAATCAGTTTTAAAGTGAAAAGAAGCCGACAAAAGAGAAGCAGTGGGCCGCTAGGGTGGAGAAGAGCTGCTCAGGAAGCAGCAAGTGCATCAACCTCTGAGCAAACTAATGCTAAACAGAGAATATGAAAACTAGGAATGCTCAAGTCAAGTGTATTCACTGTACATTATCGTGCAGTACATTGTCACTGGTATTATGTATTTGATTATATTTACAGTATGTATCTAGATTGCATAATACCATACATTGCATCAATCTTGTCTTTGCACAATTTCTTGTTTGTTTTTTAATTTTAAATTTTAATTCTATTTTAATTTTTTTTATTTGCACTTCATGTTATTACACTGTGGACCCTGAGCTTTGCAATTTTGTCTATCTGTATACTTGTATATGCTTGAGATGACAGTTCGCTTTGACTTGACTGTGGGTGGCTGCCTTACTCCTACACTAGTCCAGCTGCAACCCTGCTACATTTGCCTTACTTTTTTTTAAAAACCACTTGTCTTGACAACCCAAAGGCGCTTGCTGTCTTGCATAATATACATCTTGTCTGCTAAATAGTAGAGTTGCAGGCAATGTTTTTGACAAGACTGATTAGCAATGTCATAATTCTTTCCTTCGATTTATATGGTGTGGTGTATGGCCAACCGTTTCTCCCAGCCAATACCTCCAAGCCGCCAGTTGGAGCCCTCCCTCCAGTATGGAGGTCCCCTGAAGACCAGCAGGGCATCATGGACATTGCAGTTTTCATACACAGCCCTGCTGGATGCCATGGGGGCCACTGTGGATGCTGCAGGGGGGTACAACAGTTATTTACCCTACTCCCCGGAAGTACGTCCAAGCCACATGGACAAGGGGAATGACGTGCTTCCGGGGTGAAGAAAAGGACTTTTCACCTGACCTGGAAGTGATACAAAATCACATGGACAGGGGATTGGGAACACTTCTGGGTCAGGGAATATAAAAGGATTGTGGGAGCTCCCAGATGGCAAGCTGGGTGGTAGGATTGCAATGCATCTGGGAGTGTGGAGGGTTGTAATTGTTGTTGTGATTTATAGAAGTACAGTGAAGGAGAGGGTGCTTTGTGCACTGTGGTAATTTAATAAAGTCAACTATTGGACTTTTACCTGGTGTCTGGAGTTGTGGAAAGGGGGTCAAGGGAGCAGTAGCACCCCCTCTCTGTCACAATGGGCAAAGAAGCTCACTTAAAGACAATGGCAATGGCCTTGATAAATAAATTCTCATCAACAACATCCTCTTCATTCTCAAAGTTGTCCCACCAACTAGAGAGGTCTGTGTCACTGGCGTGTCCAATGTAGCAGTGACTTTCAACCTCAGTCTGACGCCTCTATTGCTCAATATAGTGATAAAGTACTTGTATGTTTAAATGTAGACCTGTAAAACATCATCCCATTAACACCTGCACTACTTTAGATACAACCACAATTTACATGAAATTGCCTCACTTAAACAAAATAAACTCGCACAATCCCACACGTGCATGAAAATTTCTCTGTGGAAACATTGTTTGGACTTCACATTCATAATAATTAGACATGCATATTTTATCCAAGAATAAAACTAAATATAGGGTTAGAATGTCACCTAGGTTTGATATATACATTATAACTGTGTCAATACTAACAGTGTCAGATGGGAGGAGCATGAATGTGTTTTGTGAACTTTGCAGCAGTTTACTAGCCAGCGACAGTGATGAGAAGAAGTTGTTGTCTTTCCTAAATGTCAGTTTTATTTATAGAGCATATTTAAAACCATGTCAGTAACTCTGTAGCTAAAGTGCCTTACAATAAAATATGCAATAAACATTAATAAAATGTATCGAATACAATAGAAACAATACAAACCAGCACTAAATTAAAATGAACAAATGACTGTGAGGAATGAACCATCAATATCACTGAAGCTGATGGAAAGCTAGAGAATATAAATGAGTCTTCAATGTCATTTTTTAAAGAGTTCAGTTGAAGGTTACTCCTGTAGTGTAGTTAGATAATGAATTCTATAGACAAGGTGAAGCAGCAGCAAAATCCTCAGTGTAAAGAGGCTAAAATTGGAAAAACGGAATCAAACTTTCTTGCCCTGACAATAAAATGGCAGCTGCATTCTGGACCAACTGCAGCCTGTTTATCAGGGATTTGCTCATCCCAGAATGCAACAAGTTGCAGAAATCAAGACAAGAAAAGATGAAAGCACAAGTAACTTTCTCAAGATCCCATTGGAGATTAAAATTTAAAAAAGACTTGGCATTGGCTAAAAGGTGAAGCTGGGAAAAAAAACATCTTTTGTCCACATAATTTTGTCTGTTCTCAAAAGAGAGATTACGTCCACATAATTTTGTCTGTTCTCAAAAGAGAGATTACTATCAAGATTCCAAACATGGGATGTGTGAAAGAGCCAAGGAATTCAAAACCTGTTTGAGCTTTGGCAGGATGACCAGCTATCAGCACTTAATTTATTTTGATTAAAAACGAGAATTGTCAACCATCTAGAAAACTAGTTCTATAAGACAGTTGTGCAGTTGATTCATTGAATCACACAGGAATATAGACTTGTGTGTCATCAGAATTACAATGAAAAGAAGCATTAAACTTCCTAAAAATAGCATCTATAGGATGAAGATAACTTGGAAAAATAAATCCAAGAATGGATCCCTGAGGAACACCACTTTTAACAGGAGCAGTAAATGAAAGAGTAACTGAAAGTCCACTGGAAAAGTATCTGTCAGTAAGATATGCCCAGAACCAGTGAAGAGCAGCCCCTTTTAAGCCTCACCAGCTGCTCAGACTGCAACAGCAAGATCTCATGGTCTTTCAAGTCAAGAGCATGTCAACAACAAATACTGCTGCCTCACCTGAGTTAGTAATAAGAGATATGTCATTAAATACTTTCAGGAGGGCAGTCTCACTGCCATGAAAATGCCTAAAGCCAGAATAGTAGTTCTAAAATGATTGGAGCTAAGATGATCAAAAATTGATTATAAATATTTCAGTGGCGTAGTGTGGCTGTCAGCCGCCCGGGGTGGAGGAAATTTTCGCCGCCCCCTTATTTAGGTACAGTATTTTGGCATGCTAGTTGGGCACAAGTCTAATTAATCACTTAAGTTGTCAAAAAATTTGACCATGGGTTTTGATGCCTCCTATATTTTAATTATGTGGGGAGGGCTTTTGTGGCATCTTTCCTTTGTAATCTTTTGTTTTCACCCTTTTTTTAAATTTAATTTCAGTTTATGGCTGTGGTTTTTTTATTTTTTTTATTTTATTTGTAATATGCAAGTCATAGTTTTTATTAACAGCAATCTTGCTGGGTACATTGCAAAATATAATTTCCTCTACAAATGCAGTTTTAGCTCATGGTTTCCAGTCATCCATCTTCGTGGTACTGGTGGCAAATATGTGAAATTGGAGCATATTTTTTGGTATAAATGTGAAAACACAGTAAAAGGACTGGACACTAAAACAGATTTTTCTGCAGTGCCATATCAAATATACTTGTGCAAAAAGTACTTCAGGGAAATTCAAGCAAAGTATTAAATAATTATGGGAGTTGTCACCCAAAAATGTGAGATGACCACATTGGCTCAGTTTCATCTTGATCTGGAGTAATTGGGGGATAAGTTTTAAATTCCATGTTAAAATAACACAAACCAGTAAAGTACATGTCCGTAATGAAAACTGATTTTATATTTAAAATTCCAATAAACTGTATTTCAAAAATATTGACTTAGAATGCACAAAAAGAAATGTGGTGTGATCATTCAGCCTGTTTAAGCTTCAGTGATGGCTATTAGACTGTCAGTGTGTGTGGAGGATTATGACCAGATTTTTACAGCAGTATTTAGTATGGTATTTGTGCATAAAACAAGGAAATTCCAGCCAGTTTTTTTTCTTATTTACTTAGCTGGAATGGACTAGGTGGCATGTCTGCTGCAAGTTTAAGTGGTATAAGTGGGCAGTGACTAAGTTCCATAATACTGCTTTAACACTTTTGCTTTATTCAGTAATTATGTAAGTGTGAGGCTAATCGTATTCTTCCTATTAATAACTTTTTACTGAATTTAGTTTATTTTTATTAGATAGTGCTTTTTAGAAATCTGATTTGGTATGCATGTTCATAATACAGTTCCTCTACATGTAATTTATTCTTTTATAGATCAAATAGAAAAGAGAAACTCCTGAAGTGGAAGAAAAAATTACTGTGTTTCGAGGATATAAGCCAGATTTACCAACGGCATACATTTCACCAATGGTCAAGTCACGAAAACAACATGGTCACAAGGAAGACTGTAAGAGTTGTGCATAGTGGGACCATGTGTCTGTTTTGTTTTTAAATCCAAGATTGCATGTTTTCATAATTGTAGTGTGTCATTTTTTCCCCAGACAATTTGGTTAGTTGAATCTGTTTTGAGTACATTTTAACAAATCTAGTCCCAAACAGTTTACAGTTGTAGCCATCAGGGCACTAATTGAACCTAGCTCTTGAAGTCTTAATTCTCAAGTATATCCTCCAAGTGCAACAGCAGCTGGTTTCATAAAATGTGTCGTGATGGAAAGTATGTTTATGGTCACAAAGCAGACCTCATTACAATTTTAAGTTTTCTTTTCTGAGTGAAGGATTCCCCATTTCTAATGACATGGGAGTGAAGTTGTCATGTAAATAATGGTAGCATATGGTGGACCCTGTTGTGGATGTTAGGACAACACGGCATATCAGCATAAATGGTGGCCTAGCTAAGCAGTTGGTGTTCTTGCTGGCGGCATTTAACAGTTCAGTTCTTCAATAGAAGCTGTGGTGTGTGTTTGTGGTTGCTGGTTTGGTGATGGTGCAGACAGAGTTTGTGGGGTTGGGGTGTTTTTTTTTTTCCCTGTTTTTTTCTCATTTGGATTGAGTTATAAAGGTGGCACCCCTGTACAACAGGAGGGGGATATTATGCTCCTTTAGTTGCATTTGAATACATTTGTGAAGCACCTATTGTGATTGTCCTGTCTGTATGAAACAACCCGACTCACAGTGCATCAGTTAATTAGAAAATAATATAGAATGCTTTATTTTTCTCCATACAAGATGCTAATCACCAATTGATATTTTGGAAGTATCAGAGAATTTTTTTAAATGTTTGTCTGAAAATGGAAACCAATATGTAGGGCTTCAATTAATGATTAACTGTTTAAAGTTTATTTTAAGGTTGTTTTGACTTAATTTTATTTTTTACATATCATATTACTTCTCCTGATGACAAAGCAGATTCCTGGTACTGTACAGCTTTAGCATTGTTGGAGTTAGCGCAGGCTGGTGGAAACTCCTAGACAAATCAGTCGGTTGCTTAAACCTGTTTCACACCAACTTGCTTCTCTTGCTACTTAAAGTTGTACTTATTAAATTATTTTTGTGTACAGTGCAAACAGTAAAGTTGTATTATTACAAATGAATATACGTGGAGGTTCTCTAAGAATGGCCTTATAAGTCATAAGAGTGAATATTTAGTATTTGTGTGAACAGCCTCTGGGGCATGCATAGTGATTATTTTCAATAGTCAAAACTCCTGGTGTACCATCAGATATTAAGCCTTGCATTTCCATGTCTTGTATTAACACTAGCTGTACCCTGTGACTGCACCCACATAGTGCTACCCACTAAAACGAATGGAGCTCTGATCTCTCTCTCTCTCAAAAACTAATGTAGATGATAACGTTTGTTAAACAAAAACAGGTATCGCTAGCTAAGTGGAGGCAAGGTGCACTCCCAACACGTGGCAAGACATAGACCAACTCGAACAGAGGCTGCCGGCCCACAGCCACTCTCATGGATTTGCATAAATGCATCGGCACCGCAAGTGAACTATGGTACTTAGCGCGATGAGAGAAGTCGCAAAATCAACCGGAAATTTGAAGCAAATTATAGAAAACAACCAGATCTAAATCCGTTAAGTAATATTCCCGTCAAAAGCGGGCAGACATACAGACAGAACAGGCTTGGACCACAAAATTTTTAAAACCGTTTCTTAGCGAGCACCTATGGGCCAAGGGTAACCTACATTCCAAATTTCAAGTCCTCATGGTTTGGGAGACTTCGGGATGAGTGAGTCATGTATGTATGTATGTATGTATGTATGTACAGTGGTGTGAAAAACTATTTGCCCCCTTCCTGATTTCTTATTCTTTTGCATGTTTGTCACACAACATGTTTCTGATCATCAAACACATTTAACCATTAGTCAAATATAACACAAGTAAACACAAAATGCAGTTTTTAAATTATGGTTTTATTATTTAGGGAGAAAAAAAATCCAAACCTACATGGCCCTGTTTGGAAAAAGTAATTGCCCCCTTGTTAAAAAATAACCTAACTGTGGTGTATCACACCTGAGTTCAATTTCCATAGCCACCCCCAGGCCTGATTACTGCCACACCTGTTTCAATAAAGAAATCACTTAAATAGGAGCTGCCTGATACAGAGAAGTAGACCAAAAGCACCTCAAAAGCTAGACATCATGCCAAGATCCAAAGAAATTCAGGAACAAATGAGAACAGAAGTAATTGAGATCTATCAGTCTGGTAAAGGTTATAAAGCCATTTCTAAGCTTTGGGACTCCAGCGAACCACAGTGAGAGCCATTATCCACAAATGGCAAAAACATGGAACAGTGGTGAACCTTCCCAGGAGTGGCCGGCCGACCAAAATTACCCCAAGAGCGCAGAGACGACTCATCCGAGAGGTCACAAAAGACCCCAGGACAACGTCTAAAGAACTGCAGGCCTCACTTGCCTCAATTAAGGTCAGTGTTCATGACTCCACCATAAGAAAGAGACTGGGCAAAAACGGCCTGCATGGCAGATTTCCAAGACGCACACCACTGTTAAGCAAAAGAACATTAGGGCTCGTCTCAATTTTGCTAAGAAACATCTCAATGATTGCCAAGACTTTTGGGAAAATACCTTGTGGACTGATGAGACAAAAGTTGAACTTTTGGAAGGCAAATGTCCGTTACATCTGGCGTAAAAGGAACACAGCATTTCAGAAAAAGAACATCATACCAACAGTAAAATATGGTGGTGGTAGTGTGATGGTCTGGGGTTGTTTTGCTGCTTCAGGACCTGGAAGGCTTGCTGTGATAGATGGAACCATGAATTCTACTGTCTACCAAAAAATCCTGAAGGAGAATGTCCGGGCCTCTGTTCGTCAACTCAAGCTGAAGCGATCTTGGGTGCTGCAACAGGACAATGACCTAAAACACACCAGCAAATCCACCTCTGAATGGCTGAAGAAAACCAAAATGAAGACTTTGGAGTGGCCTAGTCAAAGTCCTGACCTGAATCCAATTGAGATGCTATGGCATGACCTTAAAAAGGCGGTTCATGCTAGAAAACCCTCAAATAAAGCTGAATTACAACAATTCTGCAAAGATGAGTGGGCCAAAATTCCTCCAGAGCGCTGTAAAAGACTCATTGCAAGTTATCGCAAACGCTTGATTGCAGTTATTGCTGCTAAGGGTGGCCCAACCAGTTATTAGGTTCAGGGGGTAATTACTTTTTCACACAGGGCCATGTAGGTTTGGATTTTTTTTCTCCCTAAATACTAAAAACCATCATTTTAAAAACTGCATTTTGTGTTTACTTGTGTTATATTTGACTAATGGTTAAATGTGTTTGATGATCAGAAACATTTTGTGTGACAAACATGCAAAAGAATAAGAAATCAGGAAGGGGGCAAATAGTATTTCACACCACTGTATGTATGTAACAAGGCGTAATGCAAAGTGAAATTTCAGCACCGTTTTTTAACCATGGGCAGGATATTTAAGATTTTTAATTTTATTAATATTTTCCTTTTGTTGCAATTAACAAATTTCTCCTAAACTCCTTGCAACATCATTTTAAATGGATGTTGTCAATGCATTACAGATCTCCTCTATACCAGAGGGTGCCTAAATGTCCCATAATTTTCTGCCCTGCTTGCACCAAAATTTTTCCATGTGTTTAAGCCTTGTAATCTTCCGTCTGTCTTGAACAAATTTGTGGCACCGGCAGAGCTTAAGAAAATCTACACTTCAGTTCTGTTCCTCAGTTTTGCACCTTTTTAAATTTGTTATGCAGAGCTGGTATCCTAACCTTAAGTAATCCGTTCTAACATGGACAGTAAAATTGGATCCATTTATCTCTAGGCAGGAGTCTATCCATCCGACCAGGGAGGTCTCCTATCTGTGTACCTGGAATGCAACATGTTGTGCCAGATTCTTTGTCCCTATCACTCTTTCTTTCTTTCTGGGAACTGTGATTGAGTTTCCGCCCATTTGCAAAAGATCCTTACGATGGCTAAACACCTCCAGCTCTGCCGAGGTGAATTCCCATGCACGTTTTGCATCTTGCCTTGTGCTTATGTTCAACAAAGACCCACCTTTCTCTACCCCTCTGGTTTGTTTCCTCCTTTGCCACTTTAGTACAATGCAGGCTAGCTCTTCTTCCTCAAGTTCAGTGTTCCTGAGATCAAGATGGTTGCTTTACAGCCATCTCCCACAAACACAGGCCTCCAAGAAGTTCAAAATCTAACAAAGGTTGTATCACTTTAGAAACATTTTAAACCTCTGTATTGTGAGCTGCCCTTTTTAAACTTTCAAGAATCTTCATCACCTATCTTTTTCTATCCCTTGATTCCCTCCTCTGTGTGATGATTTTTTTTATAGCACTGATGATAATAATGCTGATGAAATATTTACTTGTTGATTGGCAGGACTGCTTTAGTCACCTTTGGATGCTCTGTATTAGGCTTTTTAGTAGTCCGTCCTTATGTTTTCAATGATTCATGTATTAAAGTTATTTAAGAAATGCAAGTTTTCTCTAGGTGGTGCTTCACTGTGTAAATATTATGGACAAGCTGTTTACATAAAGTGTCTATGCACTTATAAAAGACACTATAAATATAGATATGGCCACAAAAATGTATTATAAAGCTTAAGTATAACCTCGTTTTTTTATGTAATTCTCACAGCAAGTTATATAACACTAGCTGACGGCGGTGTAAGAATAGTAACGGAAAACGGTGAGAAAGGAATTCAGTATAAAAAAGGCTTAGGAAACCACCGTCGCAGTATAAATAAAATAGCAAGGAGACAAACCAATGCCAATGGTCGAGAGAGTACCTTCCTGTAGCAAACTACGGAAAACATAGACATATATAGATAGACGCCGCATTCACTGTGTTGCCCAGTTGACATAAGTCAGTCCGTCCGCCCTATTGCGACTAGTAAAAGTGCCATTTAAACTAATAAAGGTAGCTAAGGTAGACGCGGAAACCGGGTTTTCTGATGAGAAAACAGTAACGTTTTAAACAGTATCGTTTACATACAGCAGATTTTGGCGAATCGTTTGCATGCAATTATTTATATCCATTTATACACTAATAATGACAATTATTAAATACTATTATTATTAAATAATTCCTCACGTATAAGGAACATTTCTCAGACTGCTTTCTTCCATCTCCGAAACATTTCTAGACTTCGTCCTGTTCTTGCGCAACACGGTACTAAAGTATTGATTAATGCCCAAGTCACCTCACATATATATTACTGTAATACTATTCTGTCTGTCATCTCACAAAAATGTATCCATCGCTTACAACTTATTCAAAATTCTGCTGCCAGGATAGTAACCTGCTGTTCTAAATCCACTGAACATACTACACCTATTCTCTCTCAACATCACTGGCTCCTTGTTAACTATAGAATACAATGCTAAATACCGCTCTTCACATTTAAAGCTCTCCACAACCTCACTGATCTCCTACAGACTGACACTCCTCTCGCTCACTCAGATCCACCTCTACAGCTCTATTTTCTGTACCACACATCAAACTCTGTGCTAAGGGAGCTCGAACGTGTCTCATAGTGCTCCTCATCTTGGGAATTCTCTTCTCTCTCATATACGTCAGCTCGATTCAATAACAAATTTTAAAACTGCCCTCAAAGCTTATCTTTTCAAACTGGCATTCCAATTGTGAATTTTGCACTGTTACTGCCAGTTATCTTTGTTTGCTAATTATTGTTGTTGTTTGATTTAGCCTTCTCTTGTTTTAATTTTACTAATGTTTAATTTTATTGTAAGGCAGTGTTTCTCAACCTTTTACCTATTTGCGACCCGAGTTTTGATTATGGTTTTTTTTTTTTTATTATTAAAAATCGGTTGTACAGTATGTAATTGCATGTGTTTTAACATTTATCTATTTCTTCCTTTATTTGGTCTTTTTAGGTGTTGATTCCACTCATGATGCACATAATTACTCAAATGTAGTGAATTCATGGGGAAATTTGAATACTGGAAGCAATTCTACAGTTCAAACAAAAGGTTTCTCATCCCAGTTCAGTAGGTATGACATAAGTAAAATAAGGTACCATCCATAAATGAAAGGAAAGAGTTACTTAATCTTACGGTTTTTTAAACTAATGTACTTGAATACATTCCTGTTTGCCTGTCTGTTTGCAGCCTCTGTCACAGATCAAGTTATGACCATCCAAAAGCCCTCAGTGCCAAGCTAAATTCTATTTATAATCCTGCATTTACTTCTGCAATTCTGTTCTGTCATGGCCTGTAACAGACAGATGCACCCTTAAATAACAGAAAGGTGTTGCTGCTAAAGTGACTTGTATGTTTTCACCGTCAGGGTTTTGCTCCTGCCTTAACTAGATGCTTGCTGGCATAGGCTCCAGCTGACCCGCAACCCTCCCCTAGTTAAACAGATTAGGAAGATGGATGAATTATCATCATTATTGTTCCTACAGCATGTAAATATTAATGTTAATTTTCTTCTTCTGAAGTAATGGCACTTGGTCTGCTTCTTGGTACTTTTCCTTCTGGTCTATTTTGTCTTCATGAGCAGCATTAACTTTGTGAATATCATCCTTTTACTGACTGAGCAAGCATTTCTTTAACCACCCATGTGTGAGCTTTCCCTGTATATGAGAGGCTAAACTATCTTTGCTGCTGACTGCTCATAGTTGTGGACCAAGTGATTATTCCATTCAAAGGCATGCTTTTCTGTTTGAATAGAGTGAAGGATGGAATCGAGAGGAGCACAATCGATGATATTGGATGGCAAGGTGGCACATAGGAGTGTGGGATTCGTGTGTGCATGGAGTTTGCATGCTCTTCCCAGGTTCTCTGGTGTCCACCCACAGTCTCGATGTATGCAGGTTAGGTTGATTGGCATTGCTAAAGTGGCCTTTATGTCTGTATTTACCCTGTGAGGACTGGTGCCACATCCATTGATCGTTACTGCCTTGTGTCCAGTACTTGCTGGGGTAGGATCCAGCTCCTATTGAAAAATTAGAATATAACTTTGCCATCCAGGGGTAAGAAATGAACATAGGAAAAAGGGATTTTAATTTGCCTCCTGCCAGGTATGGCAAAATTATGTAGTAGATTAGACGACTTTACTGCTGTTATACTGTACTTTTTGCTTGCAGCAGTGCTGATATTAAATAATTTGTTTAGGCTTCTAGTTTGCTTTTCTTACCTTTCTCATTAGGAGGCAGCCTCTGGCTGTTAGACTTCTATGAAGGTAACTGAAGCACACTAGTTTTAAGAAAAAGAATAATACAATGTACAGTGCATCCGGAAAGTATTCGCAGCACATCACTTTTTCCACATTTTATGTTACTGCCTTATTCCAAAACTAGGCTGACCCGCCTTTTAAGGGGACCACTTCTTAAGGCAATTCAATATGTAGATCAATTTTGATATTTTATACAAACTCATTAATTTGGTTATATTGCATTTGAGCGGTATTACTTTAATACTCGTAGTTTGTTATTTTTGTGATGAAATTTAAACTTTTTTTCTATATTGAGGTCGCCCTTTTGAACCCCCATGATATTTACTACGCGGTGAGGCATTTGTACTCCATCAACATTAATTATTTCCAGAGACGTAATTTTGACTATTTTTCCAGCGCATCGCGCACAAAAGCAAGGGAACGATGGGAGCACCAGAACTCTGCTCACATCATGTCACTTCATACCGCAAGCTGCAAGTAGTAAGTCTGTGATAAGCGGAATACCGCTGCGCTTTCCACTCACGGGACGGAAGGACAATCCCGACCGCTTTTATATAGTAAGAAAGAAGAAGATATTGCACAGTCTGGAGTAGAAAATCATCTTTTACCTGGAAAAATGAAACTACAAATCCCATCGTGAATTGCAAAATGGACGGGCGTGTGTGAAATTCCGCGCCTGCATAGCACTCATGGGACGGAAGGACAATCCTGACCGCTTTTATGTAGAAGGATGGATTAAATTCATTTTTTTCCTCAGAATTCTACACACAACACCCCATAATGACAACGTGAAAAAAGTTTACTTGAGATTTTTGCAAATTTTTTTGGTTGCTTCTGGTGTTTTTACGACCCACTGCAGGGCTTCTTTAGCAGCTTTGGTTTAGTAGTTGTACCAGACCATCATGCAGTTAGTTAGGATGCTCTCTATAGTGCATCTATAGAAATTAACCAGCAACTTCTGAGGGAGGTCAGCTCACCTTAGCTTCCTGAGAAAATAGAGTGCTTTGCCTATTATAGCGGCGAAGGTTAAAAAGAAAAAAAAAAAAATT
The DNA here is from genome assembly GCF_016835505.1 of Polypterus senegalus. Taxonomy (NCBI): domain Eukaryota; kingdom Metazoa; phylum Chordata; class Cladistia; order Polypteriformes; family Polypteridae; genus Polypterus; species Polypterus senegalus. The sequence continues at coordinate 243,612,926 of NC_053154.1, forward strand.
AACACTTCCTTCCTAGCGGGGAATTGAACTCGGGTCTCTAAGACAAGGTATGCATGCCGCGATCTGATAAAATAAATCTTAGCGATACGCCACGGAAGCCACTGTAACATTTTTGAACCTTTTGTGAAAGTGTTTATTTGATCTTTGGAAATCGGGCTTCATATATTCTATAGTTTTGCCTACATTTTGTAACATTTATTATTAAAATATGAAAAAGTTTCTGTTTTAACAATGTGTTTACACAGATTACTGTAGAAACGGAACGCACATGAAATGCATGTGTTCTAAATAACAATCTATTATTTCCACTCTAAAACTCCAGCTGTTGAGTCACTCCCAGATAATCAAACAAGGCATGAGCTGGGAAAACTTAATGAACGTACTGCGACGGTGGGGGATGGAATAGACGGCTGCTTGCTGTTTTTTTTAATTGGCACATTTAGAAAACAAAAGACGGTGGCGTAGAAGTGAGAGCGGTTTTAAGGTGGGCCGGATCTACGAGTTTTTTCGTAGACTCTGGTAATTCTAGTGTTAATCTGACGTTATAATTAACTTTCCTATTGCAATGTGCAGGTGATGTCCGAAGCATGAAAGTCTGGTCCAGTTGTTGAGTGCGACGGCTTTCACAACGTTGGCCCTGTTGTCAGTCGTCACACACACTTGTTTTTCCTCCTGAAGATTCCACGAGCTGAGGAACTCTTAGGCCTTTGGCTATATTTTCCCCTGTATGGTCCTGGGGGACTTGTTTCAAGGCACTTGTTTTGTAGCTTACAGTCTTTGTCCACGTAGTGTATTGTTAGGGTCATGTAGGGGTCTGATGTTCGGCTTGACCACATGTCCGTGGTGGACGCAAAAAACTCCACTGAAGATAATGCATTTGACACCTCAGTACAGACCTCTTCATATAAAGCAGGCAAGGCGACTTTAGAGAAGTATTTCTTGGTGGGCAGCTTGTAGCGTGGATCGAACTTTTTAAGCATCTTTGTGAAACCTTCTCTTTCCACACTCTGAATGGGCATCATATCCCTGGCTAAACAATGTGTCACTGCATTAGTTAGTTCCCCCCAGCGTTTGCTACTTTTGTCATAAGGCATGCAGCTATTTAAAGCTATGCCGATTGTTTGTTGAGTCAGCTTCTTTGGTCTCACCACCGCGCTAGTTGAAGCGGACGCCTCTACACGTGCTTTAACAGCTTTCTTGTACTCCAAGTGCTTCTGCTTCAAATGATGAAATAGGTTTGTGGTGTTTCCTACCTTCGCCACGACGGCCCGCTTGCATGTTCTACAAAAAATTGTGCTTTATTGGGTATCTGATGGGCGAAAACCAAACCAGTTCCACACCACTGAAGTTGCATCATTTTTACAAACCAATTCTGGTTCATCTGTTTCATTCAACGATCTGCTTTCGCCCTTCTCATTCTCCGTCACCGCCATACTTTTTCCACCATGAGCTTATGCAAAATAAAGGCACTGTGCATGCGCGTTTTACCCATATTCTATGGCGATATTTCATTTTCTTATCATCGCCTAACATTGTACCAGGATTTTTTTTATATATATATAATATTGTGTGTGTATATACATACATACAGTAATCCCTCCTCGATCGCGGGGGATTGTGAAAATCCGCGAAGTACAAACCATATGTTTGTATGGTTATTTTTATATATTCTAAGCCCTTATAAACTCTCCCTCACTGGTAACATTATTAGAGCCCTCTAGACATGAAATAACACCCTTTAGTCAAAAGTTTAAACTGTGCTCCATTACAAGACAGAGATGACAGTTCTTTCTCACAATTAAAAGAATGCAAACATATCTTCTCTTCAAAGGAGCACCATCAGGAGCAGAGAATGTCAGTGAGAGAGAGCGTGACAGAAAAGCAAACAATCAAAACATCAATACATGCTGTTGAGCTTTTAAGTAAGCGCACCGCGATAATGCAGCTGCAAAGAAGGGAGCAATGTGAAGGTAGTCTTTCAGCATTTTTTAGAGTAGCCTTCGTATCTTCTAGGCAAACAGCCCCTCTACTCACACCCCCTCCGTCAGGCGCAGAGAAAGTCAGAGAGAGTGAGAGAGAACGAGAAAAACAAACAATCAAGTACCGCTCAGGAGGCACATCGTATATCATTTGAGGAGTTTTATTTAATACCTAATACATGCTCTGATTGGGTGGCTTCTAAGCCATCCACCAATAGCGTCCCTTGTATGAAATCAACTGGGCAAACAAACTGAGGAAGCATGTACTTTAAATTAAAAGACGAATTGTCCGCAAAAATCCACAAACCAGCGAAAAATCCGTGATATATATTTAGATATGCTTACACTTGAAATCCGCGATGGAGTGAAGCCGCGAAAGTTGAAGCGCGATATAGCGAGGGATCACTGTGTGTATGTATGTGTGTATTATATATATATATATATATATATATATATATATATATATATATATATATATATATATATAACATATACATAATAATAGATATATATAAAAAAAAAAAGGCAAAGCCCTGACTCATCACTAATTCTCAGGCTTATTCCTTACAGCTTACTTACAAAAGTTAAGCAGGTTTCATTTCGAAATTCTACACGTAACGGTCGACAACGTCCGCCATGTTGAACTTTATTTATGGCCCCATCTTCACGAAATTTGGTAGGCGGCTTCCCAGCACTAACCGAAACCGATGTACTTACTTATTTCGATGGTATGACGCCACTGTCGGCTGCCATATTGAACTTTCCAATGTCACCAATTTTTCAACTTTCCGTGTAGGTAGAAGGCTGACCCCATCTTCACGAAATTTGGTAGGTGGCTTCCCTGCGCTAACCAAAACCGATGTACGTACTTATTTCAGTGATATGACGCCACTGTCGGCCGCCATATTGAATTTTCTAAACGTCACTAATTCTCCACCTTCCCGTGTAGGTAGAAGGCTGAAATTTGGCAGGCCCATTCCTTACAGCTTACTTACAAAAGTTAAGCAGGTTTCATTTCGAAATTCTATGCGTAACGGTCATAACTGGAACCTATTTTTCTCCATATACTGTAATGGACGTTAGCTCGGCGGCCGGGGGGCGGAGCTGTGTGTGACATCATCATGCCTCCCACGTAATCACGTGAACTGACTGTGACCGCAGTATGTAGAAAAGAAGAGCTCCCAACAATAAAACCGGGGAGAACCCGTGGATTAAATTAAAAGGCTGCTTAGTTGGCGAAGCAAGGAAAAACAACAGCCTTATATAGCGTTTGTTTATAAAACAGTGGAGAAGCTGTGTAAAGGCTGCTTCACAAAAAAACAGCGGAGCGCCTTATATGGGCAGGCAGTCAGCCAAAGAAGGGAATCAATAAATAACTATAATCGTAATAAAGGAACAAAAAAATAGCAGAGAGCCAGCGGATTAAATAAAGGAAATGGGTATCTGAACAGTAAACGAAGTCTAAAATAGCTGCACAATAACTATAACAATCGTAATAAACGAACAATAAAACAGTAGAGAACCGTAAAGCAAGGAGAAAGGACGGACTTATATGGCGTTTGTTAATAACACAGCGAAGAAGCTGTGTAAAGGCTGCTTCACAAAAAAACTGCGGAGCGCCTTATATGGGCAGGCAGTCAGTCAGGCAAAGATAGGGAATCAAATAACTATAATAGTAATAAACGAATACAACAACAGCAGAAAAGCCGCGGATTAAATAAAGGAAATGGGTACCTGAATAGTAAACTAAGTGTAAAATACCTACACAATAAGTATAACAATCATAATAAATGAACAATAAAACAGCGGAGAACCCGTGGATTAAATAAAATGGATGCTTCGTTGGCGAAGCAAGGAAACAGGACTTTCTTATATGTTATTCGTTTATAAAACAGTGCAGAAGCTGTGAGAAGGCTGCTTCCTTGGCGAAGCAAGAAAAGCAATGAACACACTGTAGCGAAGAATGGCCTTATATGGGCAGGCAGTCATTTACATGTGAGGTGTGCTGAGTAGCGCAGCAGCCTTACTTATGAATATGCTAAGCACAGTCCTTCACCGACGAATATATTTTACACCTTTGGAGAACCGCCAATGCCTCTTAAACGTCTTAGATTCACAGGTGATGATTTGAGTAGTGGACACTTTGATGTTTATGAATATTTAAACTCTCAAAAGCTGGATGTGAAGTTATCGATGAAACTGGTTGCATGCTTACAACGCTTGACAGATGCCGAATGTCACTTCAACACAAGTCCTGCAAATACTAACGTCATTGAAACAAACCATGAAACTCAAACCGATTATGACAGCAGCAATCCAAGCTGTGAGATTTGTGACAATATTGCTTTTCACATGGCCAACTGTACGTTGCATGCTCAAGAGTAAGCTCAGCGTACAACTTGGTCATATTACAACCGGAGGGCTGACCTGACAACGTGGCATACAAAGAGATCCTTAACAAATAATTATTGGTATATTTTCCCTCAGTTTAAAAGGTTTAATTTTCTTCTTAATAAAATTTTTAAGGCAGAAGCGCGGGTATTTTGCTATATATGGTATGTATGTATGTTTATGACAGCAACACTCATAACAGTGACAAAACAATTACATTAATTACATTGACAATCATATTACATTATTTTCAAAATGTTTCCTTTTCTTTTTCATTACTACTTTAACACACTACTTCTCCGCTGCGAAGCGCGGGTATTTTGCTAGTACACTAATAAAAGGCAAAGCCCTCACTCACTGACTCATCACTTATTCTCCAACTTCCCGTGTAGGTGGAAGGCTGAAATTTGGCAGGCTTATTCCTTACAGCTTACTTACAAAAGTTAGGCAGGTTTCATTTCAAAATTCTACGCGTAACGGTCATAACTGGAACATATTTACGTCCATATATACGACCATAGCCTGCAGCTCGGTTGCCGTGTGAGGTGGAGTTGTGTCATCATCACGCATCATCACGCCTCCCACGTAATTGAGCGCCTGCCCATATAAGGTAAATATTCGCGTGTGAAGGACTGTGGTTATGCAAACAAAGATGTGATGGTCAGGGAGACACGGCTGCCGTTAAATATTGGCGGGTGAAGGACTGTGCTTAGCATATTCATAAGTGCAGCTACTGCGGAAACTCTCTGACGCTGAACAAGCCTTTGTACACATCAATAGGAAAGCAAGGTGTAAAGCTTAAAGTTTAAAATTACATTCATAGACACGCTGCCGCTAAATATTCGCAGGCAAATCCACACCTTAATACCGGGAATGCCTGTTAAACATCTTAGATTCATGAGTACCGATTTGGGTAGTGATCACTTCGATGAATGAAACCTGTTCAAAAAACGCATTACACAATTGAGAAGGCAGCAAAAGAATATGAAGCGAGTGACGCATACAAGCATATTCATAAGTGCAGCTATTGCGGGAACAAAGCACGGTGTAAACCTAAAGTTTAAATAAAATTCATAGACAGGCTGCTGCTGGGGTTTGTCATGCCTACGACGAATACAATATTCGTGAGATACAAATTTAATGAGAAGACGCAGGGTATAACCGAGACGCAGGGTATAACCGAGACTTTTGATCACTGTAACAGAGTTTAAAATTGCTGTAACTTAGTTAAAATTGGTGGTGAAGGACTGTGCTTATGCAGACGAATAGGAAAGCAGGGTGTAAAGCTTAACTTTAAATTGGGTTCATAGACACACTGCCGCTGGCGTTTGTCATGCCTTAGACGAATACGATATTCGCGAGATACAAGTTTAATGAGAGGCCGCAGGGTATAAACAAGACTTTTCATCACTTTGTAGCGGAATTAAAATTGCTGGTGAAGGACTGTGCTTATGCAAATGAAGATGAGATGGTCCAGGATAGAATAGTGTTTGGCACAAACTCGGCAAAAGTACAAGAGAAACTTAAGTGCCGGGTCTGAGCTAACATTAAATAAAGCCGTGGACATCGCAAGATCGCACGAGCTAGCACAAGCACAGTTGAGAAGCTTCGATGCATGTACTCCGAGCGGCTCACGTGAACTGACTTTGCAGGACTGGGAACGTTATCTTTACAACAGTTGACAAACACGGAATATAACTTGAACACAACACATCCTCCAAATACGAACCTGATTGAAAGAACTAATAATAATCAAATACTTGATGACAGCAACACTCGTAACAGTCACAAAACAATTATATTGACAATCATGTTACGTTATTTTTAAAATGTTTCCTTTTTCATAACTTCTTTAACACACTACTTCTCTGCTGCAAAGCGCTGGTATTTTGCTATAAAATCATATTATCTATCTCTATCACTTTGACTTTTTAGAAACTCTCGTATTCAAAGCCACTGAAAGGATAAGGTTTTAATGTGTCAAAAAGCAGTTAAATTTAAAGATCAAGAATTTGAATTAAATTGAGTCTTAGCAAGTGCATTTCACAAACTTTTCCAATGCCAGAGTTGCACTTTTCTTAAAAGGGATTGTGTAAATATAATTCAATTTAAATGCTATGAATTGATTTGTCAACTCAAACCCGCCACTACTTTGAAGTGTGGTAATGGGTATCAGATAAAGCAGCATTAGTATCTATCTAATGCTACAAGGTAATGATTGAGTGGAAAAGGTTTTTCAGCATTAACATTAAATTGACTTGTCTGGCAAGATCAAAGATTAGAGCAGAGACTTGAGTGTAGAAAATGTGTCAAACTTGGCAGTCTCAAACCACTTGACCATGCTGGCGATGGGAATTGCATAATTCGCAAGGTTCTTACTGTAGTTGGCCTATATAACAAGGTATGTCATTGCATTTTAGCAATGTTACTACACCGTGATCTGCACCAATTCACCTACAGAGTCAACAGAAGATGCCATTATTACAGCTCTCCACACTGCACTGCCTCACTTGGAGCACCAGGGGGAATATGTGAGGATGTTATTTGTGAACTTCAGCTCCACCTTTTAATGTGATCATCCCCAGCAGGATGGTGTTCAAAGTGCTCAACCTGGGTGTCAGTCAGCATACACATAGATTGATCAAGGGCTTCTTCACAAACCCACCACTACCTGACCCTAACACTTGGACATGGAGCCCCACAGGGCTGTAAGCTGAGCCCTCTTCTTTATTCCCTCTGTAACCACAATTTCACAACAATACATAGCACAAATATAATCAATTTTGCAGATGACACCACTGTGGTAGGACTGATACATAACAGTGATGAGTCTGCCTATAGGGATGAGGTCAGCAAACTGTCTGAATGATGCCTCATCACAACTTGGCATTCGGCATCTCCAAAACAAAGGAGCTAATTATCAGCTCGTGGAAGCAGGAAGAGGAATTTGCTCTGCTATACATCAGAGGAGACCTAGTGAAGAGAGTGCATAACTTTAAATTTCTTCCTACACACATTTCCCAGGACCTCACATGGTCCATTAACACCACTTCTCTGGTAAAGGAGGCACAGATGCAGCTGTACTTTTAAGAATGCTGAGGAAGGCTAGTCTGTCCAGGCAGCTGTTTGTGTCTTATCACTGCTCTGTGGAATGCACACTCTCCTTAGTATGTTATACTGACTGCTCCATGGCTGAAAAAGTTACCAACATCCAGTTACTTTCAATCAAAGGATATATACAGAATCCAGTGTTCAAAAAATCATTAGGAACCCACCTGCTTCTGGAAGGCGTGTTAGTTCTATTAAGATGCATACTTCCAGACTACTGAGAGGTTTCTTCCTGAGCACTATCAGAGAACTACATTTTGTTAAAAAACTGTTTACTGCTTCCAAGTGCAAGATTTTGATCATATGCCTTTCACTGTCGCCCAAAACATCATCATCTTTTGGCTGCTCCTATTAGGGGCTGAGACAGCGGATCATCCAAAATTGTTGTCTGCATATTGTTTTGGCAAAATTTCGCGCCGGATGCCCTTCCTGATGTAACACTCCCCATTTATCCAGGCTTGGGACCGGCACAAAGAAACACACTGGTTTGTGCATCCAAGACATCAATGGGACAAAAGTGCAATATCTTGTACACTCTTTGTGATTACTGTAAAATAGATCTTTTACACTATTTACTATTTATTTTTTTCTACTTTGTATATACCTATCCATATAGAGACATTCAATGTTTTATTGGTTTTATTATTTTATTGGTTTATATAAATGCTTGTGTGTAGTTTAAAATGCAGAGTATATGTTGAATATATTGAAGATTCTGTTTTTATTTTTATTATATTGTATGTACTATTCAGGGAGGAACACTAAAAGTTTGTTGTACATTTTGTAAAAAGCATTCTGTTTGCTTGTCTCTCTTCAGATTTTTTTTCATAGCCTACCAATGGAAGTTTGAGAACATGTACCTGCTCAGGTTTCCACCTCTGAGCTATACTTTTAAAGTTTAAAAAATATATATTTAAATCCTGTAAATTTCCATGCAATCAAGTCAAACTTAACAAAACTAAATTCAATTCAACCCCCACTCATGAGAAAGAGAGAGAGGCCAACAGCAAGTGTAAATCTTTTGAGAGTAGTATAGAGGGAAAGGAGTCTTTCTCCCCAGTATACGTTCTTATTCTAAGATAATGATTAGACCCTGCCAAGTTTTAAAGTTTTGATTAGATTGTCTTAGAGAGAATTAGATTTTTTTCCAATTTCAAATGTCATGTAACATCCATCACCCACTGACTAAACAGAGGTGGGTTAGGATTCATCCGCTTGAACAAAATAAGTCTACGTGCACATAGTGAAGTAGAGGCAATTACAGTTTGTTTGTCCTTCTCCACTTTGAGTCCTTTTGGGAGTACTCCAAACACAGCTATTTATGGATTAGGAGTGATTGTGACACCAAGGCTGTCTGATAGGCATCTAAAATGTTTTGTCCAGAAAGATGTTAATTTGGTACACACCCAAAACGTGTGGCGTATTGAAGCTGGACCTTGATTGCAATGTTCGCTGGTTGGATCTTGCCCTGGAAACATTTTGGACAATTTTAAACAAAAGAGATGTGCCCGATGAAAGATTTTAAGTTGAATAATTGAATGCTTTGCGCATATGGAGCTATAGTAAATCCTGTGCATGGCTGCTTCCACTCCTTTTCTGAAATGTTGAGTAAGTAAACCTTTTTCCCCCCTGTGCATTGGGATCTTTTAAACTTTTAATCTTTTTTACTTTTAAAATAGTATTATATATTATCGAAATGCTATGAGTCTTCAAGACTGATCAATATCTCTTCTGGAATAGAAATAGGTGGGAGGTGAGGAAAATTGGGCAGGTTTTGTTTTGCAGAGTTTAGTGTGTTGATGGGAAACTAAATTTAGAGTTTAATTGTTCATAGGATGCAAAGACATTATTTATATAATGACTGTAGACAGTTCCTCGTGGTCAGAAGCTTGCCGTCTGTCAGACTGAGTTATCAAGAGGGGTTAATGAGTGCGGCACTGCTCTTTGCAGTTCAGAATCACTGTCGCCTTTGTGATGCATTGGATTGGTTTAAAAGCAAAATTCACTCACTTTTGACTCTGACGTGTGTTATGCAAAAGGCATGCAAAACTAAATGCTATACAGTAAACCTAATTTTAACTAATGTAATAAATAACATACTTCAACTCTTTCAAAGGCTATTTCTATAGCCAATTAAAACAATACCTTGGAATTCACAAGATGTAGTTCTAGTAATGTCAGGTGTACAGAAATCCATCCATAAAACTGCATGTGTTTGATTTGCGTAGGCAATTGTTAAATCTATCTTGATCTTATAAAAAGAAGTAAGCACTTTTTTTAAATTCTGCTTGTGAGGGGCTGGAATTTTAACATATTTGACTAACAATTTCATCTGTGGGATATGAATTCTGATTTAGTTTTCCTGAAGAAAAAATGGATGTTAATGCCTAGTGCAATATTGTAGTATGGAGCTTTTGAGGTTTTTCATGTTTTGTTGAAGTAAGAGATAAAGTGATTAGTTTTTTATAATGGTGTTAAGAAGTTCCTTCTTGTATCTGATGGGCTACTTAGCATCTTATTTCAAAGAAAAGGTGATATATCCTGATTTAAATCTTGCGTAATTTACCATGTATTGGTGTAAAGACAGTAGTTTTATGTGCCTTTAGGTGCTACATAATAACATATTACATTAAGTTGCCTTAATATTTGTTGTTTTTGACTTTACCAGAATTGTTCTTGTAGTAATCTAAGTGTTTTGTACAGGTTACCCATCCTTGTATTACAATCACTGTATTTTCCATATTACAACACTACAGCTAAATTACTGTAAAGTTTAATGAAACAGATGCTGAAAAATGTTTTGTGATCAAGTCATTTGTAGTAAAAAATCATCCAATTTAGATCAGCGGTCAATCAATCCGAGGATCAATACCGAGAGAATTCTTCAGACCATGATTTTGCTTGTTAAATTATGGCAGTAATTGCTGGGTGTTGTGTTTTTGGTTTCCTCTGCTTGAATATACTATACACCAGTAGGAGTATGGTTGAACTGGCCAGTTTTGAAAAGCAATTAGTTATAAATATTGAGGACATGTTTTAAGTAGTGATTTAATTTTGAGGAGTTAAGCATTCTGATTGGGACAAAAGTATTTGATTACTGCTTATAATATACAGAGTATTTATCCAGACCTAAACCTGTTAAACCAGCTTCTTTTTCTTGTGCTCTCAAATGGGTCATCTGTACTGTTTTTCTATATTTCCTACGTGTGACCTGTCGGAGGAGTTGGCTTGGTGGCACGATGGTTAGTGTTTTTGCTTTACAGGTAAAGTTTAACGGCTCAAATCAGAACTTGTGCAGTGTGTGTGTGTGCATTTATTATTTACAAATTTTTTTTGTGTGCCATTTTCTCCAGGTACTGTAGACTCTATAGATGTGCATTTTAGATTGATCAGTTCAGGTGCTCACAGCAGCCAAACTGGAGTCCTACAAAGTCCATCCATGGTGGTTTCCTGTCCATGCACCATGGACTCTTTGTGTGAGAGAAAAAATGATGGAGGAAAAAAACTATAGTTCTTTAGATTTCTTCAGATTTGCAAGCGAAAGATTGCATATGGGAAATGTATCCATAGTTGTAATGGAAAACATCATATACCACTGATCACTGGATTGATTTTTATATAGTGCCAATAACAGCATAGTAACAGGGTATGTTTTAAGTTTAATGAGTTGTAAAAGTTATACATTTAACACTGAAGTTCTAGAGTAGCCGTGTTTGCACTAGAAGTTTAGCACTACTGCTGTATTGTAATGCACCAATACCATTCATGAGGAGTTCTTGGGTTTGTGCTTGTCATTCTATTAACTGCTTTGATTACCTTTGTATGCTTCTTGTTGTGATCAATAATGAGTTCACAAATACTGTTTGTAGTTCTTATACCTTGCTTATTGGCAGACCTTTCTAATTGTACACTTCTCCTGTGTGTGTGTTTATGGTCTGCCAGTAAAAGAGAATGTTATTTGACCAATTCTTTGCATACACCATTGAATTCTCCTAAACGCCCAGCCATAGTTGCCTAGTCCACCACCCCAAAGGTACTTGAGTATATGAAAATTGTGTATTTTAAATTTAATGGTGCTTGTGCTTTTTGTTTAAATAAAAATGTCTGTTTGGCAGGTTAAAGCTAGTAAAGGTTTTTAAAACTGCATCATGCCCTCAGTTGGTAGGAGGTTGCTGGAGAAACAGCTTTGTACACTTTATAAGCTTCAAGTTAATGGATAATGAATCAATTACCTATAACGTAAGCTTACCGAAACATCTATACTGCACAACATACAATGTTAAAGAAGTGTGTTTGTCATTGTAATTGCATTAATACGCATTTATCTGGTAAAGTAATGATAAAGGTGACTTTAAAATGTTCTATTTTTTGTGTTCAGAGGTTAATACTTGAGTAGCTTGAAAGGTTAATGGTTTAATTCAGTTTTTTGTGTTTTTGAATGTTCACATAAAATCTTACCTCAGATGTTTATGTAAGGATAAAGATTTGTTTAGGTTCTGACCCCCAGTATGAACAGGTTTAAATATTCCATTTGATTTTTATATGGCTATTCATTGATGTACTTTGGCATTTTTGGACTTGTAACAAAGGTATCTTTTTTCTCACTTTGCCTGCTGGTCCTTATGCCTTTTCTATCTGCTCCTATAGATGGAACAACATCAAAACTGCAATGATCCCCGGCTAAACTGACCATAGTAGTCATTGATGTTGAAAGCGTTTTTGTTTTGAGATTACAACCTGTTTTTGTACAAGCACAACCCAACCTGACAATCGAATCAAGAATTTATTTAATATGTAACTCTACAAACATCACATTCCTTTCAATGAAACTCCCAATACCGATTTATGCTGTGGAGATACCCAATACAATTGTTTTATTCCTCATCTTGTGTCCTTCCACACAAACCTTTCTCATGTTCAGGTTGTTAATGTTCCAGCAACATAGCTTATATGGCATGCAACCCTTCTGCTCTTTTCTGGTCAACAACAAAATTTATTTATATAACACATTTTCATACAATAAAAATGTTTTTTCTTCTGCACCAGAACAGTGAGTACAGGCATCAAACTAGTGGCAGTTCCAGAACTTGATCTAAATTTACATCCTTCCACACTGAGAGATCAACCTTTTTAGATGTTGGCAAAAGCTCTCTTATGTTCAATACAGAGATGACCTAGCTGAGCCCTTGTTCCACTCAGTTTGATTTCCTGCTGATTATGAATAACTTCAGAGCTGTTTAACAGAGTGATTCTCCAGTATTGGGCTGTTTGCTGCTAAATTTAATGCCTTTTGTGCTTTATTTTTCCTTCTAGAAGGAACATATCCTCCTCTGAGGTGAAAAGCACAGAGGAGCAAGAACTGGAGAAAATGCAGCAGCTTCAGAAGAAAGGGGCAGAGCTGCAAAAAAAAAACGACAAAAGCTTAAAAGCAGCTTTAGCTGGGACAGGTATGTTAGGTCATATGTAATGTTAGCTTGGGTGTTTTGAGTGTAATTGGTGTTAGCAGGCTTAATAGTTTAAAGCCTTGTGTTTCTTGTGATTGTTGAAAATGTGTATCATTTTTAAGAGCAAGAATTACTTTTGGTGTGCTGGTAGATTAGTGTGGGATGTGTTATTATCACAAGTGCATGATAATGTTGCTGTTGCAAGTTAAAAAATTTAATATAGGAATAAGGATATTATTCCCAGATCAAAATGCTTATATTGCTTGTCACTTTGATAGTTGTCTTTAAAGAGAATTCTATAATTGCATGTGGGCTTACTTTTATACTTTTAAGCCGCAAGGATAATGTCAGCTACCAGAAGGAACTGTGTGAAACATTTTTGAGCTTGTGATAACTAATGAAGACAAATTTGCTTAGTATTCTAGGTGGTACCTAACCAGTTTTAAATGCTGGCTATGTTTCAGAATAACTATCCACAATGTAAATTTTTGCCTTCAAATGTAAATGTTTGCTGTATAAGTGTAGTGCGAGTGACTGGTTTTTGCATGAAATTGATTTATGTTGTAATAACATAGTCTATGGACTGTCCCTGCCCTTGGCCTGTTACTACTGGGAATGGCTACAGCTCTGTCAACACAAAAGCAAAAAGAAAAATTGAAAAAATGATTTTCGTATCCTCCACCTATTTTTTTTGTGAGTTAAAGTATTTTTTAAGGCAGGCAGGCAGTGGAATCTAGTGGCTAATATATTGGACTTTAAATTCCATATTTAATTTATTTTGTTTGTGTACATTGGATCATTGCTTGAGGTGACAGATCGTTAGAAAAGAGCCTTCAAGGTTTCCTCTTAAGTTGTCTTTACATGGTTTTAAAAACTTCTGATTTATAATTTATTGTATTGATTTCTTAATGACTTTATCCTTTAACTATTGCTTGAAGCTTATTGGAGGATAAACATGAAGCTGGAATAATTTTATCAAGACCTTTTTTTTTTTAATTTTTTTTTCTTCATGTTACAGGTGTTCCATATAAGCCAGTGGACTTTCATTTTTACCCAGATGCTCGAATAAAGCAAAATGAAACTCAATCAAAAACTGCATACAAAGTAGATTTCACAGCAGAGCTCCACAAGCATCCTCCTTTACCTGTATGTTTTTAAGAAATTACATTTATGTATTTGCTGTAATTTCATGTTTCTTGATGAAAATCCTCTATTCCTTTAGAACCTGTTCACTTAACTTTTTAAAAAATTCCTTACAGTTCTAAAAACTTTTGGAGAAGGTTGTGTGTATGTATTGTTTATAGCTGGTTGTGCAAAGTATCTTGTGTATGATTTGTTTGAATGTGTTGCAGTGCTTTGAGCTTATACTATGAAAATGATCAGTATCTCAGGTTCTCATGTGGATGTGACAAAACTGTTTGCTCTTAGTTTGGTTTATTTTAGTTTGACATTCTTTAACAGGCACGAATAGGAAAAAGCTGCACTGTTCCAAAACCATTTAATCTTTCTTGCTCGAACAAGAGGAGACTAGAGGACCATGAATTTGTTGCCATGGCTCAACAGATCAAAGCCTTCCAAAACAGAACATCAATGCAATTCCATGTGAAGAGTAAAAATAAAAATGAAGGAGGTAAGGGGAGTAAAACGAAACACCTTTTAAGGCCAAAAGTGTTCAGACTAACATTGTATTTTTTTTTTTTTTTTTTTAAACCTTGGTTCATAGAATTAATATTTTTTCCTTACTTAGGTCCATCTCCTGTAAGGACAACAAAATTAATGATGACTAACCCCAAAATACCTAACCTGCTTGCCGTAAGGTGCAATCGTCCAGTCACTTGCAAAAGCACTGCAGAGGCCAATACGCTGGAAAAAATTAAGCAGTATGTTTAATAGTCCTGCTTACCTTTGTGTGCTTTTATCTGTGTGTATTTACTTCAGAAATTGAAGTAGTCTTATGCATTTCCATTCTGTTTAATTTATCAGATTGTAGTTGAATATATATGAACCAGCCAAGTACCCACACACACCAGGTTAACAGATTTAAAACTTAGTACATTTTATGAATGGTTAATTTGTGAGGATCATGAATGACTTATTTTTGGATTTCTTCATGCTGAAATCTACCTCTGACCACTGGAATTTTAACCCCTTTTGAAGTATATTCTGAGCTGAATGTATATTCCACATAGAATTAGCAGCTCTGGTGTCTATTTGAGCGGTTAAACTATGTAGGTCATTATAGAACACACCCAAATGAAATCTTTGTCTTTGCTTAACTTTGTTTTTTATGCTGAGATATTATAACGCACAGCAGCAAACTATACTGCAGTAGTTTTAATTATGTTAAGCATGTTTGAGACAATGCAATGAGATTGGAGGGAGTATCTGGAGAGAGAGAGATCTGTATTTTGACATTTTACTTTTGTAGGTTTAAATGTAAAGCACGTGGTCAGAAAATCCTAGAAGGTGGATTACTCCCAAAGAAGCCTGCACCTAAACCAACACAGCATGTGTGTATGAAATTTGCCTTTTTTTGGTTCAGTACCAAATGTTTATTGGGATTGTTGGCCATTTCTAAGTAGATTTATATAAAGTCTGCTTTGCTGTTTTTCATTTATAGGAAAAGCCAGCACTAGTGAAAGCAAATCCTGTACCTCGTTTTGGAGTTCCTTTCAAGCCCAAACCCTTAGAAAATAAACAAGTAGAAGTATGTCCCTTCTCTTTTAAGTCAAGAGAGAAGGAAAATAAAACCCTTAAAGAGAAGCACCTAGAAGAACTACACAAGGATGAGGTGAGAAAATGTCTTAATTTAAACTCCTTTTTCGTTTTAGCTGTATGGCTTTTAATCTTTTGAGATAGTTAGTTATATATAGAAAGTTATTGGATGAGGGAGAAGTAAACTCTTTTTGTGTGTTTTTACTATATTGTCAGTACTGTACTAATAATAGTGCAGCTAATTTTGTATTTTCCATTAGTAGTAGTTTCAGAGTTGAACTAGCATTGCGACAAATACATTTATTGTTTGTAATGCTTTGTTGTAAATTTGATAACATAACGGATGCCATTTTGTTTTGATGTCATATCTTAGATGTTTACCTAAAAATTTAGTCTAGCATCTATTAAGTTTTGTTTTTATGCTGCATCAAAACTTTTTTTAGTTACAAACTGTTGCATTCGGTCTCATTTTTCTGTTTTCCATCCAGTGGGTAACACACCTTTTACCTACTGGTGAAAGAAAATTTAAAATATTCAGTAGTGCAAGTGATTTCAGAACTCTACAATTCCAGGGCACAAGTTACTGCATGTTTTTTGCAGAAATGGTGAAACTGCTTTGATTTTGGACTTTCATTTTGCTTTACCCACAATGACACAAGGAGTGTCTGTTTGAATTAGCCTGGAAATTTTTTTAAAAAGTGCCCAGACTACTTAGTAAACAATAGTTTTGTTAGATTAAGAGCCAAATTTGTTGATTTTTTTTTTTTTTAACTTGTACACTCACTAAGCATGCTAGCCTTGTATTTTCATCAAATATATCTAAAATTATACTTAATTAGAATCACTGACATTTTCTTAATGAAAGGTACCACCTATGGTTTATTTTAATAGTAAACACTTTTGGCTCATGCATAACCAACTCTGTAAAAGCCTTGTGCCTACTATTAATTGAATCTTTTTTTTTTTTTTAGTTAACAGGTAACGATATCTGTACTGAAATTGTCCTGTTCTAGTGACATGAAATTGGATTAAGTTTGTCTTTTAAGCCAATACTGGTGACCTATTTTATAAATATGTGTGAGCATGTGGACAAAGGCTGAAGTTTCTTAGGTGTTTCGGAAGTTTCTTGGTCTTCTAGATTTAATGATGTCTTCACAGAATTTCTTGTATTGGCGCACAAACTGGGCTTAATTTGGCACCACCGCTGGTTTACCTGCCATACTCTATATTTGCTTGACTATGCAAATCTACTGTTTTGGTATCAATTTTCTAATGCAAGTTATTTCCAGTAATGCATCTTCATTCTTTTGTGGAAAAATAGAGAGAATACAATTTAAGATTTGCAGCTTGCATAATTTGATTTATTGTAATGTGTTAAAGTTGCATTGTGCATTTGGTTTGTGGAAGTTCTGAGGTTTTAGAAATTAAGAACTCTTGAAAATCTCAACACTGAGCAGACTGACTTTATTAAACTAAATTATGTCATTACTTACAGTTAAAAGAAGAGCAAAAACAGCAAGTGGAACCTGTAATCTTCAAGGCTCATCCCAATACAGTCACTCATCAGGAGACCTCTATCCCAAAGGAGGAAAGCAGAGTACTAGAAGGTACTAAACTTGTACTAAAGGAACTTTGTTCCTTTTTATAAATCCTTTTTAAGTAGTGGTGGCAGAATTTGACCCAAATTCAATTGAAGTTTGCAACATTCACATATAAACCACTTTTTACAAAAACTAGTAAACATGCTTGCTGATCTCTTAAATAACCTGTGTCTTGTGATTTTCTTTTTTGCACCACAACTTTTTTCTGTTTTATCTTTAAACATGGGGACCATTTGTAATTCTGTAGCTTCCAGAGGCTTTGAGCTCTTAACTGAAAATCGCTCAAAAGAACAAATGGAGTTTCTGAGGGCTTTGTCAGAGAAGGAGGCTGTATGTGCAAGAAATGCTCAAGATTGGAGACGGGAGCAAGAAGAGCGAGAAAAGGAAGAGATTGCAAGGCTCCACCAAGAGCAGGTAAAGTTCTGTTCAGAGCAAATAAATTTAAAGGTAATTTTTACCCCCATAAGAGGCACACAAGATTGTAGAAATATTAATTGATTAGAAATTAGAAATTCATGTAACTTCCTTTTGAAGGGCTATTTCCTCAGCTTTGGTGCTAAAACATTCAGTGTGTAACTTGTGCATAGATGTTTTCATAAGGTGTGTTTTCCCAAGATTACCGAAATGTGTTTATAAGTAATAGTATTATAGACAGTAATTATTGTGAGCAAAGTGGATTACATTTTGGAGAAAATACTTTTCTTTCAAGGTTATGTCTCCTATAATGTCCTCGATTTAAAAAGCATGTACTCAATAATTAATTTGTCAATAGGGAATGAATTAATTGTAATACATTTATGCTCCTGTTAGTTGCATCCCATTTGAAACACTCACCAGACTCTGTAGTAATATGCAAGGTTTTCTGTTGGATTAATTTATTTTCCGCCTTTTAATAACAGGTACACAAAGCTGAGCCAATTCCAAAATTTAAGAAGGTTGACATGAAGCACAGCACCCAAGCCTCAACAGTTCCCATTTCACCCAAGTTTTACAAAGGGTTCCGCATATAAATGTATCATTTTGTGCCACTTTTAGAATGATCTTTTGTTTTATTAGATTTTTTTTTGTGCAGTTTCATAACTTATCCTTTATGTATGGAATTTGAGTGTTTGTTGCATGTAGTTTAGACATTTTTCAGTATTGTTTAATATAAATAAAAACATACTTTCTTAAAAAATGGAAGACTTTTGCATTTAATACTGAAAATAAAGTTATGTTTACCTAAGTCAGACTACTGAATACTGAGCATGTGTGTAATCCTTTGAATAGTTTCTTTCATGTGTTGCTGCTTTCACTTCCTATACCTTTTTAATGCAGTAGTGTTATTTCAAGTTAAGCCTACCTTTAACAAAAGTTCTGATATTTAACAAACAGCCTCTTCACACGGTAGCTTTTTAACTTTATTACTTTTAGAGCAGTTAGAACTTTTTCACTGCCTCCTCAGTATCTGCTGTCTCAAATTTTTAGTATGATCTGTGAATTTCTAAATGCACTGGAATCTGTCATTAATATAAATTATAAAACTTAATAATCTAATGAAAGACCCAGAAGGACTCCGTTGATTGCCACCACATCATAACAGGAACATTCTCCTCTTATCTGTACTCTGTCTCTTGTTGATTACCCAAGTTGAGTTCCAGTTTTGTAGATTACCTCTGTTTCCAAAATTTTAAAATTTAATCTTCAGCACAAGACTTAAAGTCTTATTGAAAGTCTTAAGTAAAATGTGTGCTTTGCTTTTGACAACTATTCCAATACTCTTCTCAAAAATAAACAAATTAGTTTGGCAGGATCTTACACTTGGAAAACCATGCTGAGTTTTCGTGTGCTATTTTCATAGAGGTACTTTTCTAGTTTATTTTGCATGTTGTAGCAGTAAGACTTCTTGGGATCCATTCTGACTCCCTTGTAGAAACGTGAATGAATAGAGCTAAGAAAAAAAGAGTTAATAAAATAATTAAAGAAAGCATATCCAGTAACTTACAACAACCAACTGAGCAGTATAAGCACAACCACCAATAGGTACACTGTAATCCTTGTAAATGACCAGAAAATCCAAATTGTAATTTAAAATTTGCTAGAAACTGCGTGAAACAAAGTGAGTGTGCAATGTTGGCATGTATTAAAGTTCCTTTAAATTGCAGATACCACAAATAAAAACATTACGTGACATCAATTAAAAAGCTAAATATGCTAATATGTTAATATGTTAATGTTCATACAAAGAAATATGTCGTTGGCAACTCGCAAGTGCACAGACCATTACTATTAAGACAAAATCAAATGTGTTTGATTTAGTTGGGGCAAATCCCAGAGTTAGTGGCCGTATCACACTGCATGATTGAAGGTCATGGAAGTGTGCTGAGACTGCCCCTAATTTTCAATGATTTATATAATTTTTAGTCTGGTTGAAAATTTAATGGGATAAGTAGTGTGCAGTGACATGGATCTTGCAGTCTTAATGTCTGGTGCATGCAACAACAATCTTCGCAATATAAATCCATGACTTTGGTAATGTTTGTGCCTTTCCAAAAAAAGTGTATGTGGTATATCAAATAGCATTTGTTCTGCGTACTTTGTGCCTTTTCAAAAAAAAGTCTACATATGGTATATTAAATAGTGCTTTTTCAGCATACTGAGCTGTTCTGTTGCCACTCACACAGTGGCATGGTCATAAGAATAGCACAACTGAATTGCTGGACAAGTCGCATTGGGTAACTGCATGCCAACAATACAGCACATTAAATTTTTGCAAGGTCAGAGCACTGGGTCGGCCATTGTGTAACACTATCCCGATACGGGAACACGATTACTGCACTTCACCACCCGAGAGGGAAGTAGACGATATTTGAAGGATAAAATAGCATTAACATAAGGGTCCTTGGCCCCTCTGTGCGCCCTTAAATAACTGGCAAAAAATCGGAAGAAAACAGGACCGGTAAATTATATTGAAATCCACTGATTACATTTACTTGCCCAGTGCCTGAGTGCTCATTTGTGAACCCCCTTCCCCAGCGGCCAAATCTTAATCTTAAGATTTAACGTAGTCCATATACATGGAGAAGAAACCTGCAGTTCAGTTCCTACCATAGGATGGCGTGAGGAAAATGCAACAGTCCTCTGGCGAAAACAGCTTTTCCGCTGGCTATCGCAAAGAAACTCAATCATGAGTCATACTCACTAAACTGGAGCATCCAGAGAACACCAGCCCCTGGCTTCTTCTCAGGGATTTGTCACACTGATTATTATTTCGAGGTGACCACCCACAAATAGCAGATGTCCCTGGGTGAATTCAGATCCTGATGATTCTTAAAGCGCCGATAGTCGCCTCCTTGCTTTCAGCCCTTTTGTTTTTTTTTTTTTTCTCCTCCTCTCCGCGATCCGCCATTCCCCTTTATGTACTGTGGTATATGGCCGGCCATTCATCCCAGCCAATACCCCCAGGCCGCCAGATGGAGCCCTCCCTGCAGCATGGAGGTTTCCCAGATGCCAGCATGGAATCGTGGACAATGCAGTGTTTATTCACAGCCCTGCTGGATACCATGGGGGGGACGCCAGAGGATGTTGCACGGAGGATCAAGGACTATTTTTCCTACAGCCCGGAAGTACATCCCAGTCACATAGACAGAAGAAATGATGTGCTTCCGGGTTAAAGAAAAGGAGTTTTCACCTGATCCGGAAGTGCTGGATAATCGCATGGACTGAGGGATCAGAAGCACTTCCGGGTCAAGGACTATAAAGGATTGTGAGAGATCCCAGATGGGCGAGCTGAGTTGGGAGCAAGGGAACAATGTGTCTGGGTGTGGAGGATTGATCATTGATTGGAGTATTGTGGAGTGGAGGGTGCTTTGTGCACAGTATTATAATAAATTTAATTATTGGACATTTATCTGGTGTCTGGCGTCTGATCTGAGGGTTCAAGGGGATGACAGCGCCCCCTATCTGTCACAATATATATGTGTGTATATACATAATATACACTTTTTTATTTAAATGATCAGTTCCTTAAATTTGTTGTTTTCCCCATCCAATTCTTTGGCCATATTTCTTTAACTATAGTTTGGTTTGCTGATGTGTCTGTGATGGGTTGTCATATGATTATGTAGTACAATCAAAGAGTGTGCTCAAGCACGAATTCTGTGGAGAGTAAATATGGGTCCTCTGTTCTATTTACTGACATGGCATTCAATCTTGAAGATGTGGCATATAAGCCACACTTTTGTCTTAGCATAGACAGCTTTAGTTTCTATAGCATGAAAATATAATATTCGCCATGACAGTATCACTGCTCACATAATCTGTGAAACAGTCAAACTCAAATGAATGAGCAGCAAAGACACATATAAAAGAGGATTTCTGGTTGTTTCCAAAAATGAAAAGCTTGAGGGACGTGATGAAGTGATTGTTGCGGTGAATGAGTAACTTGTGAGTTTAACTTGATTTTATTTTTTGTTTTGACAATGAGTGAAGCAAATAAAAGTTAATTGATGCTGTGTTAAAGTCACGGGTAAGTAAGCTTTCACTGGGGAGATGAGTGTTTGTTGTTTTTTTTTCTTTTCTTCCATGGAAGGCTAATGCCCTTAGCCATGCCCCTTGTATATCTAAAATTGATTCCAATAAAAACATTACGTGACATCAATTAAAAAGCTAAATATGCTAATATGTTTATGTTCATACAAAGAAATATGTGGTTGGCAACTCGCAAGTGCACAGACCATTACTATTAAGACAAAATCAAATGTGTTTGATTTAGTTGGGGCAAATCCCAGAGTTAGTGGCCGTATCACACTGCATGATTGAAGGTCATGGAACTTCTGTGTATAATGATGGAGTACTATCAGCACATTTCTGTACATATTGGAATCGATTTGATAAATAAGAACTAAACCAAGCGAGCACGGGGTCTGTAAGCCCAACATCGTTTTCTAGCCTGTGCAGTAAAATCGAATGGTCAATGGTGTCAAACGCTGCACTTAAGTCCAACAACATAATTACAGTGGAGTTTTCTTCATCCGAGGATTTCAGAATGTCATTTACAACCCGTGTTAGTGCAGTTTCTGTACTATGACCAGTGCGAAAACCAGACTGCAATTTCTCAAATTGTAATGCGTAAGGTGTGACAAGCTGACTGGCAACTACTTTTTCTAGTATTTTAGAGATAAACTATAATTATTTAGTATGTGTGGGTCTAGGTCTGACTTTTTAAGTAATGGTTTAATGACTGACACTTTTAGTGCATCAGGTACGGTGCCATGCAGTAATGAACTATTGATAATGTTTAGAATAGGTGCCTCAAGAACGTCCATTGCACTTTTTACTAGTTTTGTTGGCACTGGATCTAGGAAACAAGTAGTGGGCTTCATTTTAGTAATTAAAGTTAAGACTTCCTGCTCAGTTACAGGATTAAAATTATTAAAGTGCTGAATGCAATGTGAGACAGGGTCTGCTAAGCTAGTATTTGGTTTGTTCTCCATCTGCGCTCCAGTTTTTGACACTCTAATTTAAGAGTGCGAGTGTTTTCATTAAACCAGGTAGAGTTTCATTTGATGTGTGAAGTTAATTTCAAGGGACAACAAAGTATTGATGCCTGCTGTGAATTTAAACAATGTTTGTTTTTCTAAAACCAGATATTTTCATTAAGGTTGCAGATCCATGGGGTGGAAACAAATTGGTTTAAAATTTTAAATGAAACAAGATGTCTCTTTAGTAATGTTTTTTAAACAAAAAGTTGTATGCAAGTGAAGAATGGCCCAGTGTCTGCAGAATTGAGCGTTCCACAAGTAACTGGCTAAACATACAGAAACAAGCCTACTTAAAGGAGACTCCTTTAATTAAATGCCACAAGTATTGCTTTCTGGGTGGAGTTTGCAGGTTCTCTCCATGTTCCTCAGTTATCAATCTATCCCAGTGTCTTTTTTAGCTGTGTTTTGTGAGTGCTTCTTCCACCTTATTTCTGACATCTTGATGACAATAAGAAACACCATAATAAGAATTGAGTGGGTCATATTGGGGGTTAGTGATAAGGCTCAATGTTGTGTTCAATTGGCAAGATACTGTATGAAGGAGATCCTCACCACTTTAAATCTGCTTAATACAGTTCAGCATTGTTTGCTCATACTTTGCTCCATCTCCAAGTCCTAAAAGGGTTGGTGGTCCACTGACTGATAAAAAGCCTTGAAGTCAATCTTCCACATTGTAAAGATATGTGTTGGAAAGCCAACACAGACACAGGATCTAGAATCCACAAGGTAGCAGAAAATGGACAATGTGCCACTGTGCTGCCCACCAAAGCAAATTTGTATTTATAGAATGCAACATTTAAAACCTACTCCTGTTGTGGGTTTGGTGAAAAGGAGACATATTACATTGTTTAAGGCTGCTGTTAACTTTGTTTTAAAGCAATTAACATTGTACACAGAAGAGCTGACGGAGTTGCCATTTCTGTTGTTATGTGGTAAAATTACAAATGATAAAGGAGAAGAAATGATTAAACAACCTCCGACTCCTCAATTCATGCAAAAAAAAAATAAAAATAAATAAATAAAAATATGAAAGCCCATGGTTTCTGGTACGAGAAGTTGGTCCCGTCCACCAAATGAGTGGAACTGCAGTTTGCACACACATACTTTTAATTTTTTTTTTTTTTGTAACAAGTTCTAGTCAGTTTGAGGCAGTCACAGTTTGTACTCATGAATGTTCCCCACTGATCAGCCATAGCATTATGACCACTGACAGGTGAAGTGAAGAACATTGATTATCTCATTACATTGGCACCTGGCATTGAGGGAACACTAGAAGGTGTTATTTTGGGTGCATAAAAAATGGGAAAACATAAGGATTTGAACGACTTTGACAAATGCCAAATTGTGATGGCTGGAATACTTGGTGAGAACATCTTCAAAACTGCAACTTGTGAGATGTTCCTGGTCTGCAGTGGTCAGGACCTACCAAAAGTGGTCCTAGGAAGGAGAACTTGTGAGCTGGAGACAGGGTAATGGACAGTCAAGGTTCATTGATACCAATGGGGAGGGAAGGTTGACTTGTATTTTCTGATTCAATAGAAGTGCTACTGAAGCTCAAGTTACTGAAAATGTTGGTTCTGGTTCCAATAGCAAGGTGTCAGAACACACTGTGCATTGCAGTTTAGGGGGCAGCCACAGATTGATTAGGGTGCCCATACTGACTAATGTCTCCACCAAAAGTGCCTACATTGGGCATGTGAGCATCAGAATTAGAACGCAGCGCAATGGAAGAAGGTGAACTGGTTTGATTAATCACGTTTTCATTTACATCATGTGGCTGGCCAGGTGTGTGCGTGTTACTTATCTGGGGAAGATATGGTACCAGGATGCAGTATGAGATGAAGGCAAGCTGGCAGAGGCAGTGTGATGCTTTGGGCAGTATTCTGCTGGGAAAACTTGGGTTCTGCCATTGTTGCTGACCAAGTACACTTCTTCATGGAACCAGTATTCCCTGATGGTAGTTTCATATTTCAGTGGACAATGCTCACTGCAAAAATTGTTCAAGAATGCTTTTAGGAACACAACAATGAGTTTGAGGTGATGACTTGGCCTCCAAATTCTTCTGATCTCAATCCAATCGAGCATCTGTGGGATGTGCTGGAGGCCCCACCTTGCAACTTACAGGACTTCAAGGATCTGCTACTGACGGCTTGGTGCCAGATACCACTGCATACCTTAAGAGGTCTAGTGGAGTCCATTCCTTGACGGTTCAGGCTGTTTTGGCATAAAAAGAGGGATTCTCAATGTAAGGTGGGTGGTCATAATGTTATAGCTGATCGGTTTACTACGATAGAATGAGGGCAGAAAAAAGCCCAAACTCGGTCTCACGCCCTCTCTCCATCCTGTGAGCACTTCTCATGGGAACAGATTGTCCAAGTGCAAGGTACTGTTTTGCAGGAAAAGGGGCAAACTCATGATACTTTCCAATTGTGAAAAGTTGTCATGCACACATCTAACTTGACATGCTCTGCAAATTCTAGTCCTGAAATATGGCCAGCTCAGGCAACAAAATCAACAGTTGTTGTTGTGAAGTTTGACATTCTCCTCTGTGGCAAGTAATGTAGTGCGATGTCAGCTTTACTCATCTCAAACTCCATTGTATTGATCTTCAGTAAATTGTCTAATGCTGATTTGGCTTCTGATAATAACAGTGGATTTGTTGCCATATTGGAGAGTGTGCCATGCAGGACAATTGGGGTTATGAGCTGCCATTAGTGCCTTCTCCTCACCACATCTCCATATATGGTGAAACTGCTCCATCCTGCGGCAAAGGGGCTCCTGAAGGGTTGCCCCTGCTTTTAGCCAATCAGTACTGCTAATTCAACATTCCTCATTGCTTTATTTGAAGTAATTAGATCTTTATAAGATTTCAAAACCTTGATTGCTTTAGTTATATAATAATATGCATTACAAACTGCTTTTCCTTTGTGTTTATTCCATTGAATTGAATTGAATTCCATGAAACTCATACCTGAAATCAAAACAAAGAGAGAAAAATATTGTTGAATTCACTCCTACTTTATTCCAGTTTAAGAAAGATGGTAACACAAACACTGGGTTTTGGGGGGTCGGGTGTCTCCCTTTTAAATATGTACCAAGGTTGTTTACTTAGAATTTTTTAAATTGCACATTGCCATAGAATATTGCATTTATGAGTAAGAAAAAATCTTATCTCAATTTTCAGCCCAAGTATGGAAATATATAAGCATGACCAATTTGTACTGATTATTTCCTAGTTACTACTGCTTACAGTTAAATATAGCTTAATGTACATAGCAGAAAATTAATCGAACAGTTACAACATACCATGTCACCTTTGGGGAAAGCCAGAGTGAGGTATAAGGAATTGAGCAATTCCACTTTGTGGCATCTATTCTTTAGCTGCTCAGTAGCACCAGGACTGTGCTGTTTCAGGTCTGATATTCCTCATTCTGTCATTTTTGTTTCTGGTTGTTCTGCTATGCTGAATGATGTGACCTTTTGTAAACCATCAATGTGTGAATCTTGCAGAGTGTGCAGAGTTTGTCTGAAACATTAGCGTGTCACAAAAATGTAGCTCATTGTAGAATGGATAGGCTTAATAGTTGTCAGCATTCCTCATTGGCTGTGATGACTGTACTGTTCTGTTGGCTTCTGTCCAGCCTGGATATGTACAGTATGTATAAATAATTATACAATGTATTTTTTGGAATGGAAATGATCTTTAAAAGCAAGTTAAATACATGTATCTCTTTTTGTACCATATTTCTCTCGTCTGATTATTTCTGCCATGGTTACAAAAGGGATGGGTATGTTATTCACAAACTAATTATACAGATATGTTACGTCAGTAACTATCTGAAATGATGCAGTGGAAAACCTATGAGAAGTTACACAATTTACTATCTAACATTTGTTTACACCATAAGTGTATAGGATTGATGCATGCAGATACTGTGTATAAGTTAAATTGCTGAAAGGTGAGTCACCCATAGCAGGTCTGGTATTTAGCTAGTCAACATGAACAGCTTCAGTGCTGATAAAGCCGGTAAAGTCTTAATCACACTAATTAAAAGAGTGATATAGAAGTTCAATAAGCCATTGGTACTCAGTACTGGAACAATTGCGGCCCAATAATCCAAAAATGAAGTGACTTGTCTACCCATTAAAAGTGTAGTTTATGAGCTGTGAACCTGCCATTCCAGGAATTTCATGTAGCAGTCCGGAGCCTTGAAGTTGCACCCCTAACACTAATATGAGCCACAAAACGTGTTAAGATATTAATATGCTATTCCTAACTGGAATAGAAAAAAACTAAGAAGCTGTTGAAGTTGGTAAGTATTGCTTCAATTATATGCTTATATTAACAGTCTTTATAAGCAATTGCTGAAAAAGAATGAAACGATTGTGTACACAAATAAAGCCAAAATACAAAGAGCTTTGAATTAAACTGGAAAAAGAGCAAATGATGATAATTGGTTTTCACCTTGCAATGACAAGGATGTCTCTAAGTTTGGTTTAAAATGCATATATTACCTTCCTATGAGTACTGGTTGTACTCTAGGAAGGTATCCATTGGATAATTCTGGATTTAAAATGAGACAACTTCTGTCATGACCAAAAGAAATCTAATCTTATGAAAATAAATGTGGTAAAGTGAAAAGTCTCCACTTTCGCTTAAAAACGTTTGTAAAAGTGCAAAACATCTTTCTTTCAAACCCTGGTCAAGTTTTTAAAGAAAAAGGTTCTTTTGATAACCTATACAAGAGAGAAAATTTCCTGCAAGAATCAGAATATTCCTGATATATGTCTGCGTGTATATGTGCGATTATGTGTAATGTAATGCATTTTGGAAATGCACATCTACTTCAAAAACTATAAGAGAAGCATGGTATGGAGGACGTGATGGTTCAAATCTGTATTTGCTTGAGAATATTTCCAAGCTTGTATCTTGCTGCGTGGTTTTTCATGGGTGTGATAGTTTCCTTGTTGTCACAGAATCAGATCGCCATGGAGTGTGGAGTAGAGCTGGATTGTATTGTATTTTGGTAAATTTTGTTGTTGTGCTTCCTATTTGAGTGAACACCAGAGACTGGGGGTTACATCATTTACGTACTGATTGTTTTTAAATACAGTGTGTGATTAAAATAATGTCTTAACGCGGAGTGAATAAAGGAAAAGTAAATCACAAGAAGCAAGAACTGCGAATGCTAGAGCAAAATGAAAACTCGAGTGAGTGGAAATGTATCAAAGACAATTTAAGTGACTTTGAGTATGTTGTACTGTATGTGTAAGAGATCTCAGTGAATGAAGTGTACTTTTAAAAGAACATTAAGTGAGCCCGAAAATATGTTTTGTTAAATATAATGTGTGAACTGATGTTAAGTGTGCATGTTTGCAATGTTGGGCTGACATCCCAGTTGATATAGTGTGTTTGCTCCCTTATCCAGCTGGGAGGACATTGTAACAGATGGACAGTGCTGTTTTTTTCTCCAGCATGTTGAATGTTGTGTTGTCTTGTTTTAGTTATAGTTGACCCAGAAAAATTATGTGAAGGCAATAATGTTGCACTGAAAATACTCTTAAATCTAGTATGAAAGAAAATGCTTTTAAAGCCACAATATAAATGTAAAGAATTATTATTAAGCTACTTGGAAATGGAGTGGGGTAAAATCTATTTGGAGATAAAAGAAGAGTATTTTTGGTTGACTGGTAAAGGGGTCTGAAGAAGATTAAAAGAACTTGTTCAGGGTCTGCCCCCTATATGTCATTATGTTATGTCTGTATGCTGTATATGTGCAACAATAAACAGTATGTGCATTTTTGTGTGTCAGCTGGCTAATTAGTACCTTGAAGCAGATCACAAAAGATGGGGATGCCTCAAAATAGTAGCAGGGGATTATACCCACATTTTCAATATGATACCTGCAGTTAAATAGTAAATCATTTAAATAATTATTTTTTAAATGCTCAAGCAAGATGCATGTAATGTTGAAACAAAGACTGTCAGTTGTGATGGCTGAGGTCAGATGGTGAAACTTAAACAGTGGCAACTTTAATGAACTACTGACCCTGCTCAGTCTTAGTAGTAAAGGCAGCATGCAGGGCAGAAGAGCTTGCAAGCAGTTGTTAGACAGTAAGACATGAATTCCAATAAATTAAAGTGTTGTACGAGGTCTGAAAATTAAGTTCATGAACTTACCACCATGTGCTTACATTGGCAGCACTTTACAAATAGCCCAGTAAGGTTTCATAACCTTGTGATATCAGTGTCTCTCAGCTGTGTTCGTGTTGATGTGTGGGGTGTCTTGCTGAGTGGTGTTCATTATTGTTGTTGCGTGTTCTTGTGTGCTCTCATGAGAATGTCGGAGCTTGCATTAGAGCAAAGAACAAATACCAGCTCACACAGCACTGCCTGAGAAGGAAGTTTTTAGCTAGTAAATAAATAACTGTATTAGAACACTTTCCCAGCTCACCTGATCTGATCCCAAATACTTTTTTCTTTAACCCAAAGATAAAGGAAATATTGAAAGGAAGATGTTTTGATGACATTCAGGACATCAAGCATAATACAACGAAAGCTCTGATGGCCATTCCCAAAAAAGAGTTCCAAAATTGCTTTGAAGGGTGGACTACGCGCTGGCATCGATGAATAGATTCCCAAGGGGAGTATTTCAAAAGTGACCGTAGTGATATTCAGCAATGAGGAATGTAGGACTTTTCTAGAATGAGTTTAATTGTCAGACCACGTATGCATAAAACAAAATGTAACTTCAAATCTATAAGTGTACTTTTTCCCAGATTAAACAAACACTCTGTAACTAATGGATGGAACACACAGGATAGCAAAACTACATGTTGCACGAAACAAGTTCAGAAGATGTCCTGTGCAAATATATCAGATGGATATCACATCAATGAGTGGTGAGTGTTTGCTTATCAAACATAGCTTAATGCGCATTAATTATCCATATTATTTTCCTTGCAAGTGGATTAGTTGTGCAAGTGTAAGGGTTGGACATCCTATATAATGTTCAAATGATAAAAAAGAGAAGAACTAGAGCCTTGAATAAAACAATTGTCAAGTCCAAACAGGCTCTGAATATTGATATATTATGCTGTATTAATTTCTTTGCTGTTCTTCAGGTACAATATGTTAAAAGAAAAGGTTTACATATGATGTTCCAGAAAGGGAACTTTGAAAAAGCCTAGATTACTGTCAGCACTTCAGTGATAATGAAATGTTTTGTAGAACATGTTAATACGTGCATGCATTTGCAATTGTAAAAGGTTTACTAAATGACAAGTTTAATTGATACATCAATGTATTGAAAATTGAATGTTCAACAATAATGCATTTAATGGACACAAGAAAAAAATAGAAAGACTTGCACTGACAGTGGCCAAATTGTGAATTAATGTCATCTCTAATACCATGAAATGGTAGAAAAAATCAAAAAGTATTTTAAAAAGCTGATTATAAAAGATATCAAGAAAGCTCAAATGATATGATGATTAAGTTATGAAAATTCCATAGAATAGATTCTAAAGCATTTTTCCTTCAACAGTCATGCTATCTTCAGAATTTGTGTATTTTATTTCCTACTTTGTACGAACATTGAAGCTGATTGATTGAAAACGCAAGCACGTGTCAGCGGTTATAATTTAAATGAGATATTTACAATGTTTTATCTTATAATGCCAAATTAGAAATCTGAGGATGATGAAATATTATATTTTTCTTAATATACTTTAAACAAACTGCGTCACAAAATTTCCTAATTAGTTTGACTTCTTTGGTACCCTACAGAAGCACATATTTTGGAAGAAGTCTTATCAGCTTTATTTGTATTTACGGAAATTTGACATAGTTAAAAAAGACTCTGGAAGCTCTTAATTTTTTAAATAAAAAATATTCAATATTGTAGTTGAATATTGCAGAACAGAAAATTATATAGGTTTGTTCTGACAAAGGAAGCCAGCTGACTAAACAGAGGGGCACAATAGAAGAGTTCCTGTGAACATTTAAAAGACATTTTGGACAATTTTGCAATTCCATTGTTAATTTTAAAAGGAGCAGATAGAGGCCCACATTTTTATAGCTCTTCTCCAGCCGTGGAAATAAATGTCCCCTCCAGTGGACGGAACAGATCGCCAGTAGACATGAAAGTGATAAAAAATTGTTCAAATACATGTTGAATAATTTTAGCTGTCTGTTGTTTAGTTTGTAAGCAGCAGTCAGTTGGCATGCATTTCAATCGCAAAGGCTTAGCTATGGAAACGTGTGTCCCTTCTGGTCTATATTACAGTGGGGCACAGTAGACTGGAAGGTGATGTACAGGAATTTCAGCAATTCTTTAAAATACATCTTGAACCATTTTTAGCTGACCAATGTTCATTTTGAAGGCAAAAGACAGGGGGCATGCACTTCTAAGGCAAAGGCCCCACAGAGGAAATGTGTCCCATCGAGTGGAGGGACAGAGAGGTACAGTGGGATGAAAAAGTTTGGGCAACCTTGTTAATAGTCATTATTTTCCGGTATAAATCGTTGGTTGTTACGATAAAAAATGTCAGTAAAATATATCATATAGGAGACACACACAGTGATATTTGAGAAGTGAAATTTATGCACCTGCCTGATTTTGTTTGAACAATTATTGCACACTTTCTGTAAATCCAATAAACTTCATTTCACTTCTGAAATATCACTGTGTGTGTCTCCTATATGATATATTTAACTGACATTTTTTATCGTAACAACCAACAATTTATACAGGAAAATAATGACTATTAACAAGGTTGCCCAAACTTTTTCATCCCACTGTATAATGTGGTGTCGAAATTGAAGACTTCAGTCTTTTTAAGTAAATTTTGAACAATTTTATAATTCCAGTATTCAATATGAAAGCTGCAGGCAGGGTTCACACATTTCTATAGCTGTGCTCCAGCCATGGAATTGAGTCACCCTGACAGTGGAGTAGAAAGTGATGTCTCCATGTTTACAGACAGACAGGACAGTAATTTTCATGGAGCATGCGTTAAAAGAAAAATGGCCTGCAAAGATGTGCGAACATGAGGAGATCTGTGACAGTTTCATCTTAGTGATCCTGCACCAAGTCGCAAGTGACACTGAATTCCACGAGGGTTCTTTCCTGTAACAGCCACAGTTGCTTTAACTTACCCTAATCTGCACCAAACCGCTGAGAAAACTCTCCAGTTCCATAGGTTGTTACTGAACTGAATTGGCTTCCTAACACGTTGAAGCATAGTCTTCACATCAATATTAACCTTACTCCTTGGCTACAGGGCCATGTTCAACCCTGCAAGACTAATGCAGTAGGAAGATTGAGTACATCGAATGGTCAGATCATACCACAGTGATCTATTTAACTTCTACAGAAAGTGATAGACAAGTTACCAATAGTATTTTACAAATGTTGAACAGTTTAATTAGCAGCACGCTTAATGCTATATTTTGTTTAGTGTCAGTAACACAGCATGTTGCTGTTTTTCTGGTAGAGCTTGTTAAAAGGTATTCTTTTAAGGCATATTACTGTCTACCACCATCTGCTGCATGGAGGCTGTAATGGTAACGTATTTTCAGCAATTTACTACAATACTTTAAATTGCTGAGAGTAGTGTTATAATGGGAAGTATTTTCTGGAAAAAAGGAAATGAAAATTATAAAATGAAAATGCTCTCTCTCTTTTGCCATTTTTTTTTTCAAAGTCTACATGCAAGAACACTGCAAAAATTAAAAATAAAATGAAATAACACCACATGCAAGTTTAAAGTTAGGTTCCAGTCACGATGA
The DNA here is from genome assembly GCF_016835505.1 of Polypterus senegalus. Classification (NCBI taxonomy): domain Eukaryota; kingdom Metazoa; phylum Chordata; class Cladistia; order Polypteriformes; family Polypteridae; genus Polypterus; species Polypterus senegalus. The sequence goes on from NC_053154.1 coordinate 243,645,479, forward strand.
AGGTAACAATTATTTAATCACATACACATGCAAATATAAAAATAAAATGAAACAGCAATTAAAAAGTATTTTTTCACCTGATCAATCATAATTTGGAATTATTTTTTGGAACAATATGTTCAATACTTTCTAGAATGATAAGAAAATTGATTTGTTTGTTTAAATTTCATTCTTTTTGTTTATAAATACAAAATGAATTGGTAGAAAATACAGTTCATTTTTGTTATTCATTTCTTAATGTGGTAGATTAAAAAAAATCTTAAAATAATGGCAAAGGAAGCATGAATTAAATGCAAATTATGGAATATGGAAGGTCATCATAGTGAATAAAATTAAAAAGACTACAGTATCACCTTATTTTGAAAAGTAATACAAGTAAAAAAACTACTACTGCACCACCTCATTTTAAAATGTTATATCAATAAATAGTCTGATAGAGTTGTCAGTCAACTACAGGGGAATGGGATGGAGGAGGAGGTGGTGAAAACTGTAGAGGGATAAATTATAAAATGCTGCAAAGAAACAAAATGTCCTGTTTCATCTTCAATGTAAATAAAAGTAAATTATGACCTAATAAAGGCTAATTTTTCTTATGTTAAATATTGTAATAAAATAGTACATTAGTTACTTTAGAAGTACAATTATGCATGGTCTTTGGATCTTTTTGAGACGGTTTCTCTGTGAAGCACACACACAGTACAGAGGTGAAAAGATCAAAATCTCATGACTAAAGCACAGTCGAAGTGAGAAGTATTCTGTCAATCAAAGTGGCTACAGTTACAAAGGACACAGAATTGTGGGAAATGGAGGTGCAAAGCCCCACCAATTGACCTGTGCAATTTGCATGTTGAGAACTTGAAAATGAAAATGCAAAGTAGAAAATGAAAATTCAATGAGTGGCAGGTGGGGCCTAAATGACTACTGACCGGTGGCTCTGAACTCACACATTATGAAGACCTTGGAAAGGCTAATTTTAGTTCACTTGAAGCCACTGGACCCTCTTCAGCAACAGTACTACACAGGGACAGACAATGCTGTCTATCTGCTGAATAGAGCCTACTACTCCCATCTGGAGAAACATGGTAGCTGGGTGAGGATCGTGGTTTTTTTTTGACATCTCTAAGCGACCTTGGGTTTGTGAAAGGCCCTCAATAAATGTAACTTATTATTTATTCTAGTGCATTCAACACCATACAGCCCAGACTATTGGGGGAGCAGCTTTGGACAAGGAAACTTTATGCTACCACTTTGCACTGGATAATAGACGACCTAACTGGTGCACCACAATTTGTGCAGCTTAACCGCTGTGTATTGGACATGGTCATGAGTAGCACAGGGGTTTCTCAGGGAATTATACTGGCTCCCTTCCTGCCCTCTCAGACTTTAGCTACAATACTGAATCATGTTATCTGCAGAAGTATTCTTAGAGCACTGTCATAGTTGGGTGTATTAGTGATAGGCATAAGAGTACATTCAGGACCCCAGTGAAGGACCTGCAGCTGAACCACCTGCAGCTTAACCACAGTTAGACAAAGTAGACAATCATAGACTTCAAGATCTTCAAGCCCACTTTGCCCCCATTTCGCATTGATGGTGGAGGTGGTGAAGACTTACAAATACCTTGGGGTGCATCTAATTGTCAGGCTTGGTTGTACAACCAACACAGAGTGCAAACAAGAGGAGCCAGAGCCACTTTTATTTACTGAGGAGGTGGAGGTCATTTGGTATATGCAACAACAACATTTATTTATATCGCATATTATACAAATGATGTAGCTCAAAGTGCTTTACAAAATGAAGAAAAGTTTGTAAAAAAAAATTAAATATAAAAATAAGATTAGGCAATACTAAGTAACAAAGAATAAAGAAAGGCCTGATGGCCAGGAGGATGGAAAAAACAAAATAAAAACTCCAGAGGGATGGAGATGAAAAAAAACAAAATCTGCAGAGGTTTTCGAGGCCACGAGACCACCCAGCCCCCACTGGCCATTCTACCTAACATAAATGATCTAAATCAGTCTTTATGGTTTACAGGCTTCACGTGGAAGAATTACATGATGATGGTCATGTGGACATCTGGCATTCAATCCATCAACGTAGGGACTGTATGGTCCCTTGATAAGGTGGTTGTGGTGGCGCAGATTGCCACCACAGAGAACCGGTAAAAGAACAGCAGAGAAAGCAGGGGTTAGTGCAGATTGTGGAGCTGTGATAACAGTGAGAATTAAATTACAGAATTTACAGAATTTCAGGTTTACACTAAAAAGAAGCTATGAGAAAGCCATGTTAAAATAATGGGGTTTTAGCAGTTTTGTAAAGTGCTCCACTGTTTTAGCTTGGCAAATTTCTATCGGTCAGCTATTCCAAATTTTAGGTGCATAAAAGCAGAAGGCCGCCTCATCACTTCTTTTAAGTTTAGCCCTTGGAATTATAAGCAGACACTCATTTGAAGATCTAAGGTTACGATTTGGAGTGTAAGGTGAAAGACATTCTGAAATGTAGGATGGAGCGAGATTATTTAAGGCTTTGTAAACCATAAGCAGTATTTTAAAGTCAATTCTAAATGGCACAGGTAACCAATGTAGTGACATTAAAACTGGAGAAATATGCTCAGATTTTCGTTTCCGAGTTAAGATTCTAGCAGCTGCATTCTGCACTTGTTGCAATCAATTGATGTCTTTTTTGGGTAGTCCTGAGAGGATTGCGTTACAGTAATCTAGCCGACTGAAAACAAACGCGTGAACTAATTTTTTTTAGCATCTTGCAAAGTAGTAAGGGATCTAACTTTTGCTATATTTCTTAAGTGAAAAACATACTGTTCTGGTAATCTGATTAATATGTGATTTAAAATTCAGGTCAGAGTCAATAGTACCCCTAAATTCTTTACCTCTGTCTTGACTTTTAAGCCTAATGGCCATTTTTGCCAATCACTAAGATTTCTGTTTTCTCCTTATATAGTTTGAGAAAATTACTACTCATCCATTCAGAAACACAAGTAAAACATTGTGTCAGTGAATAAAGAGAGTCGGGGTCATCAGGCACTATTGATTTACACAGTTGTGTGTCGTCAGCATAGCTGTGGTAGCTCACGTCATGCCTTGAGTTAATCTGACCTAATGGAAGCATGGAGATCGAAAAGAGCAGTGGAAACAGGATAGAACCTTGTGGAATACCACATAGAATGTCATGTGTCTTTGAAGTATAATTACCACAGTTAACAAATAATTTTCTACCTGTTAAGTAAGACTTAAACCAATATAAGACACTGCCAGAGAGGCCCACCCACTGACTAAGGCGATTTATAAGAATATTGTGATCAATGGTACGAAATGGTGCACTCAGGTCTAAGAGGATGAGAACAGATAAATGGCCTCTTGTCTGCATTAACCCGGAAGTCATTTACTAATTTAACTAGTTCAGTTTCTGTACTGTGATTTGTTCTAAAACCTGACTGAAACTTGCCAAGAATAGCATGTTTATTCAAGTGATCATTTAGCTGCGTAAAGACTGCCTTTTCTAAGATTTTACTTAAGAAACACAGGTTAGAAATGGGTCTAAAATTGTCAAAAACAGAGGAGTCAAGATTATTTTTCTTGAGCAGGAGTTTAACAATAGCAGTCTTAAAACAGTCTGGGAAGACTAATGAATTTACTATGTCAAGCACACTGCCCAATTAGCACATCAGATACTTCTTTGAAAAAACTTGTTTGTATTGGGTCAAGGATTCAGGTGGACGTTCTCAGTTGAAAAATTATTCTACATAGATCAGGTAAATCTATCCCATGCAGGCCACTCTTACATGTTTTCTACCAGTCTGTAGTGGCCAGTGTAATTTTCTATGTGGCAGTGTGCTGGGGAAATGGCATTAGTGTGAGTGATTCTAGCAGACTAAACAAACAGATTAAAAAGACAAGTTCAATCTTGGGAGACAAGCTGGACTCACTGGAGGAAGTTATAGAACAGAGGACACTCAGGGAACTGCTTACTATCCTTTACAATGACTCTTACCCCTTACACGAGGTTGTGACTAAACAGAGGAGCACATTTAGTAACAAACTGAGACAACTGTGGTGCTCCAAAGTGAGCTATTTAAAGTTGTTTCTACCCTCAGCCTTCAGGCTCTACAAGTCATACCTCGGCCGAGGTGGCCTTGTGTGCTGAATGTTACTGAGATGGTCTACCTGACATCTTAACAGACAATGACGCTGTGTGCCAGTAAACTGTGGCAAATTACTGTGCTAATAACTGACATTGTCCATCCATCCATTATCCTAGCCGCGATATCTTAACTACAGGGTCACGGGGGTCTGCTGGAGCCTATCCGAGCCAACACAGGGTGCAAGGCAGGAAACAAACTAACTGACATTGTGCATTGTGAAATTGTAACTTTTAACTATGTGTAATTCTAAACACTTTACACTTAGTAAATACCTATACCTTGTTCATTTACTTAGATAATTCCTGTTATATGCATATTTGTACTTTGTCAGCATACTTAAGATTATGATCATTCTTGTTATATGTATATTTGTGTCTTTTTGTCTGCTGCTGTAACCCTGGAATTTCTTTGGGGATTAATAAAATTTCTACCTGTCTATCTACTGTATCTACACAAATTTAGTCTATAAATGCCTATTCAAGGCAACCCGGCCATTTCCTGTAACTACCACCAACAGCTCACATAATTCAAACTAATCATGTAGTTGCTTAGCCAAACCAGGTGTCCTAGTGGTGCAGTTTAAAAAATAAATGTGTGCATTGGATGGCAACCACATATACCAGGGTGTCTTAAGGAGAGGTACGGAAATAGATAAGCCAACACATTTGACAGACAAAAATTCATAGCACACTAAATTGGATTATCAGGATGTGTTGTTTAAGCTGATATACAGGAACTGGAAGAAATTGAGCAAGCTGAAACAAAAAAAATATATAAGGCCCAAAAAACCTATCTTCATCTGATGAACAGCATTGAAAGGTGACTTCTTTAAAGAACAGAGGGATATTCAGTGAAGTGCCTACTGCAGAGTCATCTTACAGCAAAGTACACAATTTAAGCAAGCCTTAAAGGAAATGGATGTTACGAAGAGTGTTTTGCAGCTCACAAGCCATTAATGTGGAAAATACAAACAGAAGAGACAGCAGAACATGAAAGCATGAAGTGACAGACAATGGTTGAAAGTTTGATGGAGACAAATCTACAATTTACAAGATACCATATATTAAATGATGAATAGTTGGCAAGAACTGTATGTGTTTATACACATACTCACTTCTACTGGATATATATTACAGAGAGAGAGGGTGTGTGCTCCAAGACATACTCAGATTAATGGGATTTTTTTCCTTCCCTTGCAGTAAACTGAAATGACAAAAAGACTCAACTGTCTCTGTCCATGCAACAAATCTTGTTTGATAAAAATTAAACCATTTTACTTACATTTCACTTGCATAGGAAATACACACTCACATAAATATTAACATTTTTAAAGGAGTCTGTATATACAAATGTCTTGTATCAGATTTACTGCAAATAAAACTACTATGCAGAACTGACTCACCTATATTTATGACTTCATTTCCTTGTTCTGCATTACTCTTAATAATAATTATGCTACATTTATTTATTTATTTAGCACATTTTATACTTCAGTTCACTTTCAAAAGTAACTGTCATGCTATAGGTATCTGCCTGTAGAGTTGCTGAGGTTGAAACTGGAGGTAAAAGAAAGTGATATTTACAAATGTTGTGATCAAAATGTTTTGTGTGTGAGCCCAGTTATTCTAAATTCATTTTTGTAATGAGATGTCTTTTACTTCAGCATGTTCACTGTCAACTAAATCAAAGGTTGCCTGTTCATCTGCAGTTGATATGAATTAGCACCACAGTGATGACTGAGCCTTTCCTTTTCCCTACCATTTGCCTTTAGCATCTCCTTTTTGTATTTGTATGCAACAGTAAGTAAACAGCACACACATGAAGGGAAGGAGATGTATTTTTAGCCAGAGTACCCCAGCTTGTAAACAGATAGACCGTAAACTGTGGCTAAAGCTGCCCCTTTTTTTTTCTTTCAAAACCTGAGGGCAAGAATCCTAAATACCAAGAGGCATTGATTTTCTGTTAAACTTTTCTGTTAAATAAAACAGGATTACCCAGTTGGCATCCCAACTTTTAATTTTGAGACCTGTCATTTCTGCACGCAGCCACAGCATGTTTCCTCATTAAACAGTTTAATGACAAACAAAGAAAACAGTGAATAATGTTAAAAAACTGCAACAGGCCCTATCTCAAACATGATAAAGAGAACAAATAATGAATATTCTATATGAAGCTCTCAATAGTTTACTTTGACCACCTGACTTTGTAGTATCAGGTTCCACACCTGCGTCCATGAGCCACCCTTAATAGGTACAAGCCAGCACAGCCCTAAAGAAAAAAAGTAAGGCACAAAAATGGAAGCACTAAAAATTAGTAGCACAAACACTGTTGAAAAATAATATTTTCATCAAAACAAATATAACACAGAGTGAATGAACTTGTGTATGCTGAAGATATCAAATTTATACATCATTCTTTACTACCAGTGTCTCTCCAACTAAGCTCAAAGGGAAGTAAATTTTTACTGTAAGTCTTCGATATTACATAACAGAAGCACTACCCTGAGGTGCACAGGCAAGCAATTCTAAACTCTGGTCCATTTGTCTGCTAGTCTGGCTTCAGTCTATTCTTGTGTTTCACTTTCTCTGAGCCACCAGGTGGCACTGTTGTGCAGAATGTAGTAGAGAGGGAAAAAAAACTAAACACTAAAGGTATCTTCAGGGTTAAAATTTCGAGCTGAAACATAGTCTACAATTTTCCCCAGATTAAATGAGGTAAGCGTGCAAGTTTTGGAAGAGACTGGTCCAACACTGTGGATTTGTATATTACACAAACATATATATGTACACACAAACAGATTTTTATCTTTCTATATTAAGGTGAAGACTGGACAATTGAAAAAAATGTATAACATAAATTATATATCTAATAAATACAATCAAGAAATCACTAGCATTTCGAAAGTTATGGGATAATTTTTACTTTGAAAAATGGAAAGAAAACACAATCACATTTATTTTAAAGGTGGTACAGTGGTGCAGTGGGTAGTGCTGCTGCCTCGCAGTTAGGAGACTCGGGTTCGCTTCCCGGGTCCTCCTTGTGTGGAGTTTGCATGTTCTCACCGTGTCTGTGTGGGTTTCCTCCGGACGCTGCGGTTTCCTCCCACAGTCCAAAGTCGTGCAGGTTAGGTGGACTGGCGATTCTAAATTGGCCCTAGTGTGTGATTGGTGTGTTTGTGTGTGTCCTGCGGTGGGTTGGCACCCTGCCCAGGATTGGTTCCTGCTTGTGCCCTGGCTGGGATTGGCTCCAGCAGACCCTCGTGACCCTGTGTTCGGATTCAGCGGGTTGGAAAATGGATGGATGGCTGGATTTATTTTAAAAAATATGTTTGATAAAACAATCTGTTCTTCTACTCTTTCAGCTAGAGTATATATATATAAGTCTAACATCTGTTAATAAAAAATCTTTAATTTTGTTATATTTATACTGCCATTTGCAGTTTAATAACATTAAGATAAATGTCAAAAAATGTCAAATTTTATTCAATTTATTTTTATAAAGCACTAGGGGGCTTTGCCCCCTGCTCACTTCGCTCACCAACCCCCGGGCCGGCGCTGTGTGCTAGCCACTTTGCGTTTCTGCTGCTCGTGTATGTGGATGTACAATTTAAACAGATTGTTATTTTCATGTGAATTGTTACATATGCATAATAGAACTATTTTACATTACAGCGAGTAAATAACCATATTAAAAATGAGTAAAACATAATTTTTTGAAAGTAAATTATGTTTCATGTTGCATTAGAGTTATTCGTTGTGTTATACTATTTCATTCTGTTTGGCTTTGAAATTAACACGCAAATTTTTTTTAAACGTACACTTTTACTGTAAAACTTCAATAAAAACAATTTTTTGAATTACATTTTTTTCAATATCGCATTGAATTTTGATTCTGTGTTTGGACTTACAACGTGACAACATGTCATATAACTGACTGTGAGTGAATTTCGTTTCTTTCCCTCTAATAAATAAACCGACTTTTTCAAAGGTTTGTCTCTGTGATTTAATTGTCTTTGCAAAAGCTATTCTAATGGGAAACTGTTATCTTTTAATATGAATGGCATATCATGATCTCCTTTGGTGTCTAATGTTATCCACAGTAGGAAACATCCTTCATTCAACAGTAATTCGGGCGGTGGAAGACCGGACGGTGTTAACAGTTGTAGATATTCTTTTGCATGATCACCAACAACTGTTTCAGCATAACACAGTTCATTTTATTAAAACTTACAGTTACTGTATCAGAGGGAAGAGAGGAAAATCACATGTTACTTTTTCTGAGATTGATGTTGTGCTGTAGCCATTAAAATATTGTTGACCATAACAATTCAATTTTTAATGTAATTCTGATAAGCAAAAAGTCTATTGTTAAGTGAGATTCAGTGCTACATGAGGAGAAACACTAATTAAATTAAGATATCGCTTTCATAAAATAATTTAGGAGTTTCAAGTTATGATCCTTGTTAGGCCTGTAATGCTTGTTGACTGTGGCACCAGTCACTGGTGATTTGTCACATGTGGGTCAAACCTGCATGTAAGAATTTCACTTTAAACTGGAAAGAAATGACAGTAATTAATATTTAAATATATGCATGAAATATTTGCAAAGGCATTTATACAATAAACTGTTTAATCACCCTTATTTTAGAGGAACAGAGTTATCTGAAAGCTTACTAATTTTGATTCCTGTACTCTAAATAAGAAAACCATTTGTTGTACTAGTATTAATATAGTGAAAAAAATAATTTTAAACAAAAGAGGAGAAACTGGAGATTCTTGACAAATACTGCTAATGCTAAACTTTGGAGATTTTCATTCTGATAGATTTGCAGAATTAATACCAAATTCTTTAACCACCTTCTGAAAATAGCACATAAAACCACAACATTCTAAATATTTAAAGATAAAAGCATGATCAAAAGTAGCATAAGCTGTACAAAAAAATAACAAGTAAAATCAGTGTAATCTTTTAAGAGAGTACAATAATCCACCAATTTAGGTATAATCTAATATTATATATGTCTAATATTTACACATCTGTCTCATTAATATTTTGTAACATTCATCTTTTAAATATTCTTGGAAATTCTGGAGATGTAAATTCTTCCATTCCTATGGAATCATTAAAGTCACCATATCTATAAAATAAAAAAATCCTTACGAAATATAAACCTTATGTACCAATCCATCATTTCCTGAAGTGCCTTTCAATTTATAAATATACATTTCATTTATGTGCTCGCATAGTGAATGAAAAATGTTTTTAACAATCCCAACTGTTTTTATCAGTAAAAAATGACAAATTCTCCATGTCTGATTCACTATGCTTTCCAGAATATAGTTTATAAAAAAGAGCTCATAGTGGATTTCAGCAAGGAGAACAAGAAGCAAGTGAGTGAGTGCACACCTCTGTTCATTATCAGTACTTCAGGGAGATATCTGAGTGTTTCAATTACCTGGGAATCAGCATCAGGAATGACTCAACATGGTCCACACACACAGACATTCTGGTGAAAAAGACAAGACAGTGCTTTTATCATATCAGACAACTGAAGACATTCAGAGTATCAAAAAGATTGCTGAAGTCCTTCCATCATGCGGCTATTGAAAATATACTGACAGGATACATCACTGCCTGGTATAGAAATTCCTTAAAAAAGGACCACCCAGCGCTGCAAGAGGTGTGCAGTTGGCTGAAGCCATTGTGGAGATATCTCTAATAATAATAATAACTACATTTTATTTATATAGCACCTTTCCCATGCTCAAGGCACTTCACAGAGCTTAAGAAAGGATGGCAGGGTATACAGTGTATAGCATTGTACTAAACCAGATAAATAAAGAAAGAAGAGTAAGATGGTAAATTCAGAGAAAAAAAAAAGCCTAACAGACAACATAATTAATGGTCCAGCACACACACACACAGGTACAGGTACTCACACATGAGTATCTTGACATAGAGGTAAACTGAGAGAAGGGTAATAAAGCCTTCCTGAACAGATGAGTTTTGAGTTGTTTTTTAAAAGAATTCATGGAGTCAGGTGACCTAATTAATTTCGGTAGGTCATTCCAGAGTCTGGGCGCTATACAGCTGAAGGCCCTGTCACCCATGGAGTGTAGATTAGTGTGGGGCACAACAAGATTGCCAGAATCAGAGGACCTTAGTGGGCGGGCAGGCACATAGTGATGGAGAAAGTCTCTGATGTAGTTTGGCGCAAGGTCGATTAAGGCTTTGTAGGTTATTAGTAGAATTTCATAGTCAATTCTTTAAGACACATGGAGCCAGTGAAGACGGAGCAGGGTGGGTGTGATGTGCTCGTTGCTGCTGATCCGTGTAAGGACTCTTGCAGCCGAGTTTTGAATAAGCTGGAGCTGTGATATAAGATTAGAGGGGGCACCTGCCAGTAGGGAATTACAATAATCGATGCGGGATGTGATAAAAGCATGGACAAGTTTCTCAGCGTTAGAAAAGGAGAGGAAGGAGCGACCACGTGATGTGTTACTGAGGTGAACGTACCGTAACTACAGGACCTGTAAACAAAAACGTACACTGTCAAGGTAGCCAGGATCATAGAGAACTCCTCTCACCCTTCCTACAGCTAGTTTAAATAGTTAAGATCTGGCAGGTGCCTGGATTGGCAGCAATCATGAACAGAGAGACTGAGAAAGAGTGTCATTTCCTAGGCATTAACATCTAATACTCATCTTGTCAAAAACACCTCCTGTTTACAGGTCTGCTCAATGTAAAGATTACACCATGAAATTATGAACATCTCATATATATATTTTTTAATTTCGTAAAACTTTTAGTAATGCAACTTCCAGAAAGACCTGCTCACAAAACACTTGCTTGATAAGTGACACAGTGGCATAACACCGACCTAAAGCTTGTCGTTGTCACATTCTTTAAAAGCATAACATTGATGTTATTTTTTATGTGCACAAGTAACAGTGATAATGAGATTCTTGTTTGCAATCTAAATTGCATAAACATATTTCAAAAGCTGGAAAAAGAAAATAAGTCAGTACCACTATACGCAAAAGTTGACATGTTTTGAATTATTGTAAAATAACTTTGTTGTTGTGTTTAATACTGTTTTTTTTTCAATGTGCCCCTCAAAATGTAGTTGTGCACAAGGTCACAACTGGTGTTGTCCAATTCTGAGGTCAGAATGGTGCATCAGAAAATAAAATGCACAAGTATGACTGAACATCATATTGACTGATAAAACTACTACTACTGCTAGCTTACAAAAAATGAGTTCACATAAAATTTAAATGTCAAGACTTAAGGACTGCAATTAAATTACTTTGAAAAAGGAAATGTATTTGATCGAAGCTATATTATAAAAGAATAAACGATAACCGTTAGTTAGACCGATAGTCTTTTGGATGAAAACAATTAAGTCGGCTCAATAACGTTTAGTTTACTTCATAATATACCTAGAAAAGTATATTTATATTAAGAATGTTGTCCGTTAAAATCTTGACTTTTGTCCAGACTGTTTATTTGTGTACTGTTCCCCCGTACTCTTCTCCACGAACAAATTTTTTTGTCGTGTTTGTCTTAGTCAAAACCTAAAAACCCAAGTTATAAGCAGCATTTGAGAATTTACGAGGAGCAAGTACCCCAAATCATGTGTCAAAAGTCGCAATCTCACTGGCAGCACAGCGGTGCACCGCTGTCTAAACATGTGACTTAAAGCTCCAACCAGATTTGCCATCGAGCGGCGCTCCACTGTCTAACCATGCAACATAAAGACACACTATGATTGGCTTTATAGTGGATCTGCTGCATGAAGGCGGGCCGTACCTGATGTTTAGACCAATGAGATTTGAGTTAATCGAAACCGACATTTGTGATTGGGTAACTGCTGGCGGAAGCGCGCTTTTCAAAATTAGTACGACTGGCTGAGTGAGGCTCTGCCAGAACGTTTAGGGTTTAAAAAAAAATATATATTTTATCTAGTTGTTTGGTTTTATTTTTATCTAGAGAGCGTTTCGCTGGGAGATAATTACATTAGAAAGAAAGTTTTGTACTCAACGGTAAGTAGTCATATTTGTGTTAAACAGTACATCGTTCGTCATTAATGGCGGGGTGCGTGATGTTTACAGCAAGGGTACGATGCCTTTGCAAACGTACACTAATTTTCTTAAGAGATTCGTTTATCTGTTATGTGAAAGTAAACTTCTCAAAATATTTACACACTAATGTAATTACTGTTTCTTGATTGACAGCAAATTTTATTTTACGGAATCATTTATTATATGTATATTTAGGTTATTTTAATCTACACTGCAATGCAATCGCAAAATTCATCTGCCGTCAGTAAAAAGGAGGAGAAGGGAAGAAATATTCAAGTCGTCGTGAGGTGCAGGTAATTTACTTAAATTATGTTTTGCTTTTAAAACTTCTACAGACAACGGCAATGCACCGTGATCGAAAAAAGCGTAGCCTTGGCTGCTATTTAAAATCAAAGAGGTGGTTGATAAAGGGAAAGTCTAATTTGTGAATCATAGAAATTCAAAGCATATGGCCTGCTTTTTTGATTTTGGAACCTTTTCTAATTAACCATTCTGATGTCGAGAGTCTGCAAACTATTTTTATATTTATTAAGCAGATTTAATAGATCTAAATGTGTTGATACAGGCAGTGGGTTCATATCATCTGTTTCTGACACAATGACCATTAAAAGTTACTTAATTTGCCGGCGTTCCGGTTGAAATAAAATAAATACTACAGTAAGTTAATATTTTCAACCTCTTTGACGCCTGGTAATAATTGCTAATGGATTTTGGAAAAAATATCAGCCCTTAAGTGAATGCCTTAAGCTAGCCAGTTATTTTATTTATTTCCTTTTTGGATGGATATAGTTTATACTGTAAGGCATTTTCTTGCAAGACAATGCAGAGACCTTGGTATTAGATGTTTTTGTATGTGCAAGAAAATCGTGCTAACAATCCTTAAACTTAAGTTTGCACTTTTTCAGTAATGTAAATTTCTTTATAATATTGTAATATTAGACTATATGCAATAAAGTAACCATTGATTGCAAGAGTAACTAGGAATTAATGCAATTTAAGTATTACTGGCTTTACTTGACAAGAATGTTATTTAAGGCCCCAATTGCCATGCAACATTCTTTTTCAGATTTTAAATGTAGTCCATAGGAGAAACAGTTGTGCTTAAATATACTCTTATTTGATACTTTTATGCATAATGCACAGTATGTTGAAACATTAGATGGAACCGAATTATATTTGTGATGGATACTGTGTTTTTAAATTAAAAATGGTGTCTTTATGGGGTCTGTGTTCTTACTCTGGTTGTTTTACGGATTTCCTTGCACTAAGGTGAATGGCAGTTATGCTGAAAATGAGTGTAATGTAAAGGGCCTGTTGATAGTCCAGGGTTGGTTACTTCTTCATGTCTAAAACACTGAAATTTGCATTCGCTCAATGCAGCCATAATCTTGAAAATCTCAGTTATTGACTGACACATGAATGGATGAATGACATTTAGTGATACAGTGTCAGCTTGAAATTCAGTAGAGTCTGTTGTTCTCTCTAACGATTGCATTAAAAACACACTATTGAACAGATTGCAAAGATGTCAGTATATTTTTGATTGTGCTTGCATACATCCTTTGATGGACTGGTGTTCCGTCTAGGGTTACTTTTTCCATTTCTTATTAGTCAGGTAGGCATCATGTCCAATTACTCTACATAAGAAACTAATCTGATGTTATTGTCTTATCTGATAGCATTGCTTTATTTTGTTGTTTTTTTTTTTGTTTTTTTTTTTGCTGCATTTGTTACAACATACAAAGCAAGTTTATGTATACTTCACTGCACTTAAGGCTTTTTTGTGTTCTTTGTTCTATTTCCATTCATAATGCTTTGTAGTGTTTGATAACTAACCATTTCTTACTATATGTTAACAACAGACCATTCAATGCAACTGAACGTAAGCTCTCTGCTTTTAACGTTGTTGATTGTGAACATGCAAGGAAGGAGGTTACTATTCGTACTGGAGGAGTGGGCGATAAAGCAACTAAGAAAACATACACATTTGACATGGTAATTAGCCCCTTTAAGTCTTCATTTGTGCTGCTTTACCTCTTCGTTTCTCTTTTTGTATGAAGTAAATTTTCCACCTAGTACTATATATGGAAATATTTAAGAAAACTTTTTTTTTTTCCTATCCAATTTATTATTAATGTTAAACTTAATGTGTTTAAAATGGTCCATTTTTAGTATCTGATGTCTGTATGTTTGCGATTTATTTTTGACATGATGTGTAACTTTGCAATATTTACAGTTGTTGAGTTGACAGAACATACATTTTCTGTCCCTTTTTAATTGCCCTGGTAGTGTTGTTAAAGTTCTCTCTTTATATCATCTTTGATTTTCAAATGTGAAAAATACTTAACCCCTTTTTGTTTGCCAATAAATTTTTTGTTTTTATTTATGTTCTCAGATATTTGTGTGACAGTTTTGTTGTTTCTTCTGACTAGTGCATTTTTATTTTGCCGATAAAGGTTTTTGGACCCACAGCAAAACAGATTGATGTTTACAGAAGTGTTGTTTGTCCCATATTGGATGAAGTTATAATGGGGTACAACTGTACTATATTTGCGTAAGTAATTAAATTCCATCTTTGAGCTTACTTGGGTAGTTCATTGTTTAGTATACTTCCTTCAAAATGTAAAATGTTAGAAAAAAGGAAAAAAAAATACTAGTAGCACTCCTACCCACTATAGCCTGATGCCAAACAGTATAGTACCCTCTTAAGTAGTTGTGCGTTCAATCCTAGTTTATTCTGCTCATGGTAAATTATGTCAACAGAATCCTATTTCCAAGTAATACAGTAGTATTTTTGTTCAGTATATTATTGATCATATTTCAACTTGCATATAGTGACTTTTTCCTTTTGCATTTTACTGTTTACAGAAACAGACTTTAGCATTATTACACACAGTTAATAGTTTGGCCAACCCTATAGCTATAAATGAGAAAAGTAAGATTATACAGTATGTTGTGTTTGAAATGCTTGTGAAAAGCTATATGTAAAGGAGGGCCAATCAAACTGTGAAAATATTTGTCTCTTTAATAGTGTTATCAAAGGGTTTGGAATACTGTAAGTGTAATTACTATGTAGGCATTACCTTATTGTATGTTTCCTGATTGACATTTGGAGGTCCACAGTATCAGCTAGGATTGAAGCCATCCATCCCAATGATGCCAGAGACCCATGGCAGGAAACTACAGTCCAGCATGAAAATTGTATGCTTATAGTGAGATTTTTGACTAGTGAAAAAATTCTGTGATAATGTGGTTCGTCAAGTAGTGGGTGAGCCAAAATGCTGTATCAGTGCGTGACTGTTTTTGCAAAAGACAAGCACATTAAAAGCAGCACAAAGGCATTATTACCTGAATTCCAAAACCTGTAGTCTCAAAATGGTATGAGATGCATGTTTCTACTTTGCTTGGATTTTGTGCTTTCATTCAGAGAAAAGAGAAATCAGATTTTCTAATATTTAAGTGATCATGTTAATTCTTTGTTGAAATAATGTACTTGGAATAAAATCTGGAATGTTCTTTGAAGATCCTGATATCAATATCCTTGTTTATGGAGCAGTCCAGATACATATGATAAAGGTTCTTCTGTATGTTTTTTTTTTTTTTTTTTGTCATGAATTCATACATGCTTTGTAAATTTAAGGCAGCACTTTACATCTCTATTACTGTTAATGGGCACTGGATGATTTTTAGAGGAATGTTACCCTATTTCTCCTGCCAAATTCAGTAATTTGGCAGGTTCTGTTCTATGATGATTATGAGGTATTCCCATAACATGAGATGACTTAACACCTTATACATTAACTTCACTTTTTTTTTTCTTTCCAAAGGACACATTATTGTTCTTCTGTTGCATAATTAATATGTACTGTAATCTATCCAAAAACACTATGGACTTGTGTTTGCATTTATCTCTTCTGCACAGACATTGTACATTTTCTGAAATTACTTTTTGCTTACATCCACAGAAGTGGAATGGCATTCATTGGTTTACTGGCAAAAATTTCTTAATGTACATAATACACTGAGGCTAGCTGCAGTTTGGTAAAGTTTACTAAGGTTATTTAGCATAGTCATGCTTTTAAGACCTAGGTTTATTAAAATATCCTTCAACTGTATAAACATTTTGCCTAAAAATAAATTAATTGTGCTTTTATGTTTTTTGTACTGTGTTATCCTGGGCACATTTTATATTGAGTTACAGTAACTGCATTATCCACAACAGTTAAACAAGCCACACTAGCATTTTTTTTTTAAACTACTTTTATCATAATATTCCAACACTCCTTTTTGCTTTCATTAATTATTTCATGATTGTGTGCGTATGGCTCAGGTCTTTAACACACATTTTATGTTAACTTGTTTTTACTATCTTGGTGTTTTTTTATGTAGATATGGACAGACTGGCACAGGAAAAACCTTCACAATGGAAGGTGAAAGGTCAGCTGGTGAACAGTTTACTTGGGAGGAGGTTTGTATAAATTTTTTATTGGCATGTTTATATCATATTTTTTTTAAACCTTCTTGTTTCTTTTTAGTTGATTTATCTATATGCAAATAATAGAACAGTAAACATCTTAAAGAAACAGGGGCTTAATGCAGTCTGCTTAATAAAAATGTGTATGACATACTTTTTTGTATTGCTTGTATTATATTAACCTTTTAAATTGTTGTCATGTGTAGCCCTGAAGTAAACATACAGTATAGTCCCAGAATATAATCCCTCTATAATACCTTTTTGACTCGGTAATCGGGCAGGGGAAAGCTTTTCCATCTACATCGCTTATTTGTTCTTGCAGCACCATGCTCAAGAAAGGGCATCCATCACGTCAGTCTGTTACAGAATTACCAGAATGGCCAAAATGAATAAGGGCAGAGTTCTATTTTATAAACTACTGAATTTACATAACAGTGCTGATTAATGCATACACATTATCTGACATTTACTCTAATTGGTTCGTTGGCTTACACACAGAGATAACTTAGTAAGTCTATTTTATTATGCTCTTGTCCTTTGTGCATCTTTTAGGTTAGCTATTATTTTTGATGTTTCTGTGCATGTGACAACTGTCCAGTGTTGTTTACAGGACATCTGCTGATATTTCAATCATCCCCTTTTACAATTTGTGTTTCACATCAGCCTTCTCCTGGTACATCCTTGTCTTTGTTGTTTAGTTGGCCTTTACTTGGTTCCCTGATATGGCTGAATGAGTTTCTGACATTTATTAACCCTTCTAGGATAGATGCCATATGTTAATGTGAAAAGCAATCTTTAACTATTATTACCTCCAAATTATTCTCACATTCAAGAGGACACATGATATTTTAATAGGATTTCTAGATAAAATGGAAAGATAAAGATTGAAATTAAACAAAAATGTAAAAGTTAATAGAATGTTTTTTGACATATTTGTTCTACCTGAAACTTCCAGTGTAACATGGGCTTTTATTTTTGTGCTTTTTTTAGGATCCACTTGCAGGAATCATTCCCAGAACACTTCACCAGATTTTTGAAAAGCTATCTGAAAATGGAACCGAGTTTTCAGTCAAAGTGTCTTTGCTAGAGATTTACAATGAAGAGCTAATTGATTTGTTAAGTCCTTCCCCAGATGTAAATGAAAAGCTGCAAATGTTTGATGATCCACGTAATAAAGTAAGCAGATTTCCTACGTTTTTAAGTGTAATGATTCTGTCATCCTAAAATTAGAAAAGTCTCTCTTTAGTTATGTTATTCCTATAGTAGTGTTAGGTTATAACAATAAGTTTTTAGACTTTAATGCATAAGTGTAAAGGCAACTTTTAAATTAAATTTTCTGAAGTATTTTTGGCACAGTATTATATTTATTTTTCAGAGGGGAGTTGTAATTAAAGGCCTGGAAGAGATCACAGTGCACAATAAAGATGAGGTTTATCAAATTCTTGAGAGGGGTGCAGCAAAAAGAAAGACAGCAGCCACTTTAATGAATGCATATTCAAGGTACAGTACTTTCACAATTAATATTTGTTTTACCAATATTTGAGAAATTGTTTTGAACTACTAAAGTATCATCTCTTTGAAAAGATGGGTTGATCACTATGAGAAAGATTGTATATGAGGGAATTCAATTTTGATGGACTTGTTTTAAATTCACTTTAGGTATATGATCAGAAATTTCTTTAAATGACTTGACTAAAATGTACTTTTTATTCTTAATATAGTCGGTCACACTCTGTCTTTTCAACTACAATCCATATGAAAGAGACAACAGTTGATGGAGAGGAACTTGTTAAGATAGGCAAACTGAATTTGGTAAGCTGCCAAAGAGTATATCAATTTTTACTTTCTGATAAATATTTCCTCTTTAGTTCTGCAACACCAAAAAAGTAACTTTGATCTTGTTAAAAATATGTTGTGTGTGTGGGACATAGTGCATGGAATTTTCCAATATTAGGTGATCTTAAATCCAGTATTTCTATTGTATCAGTCCTGGGGGCATGTAAATGATATGATTTTGGAAAGTGGGAGTCGAATAAAAATTTTGCTAATGAGTTGACACTAAACTATGTGGAATTGCAGATTACTTCGAATCAATAGAATCCTTACCAATGATCTTATCCCAAAATCAGGATAGTATATGTCTAAAAATATTACATCTGTATACACAATCCATATCCAGATAGTGTACAAAAATGATTAAGATGGATAATAGAATGTTGAAATACATATCACACTGTTGATTTCAAATCTAAGAAGGTTATTCTTAAACTTTTAAATTTCACAAGTGAGCTCTTGTGGCTAACAACTACCATCCCAGATGCTAACGTGGAGCTACCCGGGTTTAGCACAGTTCGAGCGGACAGAGACACAAGTACCTGCAGGAAGCAGAAAGGAGGAGGTCTCGCACTCTGTGTCAATACAAGATGGTGTAACTCTGGACATGTAAAGGTTAAAATCTCCACTGCATCCCTATTACTTGCCCAGAGAGTTTGGACACGTGATTGTTGTTATTGTTTACATCCCCCCTTGAACAAACGCTGAGATAGCGAGTGACGTCATCCATTCCGCAGTTGCTAAATTACAAACGCAGCACCCTGAGGTGCTTGTGCTAATCGCTGGATACATTAACCATGCAACGCTGGACAAAACATTACCTGCCTTCTCCCAGTATGTGAATTGGAATACCTGGGGAAATAGGACTATTGACCTTCTGTATGCAAACGTTAATGACGCATACAGAGCCACCCCGCTGCCTGCGCTTGGGAAAGCAGATCATAACCTGGTTCTGCTTCAGCCTCCCTACAAACCAAGAGTGAGGGAGCTACCTACAACCACACGCTCATTCAGGAAGTGGTCCCCTGAGGCAGAGCAGGCTCTGAGAGACTGCTTTGTAACTACAGACTGGGATATCCTGCAGGGATCACATAGAACATTGAAGAGGTTGTTAACTGCACTACTGATTGCTTCAACTTCTGTATGGACATTGTAGGTCTAGTAAGAACAGTACGCTGCTATGCCAACAACACGCCATGGATTACAAGTGACATCAAGGGCCTTTTGAACCAGAAGAAAAGGACTTTTAAAGGCAGTGATCAGCATGAGGTCAAGCATGTGCACAAGGAACTTTGAGTCCAGCTCAGGGCGGGGAAGGAGCAGTACAGGAGAAAGCTGGAGCAGAAGTTGCAGAATAACAGCATGAAGGAAGTGTGGAATGGGAGATCATCACTGGCTGCAGCTCGAAGCGGGGTGCCACCATCGAGAGAGACGTGGAGAGAGCAAACTAAATGAACAACTTCTTCAACAGGTTTGACCACCCTAACCCACTCTCGCCTCGGAGTACTGCATCCTCCAACCATCCTTCTGCTGATACCAGCATAGGAGAGACATCCCCACCCACAATTACAGCAGCACAGGTGAGCAGAGAGCTGAGGAGACTTCGTGCCAGCAAAGCAGCGGGTCCAGATGGAGTATCGCCATGACTGCTGAAGGCCTGTGCGCTGGAGCTGGGGAGTCCTCTACAGCGCATCTTCAACCTGAGCCTGGAACAGGGGAGAGTCCCAAGGCTTTGGAAAACATCTTGCATCACCCCAGTCCCAAAGGTGTCACGGCCTGTCGCCTGTCGCCGGCCTGACGGGTCTTAACATATATTAAAATAAGAAGTTTAACATGTATAGCAGCATCTTACCAAAATATTTTGTAACATTCTCTTTCGATTCCTGTGATGTGATGAAGACCATGGAACGGTTACTCCTTCACCACCTGAGGCCATAGGTCCACCGTGCCCTCGACCCTCTGCAGTTCGCATACCAGGAGAAGGTGGGAGCGGAGGATGCCATCATCTATATGCTACACCGATCCCTCTCCCACTTGGACAAAGAAAGTGGTGCTGTAAGAATTATGTTTTTGGACTTCTCTAGCGCCTTCAACACCATCCAACCTCTGTTCCTTAGGGACAAGCTGACAGAGATGGGAGTAGATTCACACCTGGTGGCATTGATCATGGACTATCTTATAGACAGACCTCGGTGTGTGCGTCTCGGGAACTGCAGGTCTGACATTGTGGTCAGCAGCACAGGAGCGCCACAGGGGACTGTCCTTTCTCTGGTCTTGTTCAGCCTATATACTGTACATCAGACTTCCAATAGAACTCAGAGTCCTGCCATGTGCAAAAGTTCGCTGATGACCCTACTATCGTGGGCTGCATCAGGAGTGGGCAGGAGGAGGAGTATATGAAGCTAATCAAGGACTTTAAGTGGTGCGACTCAAACCACTTACACCTAAACATCAGCAAGACCAAGGAACTGGTGGTGGATTTTAAGAGGCCCAGGCTCCTCATTGACCCCGTGATCATCAGAGGTGACTGTGTGCAGAGGGTACAGACCTATAAATACCTGTGAGTGCAGCTGGATGATAAATTGGACTGGACTGCCAATACTGATGCTCTGTGTAAGAAACATCAGAGCCGACTACTTCCTTAGAAGGCTGGCGTTTTTCAACATCTGCAGTAAGATGCTGCAGATGTTCTACCAGACGGTTGTGGCGAGTGCCCTCTTCTACGCGGTGGTGTGCTGTGGAGGCAGCATAAAGGACGCCTCACACCTGGACAAACTTGTGAGTACGGCAGGTTCTATTGTAGGAATGAAGCTGGACAATGTAACACCTGCTGAGCAGGCTCCTGTCAATCATGGAGAATCCACTGAACGGTGTCCTCTCCAGGCAGAGATGACTGCTCCACTGACAGACTGAGGAGATCGTTCTTCCCCCACACTATGCGACTCTTCAATTCCACCCGGTGGGGTAAACGTTAACATTATTCAAAGTTATTGTCTATTTTTACCTGCATTTTTATTACTCTTTTTAATGTTTTTTGTGTCAGTATGCTGCTGCTGGATTATGTGAATTTCCCCTTGGGATTAATAAAGTGTCTATCTGTCTGTCTTCTGGAGTATGGTTTTCAGTTTTCATTATACCAATAAAAATATTTTAAAAATGTTAGAGAAAATCCACATAATTTGACTGATTTCAGGACTGTGGGATGAAAGAGTGACTGAGTTGGATCTTTTCAGTTTCAGCAAGCTGAGGTTAAGAGGAGACTTGATAGATCTGTTCAAAACCAAGCAGAAAACGAGTACAGTGGATGCCAGTTGTTACTCTTTAACAGGTGTTTTTTTTTTTTTTTTTAAACACTATATGGAGAATGCCATCACAGTCTGATATGGTCCACCCTCAAAGGACCAGGTATTTGGTAATGTACTGAGTAAAACTAAGAGCATATGGATTTTGCAGCAAGAATCTTTTTTCATCTTAAACATCTGTTAGTATGGTTGAATTCCAGATAAAAACATTTGGATTTATTGTTGTTCAATGTGACGGGTCTTAACATATATTAAAATAAGAAGTTTAACATGTATAGCAGCATCTTACCAAAATATTTTGTAACATTCTCTTTCGATTCCTGCTGTTATGGTTTTTGTTTTATCTATTAATAATTTTTTAACTTTACTAATTTTATTTATTTATTTTTTTTTTGACTAGGTGGATCTTGCAGGAAGTGAAAATATCGGTAGATCTGGAGCAGTAGACAAAAGAGCCAGGGAAGCTGGTAGCATAAACCAGTCTCTTTTGACCCTTGGAAGAGTGATTAAAGCGCTTGTGGAGAGAACCCCACACGTACCTTACAGAGAATCCAAACTTACTCGCATTTTACAAGACTCGCTGGGAGGTCGTACAAAAACCTCAATTATTGCCACTATTTCTCCTGCATCAATAAATATGGAGGTACGTACGTTATGCTTACTTTTAGAGTTTTTTGCTTTGCTTAAGTATTTATGGCCATGTTGTGTAACATATGGTAAGGGTGCTTGTAAGCTAATCTTGCTTCTTAATTTTGCACAGTTTTTGTTTTGCCCTCCACAATATTATTTATTAATCAAGGCTGAAAAACTGTGGCAAGGAACCCTTGAGTTAACAAAAATGTGTCTGTTTTTTCACTTCATTAATTCAGAATATCACTTTTCAGGAATGATATTCAGACAAAATATATATGGTATATGTAGAATTTGACTTCATATAAAAAAGTATAAATTTCAAGTAGTATTTGCCTGTTCCCTATTATGTGTTTGTTTTTGTGCATACAATTTCAAATATGCTATATACTGATTGTTTATATAAAGCAGAGTGATTTTTTTTTTTTTAACTGTACTAAGATGACACATTGTAAATGCGCTATCCTAAATTTAAAGTATTAAACAAAAACAGTAGCTGACAGTCCTGCTCTTTCTTAATATTTTTATTTTAATGAAATGATTACATAAATGTAGAGTAAGTTAGTGAAACTTTTAACTAAAAACATATTTGTTTAAATGTTATACGTTGTTATATTCATTCAAAAGTGATGCAACTCAATAAATGAAAGTAGTAGTGAAACATTTTCATGAAGTTTTTTTGTTTTCATCATTCATGGCATTAAAGAAAGTACTCTGAGTTCAAAATCAAATTTTTGAGTATCCAATTAATTTGTTCTAGGCATTTCTAAGCAGGATTTGCCCATTCAGAGCACAATTTGTTTGTTTGTCTGTCCATCTTTTTGACATAATTAGCGGTTGATCTGTACTAAGGTTTTTACATACTTTAATAATTAATCAATCAATTAATTAATAATCTCATGCCAACCAGTTTTATTTTGAGTAAGACTGGAGCAGCTGCTGCTTCACCACCTGAGGCCACAGGTCCACTACGCCCTCGACCCTCTGCAGTTCGCATACCAGGAGAAGGTGGGAGCGGAGGATGCCATCATCTATATGCTACACCGATCTCTCTCCTACTTGGACAGAGGCAGTGGTGCTGTAAGAATTATGCTTCTGGACTTCTCTAGTGCCTTCAACACCATCCAACCTCTGCTCCTTAGGGACGAGCTGACGGAGATGGGAGTAGATTCATACCTGGTGGCATGTATCGTGGACTATCTTACAGACAGACCTCGGTATGTGCGTCTCGGGAACTGCAGGTCTGACATTGTGGTCAGCAGCACAGGAGCGCCACAGGGGACTGTGCTTTCTCTGGTCCTGTTCAGCCTATATACATTGGACTTCCAAAACAACTCGGAGTCCTGTCACGTGCAAAAGTTCACTGACGACACTGCCATCATGGGCTGCATCAGGAGTGGGCAGGAGGAGGAGTATAGGAAGCTAATAATGGACTTTGTTAAACGGTGTGACTCAAACCACCAACACCTGAACACCAGCAGAACCAAGGAACTGGTGGTGGATTTTAGGAGGCCCTGGTCCCTCCCGGACCCTGTAATTATCAGAGGTAACTGTGTGCAAAGGGTACAGACCTATAAATACCTGGGAGTGCAGCTGGATGATAAATTGGACTGGACTGCCAATACTGATGCTCTGTGCAAGAAAGGAGAGAGCCGACTATACTTCCTTAGAAGGCTGGCATCCTTAAACATCTGCAAAAAGATGCTGCAGATGTTCCATCAGGCGGTTATGGCAAGCGCCCACTTCTACACAGTGGTGCGCTAGGGAGGCAGCATAAAGAAGAGGAACGCCTCATGCCTGGACAAACTGGTGAGAAAGGCAGGCCACTGACAGACTGAGGAGATTTTTTTTTTTTAATCACAAATTTAAAAGGGGCTTACATTCCTGGAGAATGTTACAGAACCATCATGAAATTGTGCAAATGGAATAATTTATGAGTGTATTAAACTATTAATACTGGCAAAATTACTAGTCTGACATGGTATTCTAATGGTACAAAATTCATTAGTTATGAACACTGCTGATTTACTGAATTGCTTATCCCTTTCTTTTTCTGTTTCAAAATTGATCTGATATCACCATTCTAGTCTGTTTTCATTCAAGTAATGCATCCATGACCTATCCATTGAATAATATTTCTGATGATATATTGAAATCCTTACTCTGAGGGGGTGGATCTATTTTCATACTACTTGTTTTCAACTGAATGTTTGTCTGTTCATTAAGTTGTACATATTAGAATGTAGCTGACCTAGGACAAACATTCATGTTTTTTCTTATGATGCATGTGTTTTAGCTGGAATGAATGGTGTTTAGCATATAATGGTTTTTTTCTTAAGTTGATGTGTACGTAATTATTTTTTAATGTTGCTTTTAAATTATGTGTAATGTTTAAATCAGTTTTATGAGGATGCGTGTAATCTTTTTTGTAAATATTATTTCATCCTGTTTGTTCCCACCTTCTCTTAAGGAAACTTTAAGCACTTTGGACTATGCTCATCGAGCAAAGAACATTCTGAATAAGCCTGAAGTAAACCAAAAACTTACAAAGAGAGCCCTCATCAAGGTAAAAGTGCTTCTTTTTGATAACTGGTCTCTTTTTTTTTTTTTTTTTTTTGGTGTTTTTGTCTTTATGTTCATTGTCTCATTTGTATTAATATCACTTGATTATATTAAATTGCCTCCAGGAATACACAGAGGAAATTGAAAGACTGAAACGTGACCTAGCTGCAGCACGAGAAAAGAATGGGGTTTTTCTGTCTCCAGAGAACTATGAGTGAGCATCTAATCTTAAATGAATATTGTAGCAATCACAATGTCAGTAGAAATACACTTAACCCACAAAGAAACCTTTACTAAAAAATGTTAATCCTTCACTGCCACGTATCTTCATAACTCGTCCATCACCTGTTTTAAGTAAAAGCCATCCTTTAGTACTGCATGAAGTTGGTGAAGTTATTGTTTTAAACTGCTCTATCTAATGTAAAAGGTTTAGAAATTCTATTTCTATTTATTTAAAAACAAAAGTAAATATTAGCTTATCTCAATTTGATGACATTTATTTGTACTTCTCAAAAAGGTTAGATAATACAAGATCTCAAAATAATGGGATACCAACAATCATTCACAGAATAAATTACATATCAAAATTTGGGAGGCATTCTGTTACATAACAGAAGCCCAGTCTTGTCTAATTTTTCTCACACATCGTAGGGTAGTTATAGCAGTTCACAACCTAAATCGATCTCACGGTGTTGTAAGCACTTGTCAGACAGTCATCGAACTATAGCCAAACATTTTAGACTTCATCTTTTTTAAGACATTCTGGCAATAATATTTCAGACTGTGGTCACTGCTTGAACAAAAGATCTCTAGTTGCAAATCAATTCACAAATTACAAGAAAACTTGTATAGGATGTCCTAAAGAACACTAGGATCATATCCAATGACATGGAGATCTCTCCTGCCAAAAATGATGTTCAGATTTATACTCTGACAATGCATTGCAAGCTGAATAGCAATATCTCTGATGAATGGATTGCCAGACGAATACTGTTATTATCAGAAAAGCATCATTAATCATTTAATTTTAAGCATCTTTTGTATAATTATGTGCTTCTTTTCGAGGAATGTTTTCTGTGTGGATATGTTTTTACAAAAAAAAGGGCCACAGTAAAATAGTAAATCTGATGAAAAATGAAGACATTTATACCACCAAAGCTTTAGTGGTACAAATGTCTTAGTTTAGTGCTGCTTTTCTATTAAATGATTTGCGTGTCTCAAAATCATTGTGTGAGATGCTAATATAGAGTCATAGCTAAATATCCTCTCGGAGGATATTAGGCCCTGCATCCACAACACTAAGTTAAGGAAGAAGTAGGTGCTTTGGCTTGACCAGAATCCCTAAACATTCTAAAACATTTAAATTAATATACTTTTAGTATTTTTGAGTATTCCTTATATTAAAGTAAACAAGTACATTTTTGTGGCAAGATTTATTTTGAACTAAGGTGTTTACTGAAGATGACTAACAAATCTGGCCTAGTCAAAGCAAATTTCAGATGAAGAATTGGCAAAAATTCTTTACAGCAAATTATCAGTGATATATTAACTACCGTTATTTTTCTTGTTTCTACAGCTGTTAATGGATGTTACCATATATTGAATCAAGATTGCTTATACAACAAACATCAGTCACTTCATCTTTTTCTTGAGCATGCAATAGATTCTCTAAACAATACCTTGTATTTATTTAAAAGAAAATCTGGTTTTGGTTAATCACAAATTTCATAGTGAAAACATAAGATTTAAAATGCTACTTACTTTTTACATGTAATTCCTTAAAGCTGTCATCATCTAATCTTTAATTTTGCTTTGTTAGATTTTAGTTACCAAAAGAAACCTGGATTATATGATGATTTTCTTGTTATAGGCACCTTCACAGGCTTATAACAGAAATAATCAAATAAGTTCAATATATTCAACAAAATAACTTTAAAAAAGGTATTTGCATATGAATTGCAGTTTAATCTGGACAACTTTTATTGAATGGTATAAATCTGGATTTAATTCCTTTGGTATCAAAAAACTGATCATTTGACACAATTGTGAATTATGTAGCTTCATGAAAAAGGCAAAAATTTCAAAAACCAGTTTCTTATAATACACAAATTTTTATTGCTGTTAAACACATTGCTCTTATTCACAATTTATAATCTGCTCCTCTGTATAGCACCATTACATTTTTCATCTAGATTGAAATATAGATCAAGAAAAATTCACCTGTCACTTCCCAGTTGCTAGAAAGAGGTGTCCCCTTACAGAATACTCAATATCCTGGTAGGAACTAATTTCTGGCACTGACGATGAGATGAGATTAGCTGAGACATTCATAATTACCCTCAAGAAAGTTGATAAAATTAATGCATGAAAACAATTTCTGGCATGCTGTATGCCTGCAAGCAACAAGACAATCTCTTTTTTTTTTTGTTTTCCTGTTGTATATATTTAATATGTATTATAATATTGGGTTCACTGTGATATATGCAAACCATTTTACAAAGCTCTTTCATGATCATAACTCCTACTGGAACTTTGTGTAATGCTGAGTAATTATTATTTATAAACATATTGCCCAACTTATTTCCTGTATCTTGCCATGAACATCACCAGATAAGTGTATTGGAAGAGCAGATGAGGTTTCCTGTATCTAGGATATACTTTTAATGTATATTATTGTACCATTCTTTGTTTCAGTGCCATGAGCTCAAAAATAACTTCTCAAGAGGAAATAATCAGCGAATTAACTGAGAGAATTTTACTTGCAGAAGAAGAGCTAAAAAGAGTAAGTTTCTACACACCCATATGTTTTAGTTAGTTTACTATGATTAACATGTAGCATATGAAAGACTCTGTCTAGCATTTTTTGCTTATGGTGTAAATATACAGTTAATTCTAGTAGTTTTCATCTTATGAAAATGTGGTTTATGGTAGAAAAACTGTCCAGATTTAGTACATTATACAGGTGGAGAAGCCTGTACAATGTGAAAATGACTGGATTGTGAATTGTACGATAGACTGTCAAGTAATGTGGAAATTTCTCAGGAGTTTTATTGAAGGCGTATAAATAGGTCAATAATGAAATAGCATATATACTTTTAGGCTCCATGGATATAATCTGTTATTTCCTAATGCAAAAAATGTAGATATGTGACCACCCCCTTTGGATTTCAGGCCAAAAATTGGTCTGATATTTGTACGGTTGGGAGTCGTCTTTAGAATGGGTGTGTTTATTGTGAAAAGTACTGAAATCAGTTTTTAACTTTTGACTGCCAAGTATACATGTATACTTTTTGCACAAGTATATAAAAACCATGTATATTGACATAAGTAAAACAATTTTCTCCTTTTACATATCATAATGACAAACTAAATATTTTGTTGAATTCACATTTTATCTTTGGACCAAATACAAACACTTTTATAGATACAGGTGGGTACTGTATTGTATGAAATGCTGCAACAGACACAAAATGGTTTTATATGGGGCATAATGACCTCCCTGTAACTGCCAGGAAAGAAGTTTTTTCCTTCTTTTACATTTTTGTCGTTCTGGTAGATGTTCAGACCATTGTGTGTGTGTGTGTGTGTGTGTGTGTGTGTGTGTGTGTGTCCACCATGCATACATTTCTTTTTGTGTGCTTATGATTAAATTAGTTTTACTTTAATTGAAAGCACAAACACCCTCAAGAAATTCCATCTTTTCTGAAAGTAAAGATGGAATGTATATTGATATTCAGAATCCAGCTTTGCATCACACCTACTTCTTTTTTTAGATTTGTTATAAGCATGTCAAATTGTATATTCTAGTCTTATTTAGCATGTCTCTTCATCAATAACAGGTTTAATGATTTGAGTATTGGGAAGGTAAAAAAATGCTAAGCAATTCTTCATTGAAATAAGTAACAATTTAATTTCAAATGATTTTTTTAAGAGCTTGTTTTAGACAAATTTTCTTTTTCTTCACTATGTGCTTAAGGTTTTTTTTTTTTGTTTTGGCACTTTAGGTATCTGAGCTTTTCACAGATTCCAAGAAAGACCTGGAACAGTGTGCTTCAGATCTTCAACAAAGGGAAGAAGAGCTTGTATTGACCATTTCTGATCTTCAAGAGACAAAGCAAAAATTATCAGAGGAAATTTTTATTGTTTCAGCTTTGCAGTCAACTGAGGAGGAGCTCTATGGGACTGCAAGCAGAGTAAGCAAATACTTAGATGTTTTTCTTTCATTTCTCACAAGTTTTGAAAAAACATTTACTAGTCTGTTGGTCAAAAATGCATGGTTCAGTGAGAAAAGTGCTCAAATAAACTCAGTTATTTAGAGACAAATACAGTTTCCCATGAGTAAAAACTGTATTTTGAACGAGCTAATGTTTGTTTTCATAATTTTAACCACACCTGCTTAACCAAACTGATTTATTGATAGATGTGCAAATGCTGTCCAATTACTCCTTCCTTGGAGCTGTTTAATGAGAATCTCTTTCAACTGATGACATTGTTTTTCCACTTAACTGATATTAGAAGTACATTGGCTATACATAAATTGTATTTGAGTAAGTGACAAAGTGATTTAAGATTGCTCATTTGTAAGCTTCCAAAAGCACTGCATAGAGTTTTTGTGTCTAAACAATAATCGTAGAACTGCCAGTAAAGACTAGTTAAGGCACTATTTAGACTCAAATGTATTTTAAAAGATTGATTATATTTAAATGTTTGAATATATTTAAATAGTGAAAATATAGGCATGGTTCCTCAGGGATTCTTTCTAGGGATCACTGCCCAACACAATGAATTTTTACATTATAATACAAGATTAAGTACTAGAACAATGGCCACAGTTTTTTTTTTTTATATATAAACATGTGACTGTATATTTTCTTATTCTGAATTTTACAGGATTGGATTTAAGAGAGCTATACCTGCAGTACCAGAAGTATTATTTTAAACCGTGCTGTACTAGAACACAAGTTAGACAATAGTATATTCAGTTTTACTTGGTATTGTAAACCAGAGTATCTACATTAATGTATACAATTGTTGTCCTTATCTAATTACTGCTCATGTGAAAAATTAGTAGTAACTTAATTAAATTAAGTTAAATTATTAAAATTAATCATATTTAATAAGATTCCAGGAGTAGTGCTTACCTTATAACTTGTGTATGATGTGTGGTGCCATTCTAGTTTCCTTGCACATTCCAAAGATTTCCGTGTTATGTTTAAAATGGTTATGTGTAAGATGAGAGTCCTGAACTGACATTATGTTAGTGAATTGATTCTTCTGTGGATATGGTAACAGTGGATTCATAATGGCAAATCTGGTCCCAGACATTTAAAATAGAAGTAAAAACTTTAACCTCAATTCTCTTTTGCCAAATTCTATAACACTGTTACACATAGTGGATTAGACATTGCTAGATGTGGGAATAGTTATGCAGAGCCTCACTATAGCAAGGAGACACCTGGAAAGTAAGCACATCTTTGAAGATACAATAAGTAAGCACAGTATGCCATAAAATGTAGAAAGAAAGGAAACTGCCGAATTACATGTTATATATATATGTATATGTGTGTATATGTATATGTATATGTGTGTGTATATATGTATATATGTGTGTGTTTTTTGTTGGTGGAGTTTGGTTGGGTTTTGTGGTTATTAATGGGTGAATGTACATGGTGCATGCTATTGAATATGTATGCCTTTCAGTTTGGTTTTCTGTACTTCAGAATGATCTAGTTTAAATATTGAGTAAAACAAATCTTAGCTGTGGTAAAAACTATGCTTCTCATAGTTTGTTTGCTTTTAAATCCCTGCTTCTTGTAGTTTAATGTCTAATCAATATACCATTATCTGTTACATCAATAGGCCTGCTGAAAATATTTTATTTGTATTGTATAGTGACAAAAGTATATTGCCTTGTGAACACCCTTGTTCACTTTTGTTTACATAGCTAAGAGTCTCCCAGTATTTTTATTTTACTCTGTTTTAAGTACCGGTATATCTATTTGCATTCCTACTTATTTGCATATTTTGTTTTTTTAATTTCATGTGTTAATATTGGCAGAGATAGACTAATGCTTCTGCCTCAGTAACTCTGAAATTGATACACCTGCATAGAGGTTTCCCTGAATCCTGCAGACATAAAGTAAATTCTGAATTGGACCTCTGTATGTATGCTTGTGATTGAGCTCAACAATAATACCTTGTGCCAAGTGCTCCCCAAATAAGGTCTGACTCCCATCAATCATATAATGGAACAAGAATGGGCTCAAAAGCCATTGCTTTCTGATTTTAATTAAAGAGTTCTCATTGAGATGTTATATATTGTGATTTATTTTTTAATAGCTCAATAATAATAAAGGTTCTTTATTTTAAATATTTTTAAGCTATTGTCTACAGTCGATATCAGCACTCAGGATGTAACTGGTTTACATGCCAAACTGGATAGAAAAATGGAGGTTGAGCAGCACAATATGAAAATGCAAGACTGTTTTTCCAAACAAATGGATTGTTTATTTAATCAAATAAAGACTTCTGTTGATGAGCAAAGCATTAAACAAAAAGAAATGCTTGATGGCTACACATGTGAAATTGGTAAGTTTTACTAGATATTATGTATAAATGGGTTTTAAATATACTGTACCTAAAATGTAAAGTTTTTATTTATTGGCACAAAAGAGAAAATAATTTATTTTAATAGTGTATAAATTTCTTATTTTGATTCATTACTTTAAAATGCTGACTTTGTTTTGTGATGAGTAAAGAATCAATCTTTTGTTCTTTTCAATTAATAATAATAATAATAATAAATTCATTTTTTTTTCCCCTAAAGATAACATTCTGAATGCTAATGCAAGAATCTTGAGAACCACGGTGGAAACTGTTACAAAGTCTTTTGGAAATATCAAAGTTATAGTTAGGAATGAAACAATCAGAGGTGTCGATGAGCTGATCAAACAGCAATCTCTATGTCAGGAAGCTAAAAAAGAGTTGCTTGAATGCATGGTGAGTTATGTTTTCAAGTCCGCAAATTTTCTTATATAAAAGAGAAAAACTACATGTAGGACATTATTTTATATAAAATATAGTAATGCAGTGAATAAAAATCAACCAAGTGTCATGTGAAATATTACAATTATTTACATTTTATCATTTGTTACGGGAAACAATATCACTACAGTTGGCCCGTATAAGTGTTTGACTCAGTTTGATCTTCTGTTGGGTAAAGTGACATGGGTATTGTTTTTTTTTTTTTCCCCCCACCAGAAGACTCGATTTACTTTCTCCCAATCTTATGAATGTTCACATTAGGGCTGTCAAATTATACAAAAAGTATAGTAATTAGTCTTTGAATATACACTTATTTTTAATGGGTGCATTCAGATATAAATATTCTAAGTACTACTACAAGTACATTTGTTTGTACTTAAAGTTCCTTTATATGCTTCATTATTATTGTTTCATTGCAGCTTTCAGTTGGAAAACTTATCTGTTTGCAAAAGCTGGATTTTCTGTACTGGAAAGTGACATGATCTAAGAGAAAAGTGTAACCAGGCCACTTCACATGACTAAAATGCATGTTCAAACCCCTTACGAAATCACTCATGATTATTTAAACATTAAACATAGTTGTTACTTTAGCTCATCACACCTTGCCTCCTCCAGCCCTCTGCTTCACTACATGCCCATCTGATTCTTGAATTCAAATGACGTGAAGTCAGTGCCCATCTGTTTGTTTTATATAAGGTGAGACACAGTAACTTAGTGTTTCACAAATAAAATTACTGAATGGACTAAACATAATGATTTTAAAATATTCTCTCCTCAGTATATTTTTAATTTAGCAAACATTTTATTTAATAGCAAATAAAAAATTCAGCTACTAAGTGAAAAAATAATACACAGCTAAAATTTAAATTATAGTTTAAAAAAAAAAAAAAAATAAGCAGCCCGTGAAAGGTAAATCCAATGTGCAGAATAGCTCAGTTTGATAAGTTTGTAACGCTGGGTGCCATTCAACTGCTGTTGCAGTAGTCAAAGAATAACATACAGGATTCATTTTCAAATGAGATTCTTTTTGCCGTTTACAAACTCAGCAAAATATAACACACAACTTTAATACTTTGTTTTCATTTTACCTCTTTTTTTTTTTTTTCGAAATTAAGTCAGTAAATCTACAAAAGTCATGTTAATTGAAGCAGCTAAGTATGGTTTAATGACAGTGAAAATTCCCTTTAAAATGACCATTTTAAAGTCATTATAAAAAGGAAAATTTAGAAATATAGCAGTTATTTCCTATTTTGTTTAATGAGAAAGGAATCCATCTTTCAAATGAATCACCTTTCTGCTCTTATAGAAATGGGGAAGTGCCTTGTCAAGTAATGGTTCTACTGAAAGTAGCCATGACACTGTTTCTGAAGTCGTATTCACTCTTTCAGTGTTCCCAGTAGTCTTCCACTGTGTCGTGCCTCTCTCTGTGATACACAGACAAACAAAACCCCCACACCCATCTTCTGTGAGGCTGTGTTCAATATATTCCCCAAGAGTCTCCACCAATCTTCTTCAACCTTCGCGCACTTGTAAAATATAATGGGAATGTTCTAAGGGTTTATGGAATGCAGAGCTCATTGTATCTATGTGACATTTCGCTGTCGATCACCCAATCCGGCTTCGCTTATCCTTAGAGTAATATGCTGGCTACTACAATAGGTGGTCTTGGATGCAAACTCTGTGTTGATACTGTGATATCACAGTTAACATATTTGCTTGCTTGCTCACCCTTACTGGGGGAAATTTATCTTTTATGGCATGCATTTGTATGAATGCTGCTTGCCTTAACATTGCCTCACGTTAAGTGGTGGGGGAGATGTATAAATCTGAGTATTATCTCACAAGTTGTAAGGGCATTTAAACTTAGTTGCAAAATTCAAAAATACTTGGTTTTGATATGCCCAAATCATCTCTCTTGCAAAGCTGCATCTCACAAGTAACATTACCAACACTTTCATTTTAGTGAACAGATTCTCGACATAGATGAAGGGATCATGTAATGTATAAGATTTGTTTCTATTGTTATTCCATTTCTGTCAGGTCAGTATCTTTTTATGAGCTCTTTGCCCAGCATTTCAAAAATATTCCGCCTTTCCTAGGATGTGCATGCTAATCTCCTCCCCAACTCCATCTTCTGTCAGCTCCTAGAAAGTTAAAGGCATCTGACAATTTTGTTTGCATATTAAAATAAATCCATAAAACTGCTAAGAATATTAAATCTACTAGTTTGCCTTAAAAAGTTAATCATTGTGTGAAAGACAAATTTTCTGGTAGGTATTCAGACCTAGAATAATACTGTAGAATCCAAACTCTCATTACAAGGCATGTATAAATGTAGGAAGACCACAGAGTTCGATACTGTATACATGACAAAAGAATACAGTAAGTGCCAGGTGACATTCTCTTCTGTAATCTGCTGTCTGCCAATGAGCATTTGCCTTAAACTGTTTTCCCAGTTTAGGACTCAGTTATACCACTAAAGACTGTAACAGCCTCTGCTGTGAATCCCATAGGTATTTGTTATTTGTACAATGAAAGCATATCCTCACTGTTACAAACGAAGAAGACGAAAAATTTTCCAAGTAAGATGACACACACTAAAGCTAAACTGGTTAAGTTATTCTAGGTGCCCCAGTGTCTCTTCTAGCCAGCTTTTAAAAATTTTGACCATACCCTGTTCAACAATGATTGCAATCTTTGGGGTTTTCTAATTTTCCAGTTATGTATCAAAAAAGACAGCATAGTTGCTGTTTTTGTTAGTTTGACGAGGGTGCAGTAAACAATTTGTTTCAGGGAAAATTATAATTTGGCTTGCTCTAGTTTACAGCATATTTACATATTTTGATTAGTAAAACAAAATATTTTGCATGTGATGTTTCTGAAAATGCTGTTTTTTATGCTATTAAAGAAGCTGAGAGTTATTTTATTATAGTTTAATTGCAGAAAAAAACATAACTAAGTTGTTTACCACGGCACAAAATGGGGGAAAAATATAATCCCTAATTGAAAGACTTTATTATCTCAGTTGGCACAAGCAGGTGTTTATTGGTAAATTTCTAAGTTAGACTCAACAGTATATTATTGAAAGTTGGAGTGGACATCCAGGGAAACTGAAGCCTGCCTTTTATCAGGTCAAGACATCTTAATTCTTCTAGGAATGTGGCATCTTGTTTTATGTTTGAGAAGGGATGTAAAGCTATGAGTACAAGCATGAAAAATGTTCTGGAATTATGTTAATGCCCATATTACACTTGGGTGTGCTTTTAAGTCAGCTTGGGTTTTGCATACAAATGTAAAACTTACATTTTATTTTACAAAAATATTTTAAACATTTCTGTAAATGTAATTCTGAAATTTCTGTCCAAGCCTGGAGGGAAATTGTTATGCAAACTATTGGAACTGATAAAAGATCTTTATGGGCGGCATAGTGGCGCAGTGGTAGCGCTGCTGCCTCGCAGTTAGGAGACCTGGGTTCACTTACTGGGTCCTCCCTGTGTGGAGTTTGCTAGTTCTCCCCGTGTCTGTGTAGGTTTCCATTGTTTCCTACCTTGCACCCTGTGTTGGCTGGGATTGGCTCCAGCAGTCCCCTGTGACCCTGTAGTTAGGATATAGCAGGTTGGATAATGGATGGATGAAATGATCTTTATAATACTGTATTTGACTTGATGCAGGAAACATATTAAGACAAACTAAATTAAAAGTGTTTGGATGTTGGCTGAAGACCTTTGTGGATCTTTTCTTCCCTGATTTTATTCTGGCTCTGGCTGTTTTGTGACCATTGTTGACTTGGGAATTTGAAGTCCCTCTTAACTGTGGCAGGGCAAACTCCTGACATAGTTAACTTATTAATACCCAGTTTTATGTTTGGAAATGAACAGTGTTTGAATAAGGCCAAGTGATTATGGCTTTTAACATAGCAGTCTAAATCAAAATTGTGTTGATGCAAATGTAAGTTTTGTGTGCTGTCAGGTCTTCTCTGGATCCCTCACCACTGTGAAATGTTCCGATGGTTAATGTATGATGTCTTGTAGACTGAAAGAAATTTAACTTGTTTGAGTAGATGTTTAAAGACGCCATACTTGTGCATCCTTGTCCTATCATGCAATATGTTTTGTTAATATTTAATAATCTTTTTTTAATATACTGAAATTATTTTCAAAGTGATTTTGATTTAGAATCATTGCATTGTACCCTTTCTGACAAGCATACAAAATTTCAGATACTGTGTACAATTAATATTAATACTACTGACCTTTTTGTTTTGTTTGCTTTCCCCTTTTTTCAGGAGCAATACAAGACTGATATGGAGGTAAAAATAACTGAGAAAATGTTACCAAGTTTCAGTGCTATACTGGACTTGAGTAATCAATTGAAAGTCCTCTTCCAGAAGAATTCTGCTTTAGCAGACAAGGTAAGAATTTTGTCTGCACATGAAAATTAATACATTTGCTTAACTTTATCATCATCATGCTTTTTTCCATTGTAAATATTTTTTATCACAACCTTGCCTTGCTATCCATTTATAGGTCTGCTTGTTCAGTCTGTCTTTTCATTAACAATTTGTAGTTTGTTTTTTTTTTTTTGAGGTAGTACTGTTGATACTGTTGCTTATTTTTATAGTTTTATTGAAATTTAAAATGTTTATTGCTACATATACGGTGATGGCAATACTTTTCATTGTACTTTTTGTATTTTAGATGAAGTCTGTGAAGGAGGAGATGAGCTTGTTTTTTAGCGAGCATAAGCAGTCTCTTGCAAAAATCCATGAGGAGGCCACCTCAGCATTTACTTCCCTTCAGGATAAGCATGATTCTTTAAAGCAGAGCATCAGCAAAACTAGCAGTCAACATACTCAGGTTAATAGTTTTACTTGCAAACGATTTAAGCATTTTTCATTCAAATTTTGCATCTGGACATTGTCTGTGTGAAATGTGGGGTTTTCATTCAGGTACTCCATGCAGGTTTTGTAGTTGGCAATTCTCATTTGACTTCAGTGTAAATGGGTGGACCATGCTATGAACTGACAGGTTTGAGAATGCTGTGTTTTTTATGGTGTTTCTTTATTATATATTATAAATATATATGGCAAGTTTTATACTAAGAAGTATCATATAGATTAACTGATTTGGGTTTGCTCTATGTATAATTTTGGCATTTTCATTTTATATAAATTGTTTTCAGATAATTTGCTTATCTTGATATTTTTTTTCATGTCCATTCTCCAATTGGTTCTGAAGTCTTACATTTTTTTTTTTTTTTTTGATTAATTTGTTCTATCTTAATAGTCCTTACATGTACAAGTATGTATCATCTCATTCAGGTGAATAACATTTGTCAATCTTATTGTTTTGTTATGCCAAAATTATTTTTTAAACTGTTATGAATTCTACAGATTTTATTTAATTTTGATATAGATATTTTTTTAATTTGTAGGCTGTGACCCAGGTCATCTCCTGCTTACAGAGTCAGCTAAACCTTTTAGCAGTAGACACACAAAAAAACATCAACAGTCTGCTAACAGAGATGGGAGATATTCAGACATCTGCTGACTCAGATAAACAGTGTTTGGTTGAGTAAGTCATTTTTTTTTTATATCGATATCTAAATAAAAGTAAGCAAGTTTAAAAGTTGGTCACGCTAAAGAGATGCGCTCGGATCATCTTGTTGCTGCTGGCGAGCTGCGTGTTCTGCATGCCGTTGTTTTAAGAGCTGGGAGCCCCTGAAGTGTGTCTGCCAAAAGCATTCCAACAACTGCTAGGTTAATTGTTTGTAAGTAGGGCGTGACGTGCAAAAGTCACCATCTCACGGGCTTTGCTTCCTAAGATTGTAATGTCTAGTCTTGCGTGTCTCTCCGAGATGATCTGGTGTCGATTGCTTCGCTAAACCCCCCTGGAGGCACACTATGCTCCTACCACTTCACGTCTCTCCCGCTCCTGTTGTGAGGTGTGGAGCTGAACGCACACTAAGGAGAAGTGGACAGATCAGCTACTGGCTTTGTGCTGCTTCTGCCAAGATGCATGTTCTGCTTGTTACTCTGCATGTCAATCATTTAAAAGCCTGTACAGCAGCTGTTCTTCTGTCTCACTACCTTGTCTTGCGTAATGTTAAAATGTCTCTTGCGGGACGTCAAATTGTCTTCTGAGAAGATCACGCTTCGTCTCCCTGCCAAGATTTTTTTTTTTTAATATAATAGAGGGATGTTACTCATATACTTAGTCCGACATCCACATATATGTGTTTACAAAGTGTGTTTTAATAAGTTTACATGTGTTTAAAGCTTGTGGGAGGGGTATTTTATGGCTTAAACTATTTAAAAAAAAATGTTTATATGGTCTTTCTATAGCGCAGATTTTCACTTATCGCTGATGGGTCTGGAACGTAATTTCAGCGATAGACGGGGGATCACTGTAATTTAGTTTCTATAGTGTTTGCTTGCTGAGTTAGGTATAGTACATATTAGGCTTGTGTGTATATGTGCCAGGTCTGTCAAATTTTTCACAAAATGAGGTTTGAATGTTCAAATTAAAAGTAATTTAATATCTGAACATGTTCAAGCTTAGGTTAAGAATTCTGGACATTAAGTGTCCGTTTATGTGCTTTTTTTAATGCTGTATAGTAATGGCCACAGCAAGAACAAAAACCAATAGAAAATAATAAAATCCTAGAAGTGGTCGTGCAATTGTTGTTTTAATATAAAAGCCATCAAAATTCCCAACAGCTGCACCCTTTACAGGGATGCATCTGAACCACTGTCTTGTTTTCAGTCTAGCACCAATAACCAAGTCCTAAACCACTCTTCCTGATGGGCACAATAGCATTATCCCTCAACCCTGTCACTCAGCTGTCCTATACCCAAATTAAAAAGTGCATTCCCGGAGTTTCACCCAAACCTGTTTGACATTCCCCACTGCTTTCCTTACAAAGCAAGACATTTGCAGTGCAGGATGCCATCTGAGTGCTACAAGTAGAACCCAAACAAAATTGTCATAAGTACTTCATGCTTTGAAGATGCACAGGGAGCAAATAAAATAAAAATGTAGCAAAACACAGTGTCTGGCTTTAAGGTCCTTATCATGGTAGCTTTTTGGCTCACTGTCCTGACAAGGATCAGGAGGAATATGGGTCAGTTGGTAAGATCGTAAAACAGTGATAATAGCAAGTGAAGCAAAAGAGCAGGCAACAAACTTATTTTATGCAAATCAATTTGATTTTTAGATGTACTGTATAATCTATTATATGCATGTGTCCCAGTTTTATTATTCCAAGTATGTAATACAGAAGTTGCATTTAAACATTAAAGATACAGACAATTAAGTTGAGTTCTATAAAACATGCAGTACACCCCAAGACTAGAAGAGACTTTAACGTTTGCCAGTGTTCATAAGATATAATTGAGAAGGTATCGGCAATTGCACAGCATTATGAAAAGTAAGTAGTTACAGTATATATTGTTGTAAATGATTTTGGTGAATGTTAGATTGATGGACAGATCATCTTGGCATTTTCTGAAATCTGAAAAAAAAAATCATATTTTTTGCTTTGATAATTCTGGGCCTTATGTAATCAGCCTTTTGTACACTTTGTAGTCTTGCCTTCAAATATGGACAGATTATGTGGGAATTGTCAAGAATAAAGTGGTTACAAGTTATATTTTTCAATTTCCATATGCATGTTGTCATTTACAGTAAGGCATTAATATCTTTCTTTTTTCTCCTAGCCATTGTGTAGCTGAAGTCGAAAACACTGCTGCTCAGGAAAGCAGGTTTGCATCAGCTGCCGAAAAACTTGTTGATGATCTTCGACAATTGGACAGTGAAGGTGTTCAAGCTGCGGAAGAGACTACTGGATACTGCAGATATTTAAGAAATAACTTCAATGACCTGCAGCATGAGACCAGTGAATGGTGTGATACTGCACATGGCCGTACTAAGTTGTTTGCTGATTCCCAGTTTAAGTTCCTGGAAGAATACAGATCTTTAGTTCAGAATTTACAACAGGTGGGGAATGTGTGTATTAGAGTTTAACAAAGTTATGGTTATATATATCATAAAAGACAAAACAGAACTAGTCAGTCCTTATTAGCACACACATATTCTGAAAATCAGAATTTTCCAAAATTTTACACTATTCTTTAGTAGTAACACTTGTAGTTCTTTGAACTGTTAAGTGGAAAGTCATTCAGTGATATTTCTTATTACCTGTCTATTAAATGCTAACTGCTCCTGTGCTTGCTCAATAGCTGTGTTTTACTGACAGAACAGTAGATGGCAGGATCACACCAATGTGATTCAACTGTAGCAGAAAATTAGTCATAGTTTTATTCATGAAATATATTTTATTTATTTATTTTTTTAAAGGATGTGGTTCACAACTGTGATGCTTCATGTAATGATGTCACTGAGCAAATTAAAAAGCAGCAGGATTCAGAAGACCAAACATTGACTAGTCTTGTGGAGCGTATGAAAAACAATATGGATGTGTTAAAGGTCCATGAGGCAACGATTATGGACCATACAAGTGAAGGTCTTCAAAAGGTGTATGCATTTTTGCAAAATGATTTAAGAAAGGACATTCCAACAGGTAAGCAAATTGTTCATTTGACAGTCCTAAAAGGCAGGTTCAAGTGTACAAATGTAAACTTGATTCTCATTGCTGATAAACTGACAATCATCCTTCCATCCATTGCAGAAACTACTAATGATTGTCATTCTAAATATGGAAAGCTGCTAATTTTGCCAAATAAACAGGCAATTTTCCATAATGAGACTACCCCTTTTTAACAGACAGTATGCAAATCTGTATGTAAACATATTCTCTGTGTCGGTTTCTTTTTCAGTTCCTTTTACACTTTTTTTCCTTGTGTATTGTATGATGAAATATTTTTTTTATTCAACAGTACTGGCATTTTCAATTCTGAAAAATTTCTTAGCCATACCAGTTTTGGTTTTTACAGTATATAAGAATCAGTACACTGTAATTATTAGGTGATTTTGTGATTCAAGTTGGCTAAAATGCTCCTCTGCAGACCAATACTTTCTACAATGTAAGCATTATTGATTGGTTTACAGTATCTGCTACTCGTGTACTGAGATTAGTTATTTTCCAGTTCAATGAAAGTGTGCTGACTTGTAGACATACAGTAGGCATGGGGTGTTTGTGTTTTTTTAATATATGTTTGAGTTATTTACACCTCATTAGACATCATTGCAATTTGACCGCTTTTTAAAATGGCAAGTGGAAATCTAAATTGCCGGCTAAGTTAAAAATGATTAGAAACTGATTCAACATGCAGCAGAGATTAGTTTTCTTGCCTCTTAATTTTTCTTCATTAAAAACCATGGTATGCTTAATATTAAAATACATTTGGTATTTTTTTTAAACCTAGTGTATTGTTGGTACTGAATTTCTTGACATCTAATTCCTAACATTTTTCAATACCCCTTGTTTTTTTTTTAAAACTTTGTTTACAAGTCAATAGATCATCCTTAAAAAAATAAATAAATAAATAAAAATGCATGTGGCTGCCGCTGGATCACCTGCTGGGTTTTTCTGACTATGTGATCCACAAAGATAACAGACTTGATCATGGGCAGACTTAACTCTTGGCTAAGAGAAATCTTTCTCTTGTACTGCATGAAATTCTCTCTCAATAGATCCATATTCCATTAATGAGACTAGTTATTTTGAAAAATATTCTATCTGTCTTCTGCTTTTTGCTTATATGCTTGATACATTTTTTCAGGAACCACTCCACAGCGTAAGGAGTATATATACCCAAGAGCTTTTGATAAAACAAGACCACGTGATATTTTGCTGGAGCAGTTTAAAAAGCAACAGGAAGAGTTTCAAGCTGCTCTTAAAATATCAGAGTCCATCCAAGAGGAACAGAATGAGCAGGTTACTTTTATTATGGCTATATGGTCTTTGATATAATTACTGCAGTTTTGCACATATGATTTCACTAAAAATTTCTTGTTTCTAATCTAAGGAATCCTTGGAAGAGGAAAGCACTGTTAATTATAATGACAGCCTAATGAGTGAAAGATCGTGTCTGGGTGAGGAGATACTGTGTAATGAGGTTGACAGAGTACCCTTTTTCAAGGTAATATAGTTTAAAACATGGCTGAATAAAAATCACATGATTACAGTTAATCATTGCAATTTTGAAGGAAACAATTAAAATTATTGTATGGATGGATGGATGGATGTTTTGAGTGTGCTTGTGAATAAATCCTGCTTTTCTGGAGAAGGGCAAGTTTATAACATACATTAATGAAAGTGAACAAGTTAAATTAAGTCAGTGTATTCATTTTAATAATCGAGACCTTTGATCCCACTTCACAATTAATAACTAAGTTACTATTCACAACTGTCATTAAGAGCTATATACCCAGTAAAGCACATGCCAATCTTGGCAAGAAAAACATTAAAAGAATAAGACCTGCAGTAAATCACACCAA
Source organism: Polypterus senegalus (assembly GCF_016835505.1). Classification (NCBI taxonomy): domain Eukaryota; kingdom Metazoa; phylum Chordata; class Cladistia; order Polypteriformes; family Polypteridae; genus Polypterus; species Polypterus senegalus. The sequence goes on from NC_053154.1 coordinate 243,688,027, forward strand.
GATTACCTCGATAATGCACTTTGCCTCTGGTGTAACTTGTTTCTAGGTTTGCCTTTGTGTAGTCCTGCATTCAACTGGTTTTGTTTTAACTAAGATCACCCTTTATCATTTTAGACCAAGAAAAGTCAGAGGAAAGAAAAAGAAAACAAAATGAACTCGCTAGAGAGATCAAAAATGGAAGATCAGCTTTTGCCAAAATCTAAGCTTCCCCTTCGGTCACAAAATTAAATAACATTTTTTAAAAAAAAAATATGTTTTTTTTGTTTAAAAGTTTGATTTTAATTTGATTTGTGCTTGAGGGGGAGGGTTCAGGGTCAATGTGGCACGTTTTCAAAAACTGTATTTGTATAATTTGAATTCCTCTTACAACTAAGTTAGAGTTCATACTGCTTTTTTTGTTTGTATGTGTCATATTTTCTTTTGTCATTTCTATACTTTGATACTTTTATTTTTATGCAAAGGGTTATTTAATATCATGATATGCTTTATAAATTAGTGGTTCTGATTTTTTTTTTTTTCTTCCCCCCACGTGTTGTCACTTATTTATTTGTTTTTTTTTTTGTTTAGCATATAAGCTTGTTAATCCACCTTGTAATAACGAAATCATTGTTTTTACGTTAAGTATTTACATTATAATTTTAAAACATGCGTTGTTAATATTTGTATGTGTAATTGTATTAATTAAATTCTAAAATCAATGCCACGGAAATTTTTATGATCATCATTATCATTTGCAGACATCATCTGTCTACTGCTGAACAAAGGCTTCTCCCAGCTTTCCCCACAAGCATCCAGGTTGTTCCAGGAAAAATAAAATCCATGGGTCAGATCAGTGGTCTTATATCTGGGAATCCATTTTTATACTACTTTAGTTCACCTAGCGTTTTCTTCTTGCTACATGCCTTGTCCAATCCCACTCTTTTGTTTTAGTGGTGGCAATGACTTCTTACCTTGGTTTTGGCTGTAAGCCGTTCATTTCTCTTTCTGTCTCGGTGGATAATGTCAAACATGCATCTTTCCATAGATCACTGGTGTATTATTTATATTAATTCCAAGTTTCACTTCCATATGACAGTTAAAACACGTTGATTAAACCCAAATGCATTCCATACTAGTTTTGTTCCTATGTTTATATTTCTGTCTGTACGAGAGTCAAATATTGGATGCCAAGTCTCCGTCTTTAATAAATCTTTGGTCTAGTTATTTCAGTAAGAAGCCCTGTCTTAATTCTTGTATCGAAAATATTTGCCAGTATCTTAAAATTATTTAGGATTCAATGCAAATCTGTATGATATGCATTGTAGCACATCTTTATTTTTCTTTGAAAGCACAGTAATTGACCCTTGACATAGCAATGTTTAAAGAAATGAGAGAGAAAAAATGTTAACAATGGCACAGATACAGTTAATAACTTTACAAAATTCCCATTGGGTACCTTTATTGGCCTGTAACTTTTCTAGTCTGCAGTGAGTTTATAGCATCTTAAATTCAGAACGTTTTGCAGGTTTGTTGATCTCTTCTGCACAAAGAGCTGTGGTTATTTGAATTTATCAAAAATGTCTTTGCCACAGCCTCTTTTTTTCTTTTTTTTTTTATACTGTGAATTATTAAAGGATTTATTCCTTAAGTATGCTAATTATTTCATTGCACTCCCTAATTATATTTACTACTAACACTATGATTGCCTTCTTAATCTCTCATTGCATTGCAGTAGTCCTGCCATGTACAGCAGACAATAGTACATGGGTAGGATAGCCGAAAACACTCCAGGAGTGATACAGGGACCCTCAGCCATATAAGAGTAAAGATGACAAAATCCTTACATATTCAGATCTCTATGGTGAAGCAGAGTGTGTAATTTTGCTAGACTCTCCAGGAAAATCTGCCAAAAGAGATTCCTGCTTTAGCCAAAAAGTTGTCAGTGCCCTTGTTGGTTGTAGCATCATTAGAGATTCTCAAGGGTATTGCTGGCTATGCCATTGATGCTAATCTGCCATCCTCAAGGAAGGAGATCTGGATGCTGTCTTGCAGGCGTTCATTTGCCTCACATCACATAAATCTGAAGAATAATTAGAACAAGAAAGGTGAAGGAATGCACACTGTAAGAGTGACAAGAGTTTCTACAGATCTTTTATAACCGATGATTTTTAAGGACTTTGTAAGATCTGTAAATGCTGCTCCATAGACGCTTTTGTCTGCATTTCTGTTGTATTTACCACAAACATCTTGTCTGTAGCCCCTCTATTGCATTTGAACCTGTGCTGCTTTTTTGGTTTATTCTCTTCTAATCTTGTAATGTGACACAGGCTAAGGCTATAGACAGCATAGATAGTAATTAGTTCTCTGAGTTCAGCATTGTGACATTATTATAGGCTGCTGAATTCTGCATGTCCTCCACATTGGCACCCCAGTGGAGGCTGACCATCAGTAGCTGCTGGCTTACCAGGTTTTAGCTGTGCAATGGCTTTCTTGATTTCTTCACAAGTGGTTGGGCCATTAATATCCAGCTTTACTTCTTCTTTAGTGGTGTTTAGCAGTTGTTGACTTCTGACCAGTTTGTTGGTCATTGCCGAGGCCTCAAATGTGTTCTGGCCAGTGCAAAAGGATGGCTTCTTTTTCTATCGGAACTGTTCCATCAGTAGAGTATAAGGAAGCCTGAATCTGATGTGATGGTCCATAAGCAGCTTTGAGGGCCTTGTAAAGAGAGCCCCATATATATATCATGTGTCAACTTACTGCAGTATTCTTTTGTCAAGGACTGGTGTCATGGACCATGTTTCTGTGCACAGCATGGTCATCTGGATTTACTGACAGCTGCTTTTGCAGCCAGTGTATCTTTTTTTCTTAATTTAATTGATTTTATTAAAATCAAATAACATTTCATACAAATAACTCAAGTTTTACAAAAAAAGAGGTTTGAAACAAATCTACCCCCTCCATTGAGAAAAAGAGTTGCGCCATCAGTGTAAAACTTTACACTAGTAAAAATAAGTAAATAGATAAATTAATAAATGAATAAAGATAAATGGAGTAAAAGAGGGGAGAGAACCTACTTCCTCAATTTAAATGCTTCTTCTAAATTATTATTGATTACTTCCTGCCAGGTTTTGAAAATGTCTTGTACAGATCCTCTAAGTGCGAGTTTGATTTTTTTTTTCCAGTTTCAAATAGTATATAACATCAGTTACCCACTGACTTAGAGTAGGAGAGTTGAGCAAGGTATGTCTACGTGCCAATATTGTAGTAAAGGCAATCCCAGTTTGTTTGTCCTTCTTCACTTTAAGCCCATCTGGAAAAACACCAAACACTAGTGGACTAGGAGGGATTGTGACACCAAGGCTGTCTGAAAGGCATTTAAAGATTTTGGTCCAGAATGATGTTAATTTGGTGCAGGCCCAGAACATGTGACCCAGTGAGGCTGGCGCTCAATTGCAGTGTTCGCAGGTTGGATCTTGCATTCGAAACATTTTAGACAATTTTAAACGAGAGAGATGTGCTCGATATAGAATTTTGAGTTGAATAATTGTATGCTTTGTGCATTTGGAGCTCGACTGAATTCTGTGCATTGCTACCTTCCACTCCTTTTCTGAGATATTGAGTGAGAGATCCTTTTCCCAGTGTCCTCTTGGATCTTTAAAAGGGAGGGACTGTAAAATAGTTTTATGTATTACACAACCAGTGTATCTTCAAGATGATTTTGTATTTCTGTGTCCAAAGTCATTGAACCAGTCTTGATATTTTATGTTTGGTGGGACCTACTGCTGCAGCTGTGATTTCTTGAAGCAAAATCTTTGTTTGCTTCCACTGTTTTTCAGGGCTTTTGTCTACAATGCTGAATCTTTTTGTTCCACCTGTATGTACACGTAATTTATTGGGCTGAGGAGGAAGCCTTAAAAGTTGCAGGCGTTTTTGGAGACAACTATTCTGTGGTCAGTGTAGCAGTCTATGCTGGATGATGGGGTGTAGTATTTCATTCATATTGTGTTTTCATAGTAGGACACAATCTAGGAGATGCCATTGTTTTAAAAGTGGGTAGCCATGAACCTTTTTTTGTTTGCTAGAACAGGGAGTTAGCAATATCGACTTGATGTTCAGACTAGACTTCAAAAATAGGCACCGGCAACAGTCTCTTGTGTATTTCAAAGCCACGGCCTGGCCTAGTATTAAAATCATTTAAAATTGTCCTTGGGGTCCACTTGTTGAATTAGATTATACAGGTCATGATAGAAATTCTCCTTTACTCCACTTTCACAATGCAGTGTTGAAGCATAAACACTCATAACAATGGAAAAATTATCTTCTTAGATTGAAAATCTTAAAGTCATGAGCAGGCCAGAGTTACCAACTGGCATACTCTGTAGGTTGTTGCCAAATAAAGTCTTAATCATGAAGCCTACCTCATTTTCCTTTAACCCCCCCCCCAACATGGAGGAGCACATAGTATGGGCCTTGCTCTATCAGTAGTTGGTGTCATTATGGGTGGCAATATTGAGGTCAAGCCTCACAAGTTTTCTAGCCACTAATGCAGATCATCTCCAAGTGTTTTTGCTGTCATCTCAGCCCAATATTGTATGTACATTCCTACATGCAAATTGCAAAACTTGTTTTCTTACTTCCTTGTTTTTTTGAGTCTCCATGTGCAGATCTCCTAGCAGTGAGCCAACCAAGTTTGTTAGACCAACTTAAGTTTAGGCCTGTGGTGTAGCGGGTCCATGATTTAGTAATAGGTGGCTAATTTTAAGTAAATAATCATGTGTGGGGCTCCAGCTGGGATGGGTGTGCGTAGCCATGTGATTAGGCGAGGTTCACAGTTTGGGCGCAGGTTAAATAATTGGGTTCTGGAACGTGCCCACTCGGGATCGGCGTAGGGTGTGGCCGATTGATGTACATGGCTATATGCAGGTTCAAATGAGAGCATCAGTGCCTCATTCAGTGCCCTGTGGGGAGCAGCGGTTAGCACCTGCACCCAGTCCAGCAGAGATAAAAATAAATGAATAAGGGAGCCTGAATGGGACAGGGAAAGAAAAAAAAGATTTGGAAGAAAGAGACTGCCCAGTGAAAGAGCATGAGAAGAAGGAGCGACAGTCAAAAGACTGACATTGAAATATGCAGAGTAATGATGGAGACGGCAAGAGGTGCGTGAGCAGATGAGAGAGGTTGGAGGCAGGCAGCCGGGAAGAAGAGCCCAAGGAGAGCGGCGGTTGGACGCTCTAGGGGGCTGAAGAGGGTCGACTCGGCTGAGCACTACGGGTAGCCAGAGTAACCCATTTTCTTGTAGCAGCCTTCTGCATAAGTCCAGGGAGAGACGAAGGGAGCAAGGCAAGGTTTGTAGTGGCACGGCAGATGTGCAGAAGAAGGCAGTTGTATCAAGAGCCTGGATCGCCTGTCGGTTGGACGTCTCCTCAAGCTGACTGATCCGTTGAGGGGGAGCCTGGGAGACATCTGTATAGAGGAGGAAACACCAGTGTTCACATACCTGTACAGCATTTTTACCTTTTTAAAGGGGTTTGTGGTTTTACCTGCATTGGGATTTTATCTTCGTTTTTGCTGAACAGTTTGTGGAAGTTTTAACATCTTGGCATTTGTTCCTGTTTTATGGATTTATTGATTTAACAAGATTTTAAGCTGCACTACTTATTTGAGCACCTGTTTGGTTTGTTTGTTAATAAAAGCACTGTTTACTTTTTCACAATCCCCTTGCTATGTGTGTGTTTGTCCTCTTCTGCCAAGCTCATCTTGGTTAAGCTACTGATGGTGTCGGGTTCAAGAGGCTCCCAAAAATAGGAGTGGGAGGGTGGAGCTGACCCACACCATCACAAGGCCCACGTCACTCTGTGGCTAATTGGGGTACTTGGTCAATCTCACTACCTGCGCATACGGAAACGGGTAGATCAGTCGGGTGCCTCAATTGAGCCACAGAGATTGCGGATTATCTCACTTGCATCCAATCAGAGAAACAGTATAAAGAGCAGTTTGCCCAGGACAGATGTCTCTGCCAGCTGTGTGACAAAAAAGAAAGATGTGCTGGGCTGGCGGAGAGGAGAGAGAAAGGATAGAGCAGAAGGACAGAGAGGGATCGAAGGTTAAGGTGAAAGAAGAAGAAGAAATATGAAAGGGAGACAGGAATGCAAGAGCCAAGGCTGTAAGGAGAGAGGCAGGTGGTTGGGAGCGACCCTTGGAGCAGCAGGAGCTGGCAGTCTGGAAGGGGCACTGCTACTGAATACAGCCTGTGAGTAGCAGTGGCCTGAAATGCAGTGTCTCCGAGAGGACATGTGGAGGCTCAGATTGGGAGTCACAGGCCTATAAAGTGTTGGTTGACTTGGGCATCTCTTTCACTTGCAAGAACCCATTCTGGGTGAAACTGAGACGTCTTCTTTTAGAAGACAGCACTGGCCTCGTGAGTGGTAAAGGACCTGTCTTGATTTTTTTTAACCTCTGGTTTTAAGGAAATATTTATTGAACTCTGCGGTGGGCTGGCGCCCTGCCTGGGGTTTGTTTCCTGCCTTGCGCCCTGTGTTGGCTGGGATTGGCTTCAGCAGACCCCCGTGACCCTGTAGTTAGCATATAGTGGGTTGGATAATGGATGGATGGATTTATTGAACTGTTTTAACCTCCACCTGGACACCGTTCATTTTTATGCATTATTAACTTAGAAAAAAAGATTACACGACACTTTGATTTGGACAGTGTTTTGTTCTTAGCGTTTAATAAAAGAATTTTATCACTTTTGCACTTACTCCTTACTTTGTGAGTGCCTTCATTCGCCCGTGTACCCAACATTTGGGTGTAAATGTTGGATAATTATACCTTTTTTTGAGACACTACAGTATGTTACCTTTTACCTGCCTACTGTGAAACGTTTGCTTTGCAGTGCAGACACACAAATCCAGTGTCCTGTATTCGAACCCTGGCCGAGTGCGCTTGCCCTTGTCTGTGCGAGTTTTATTCAGGCACATCGCTCTCTTTCCACATCCCAAACACATGCAGGTTTGTTAGGTTGGTTGCCAAGTCTGATTTGGTCCTCACTGCCACATCGAGGGTGAACTGCCCGTCTTCTAAGGCAGTCAAACCCTGCAATGGATGAAGTGAAATAGGAAAAGGAAAGGATGACCCAAAAGGCATTTAAATGTGCGGTCAAGTGACCAATTGTTGAGTTAAAGCAAAGGCATTGGCTACAATTATTTTTAACTTTAGGCTACATTTCCAGTATATTATAAACAGAGCATAATTAAAACAATCAGCTATCAAAGGTTTTTGCAAATGATCTCACACTTTCTGGAGAGAGTTTTAGTCAGAATTGTCTTTGGGAGTGAGGCATGATTTCCTTTTCTATTTTAGAATTTCAGGAAGTCAAGTTAAAAATAAAAACATTAACTTAAGCTACTGCCTTTCTGAAGTAGTTGCAGATTTAAGGTTTCAATACCCTTCTTAGATGAAGAGAATAAGTTCTCCATTTTGCTCTTGCTAATCAGGGTGTAATCTACTCCTTTCATGCAAAGATCAACATGCTGGTAGACAGCAGGACCCTCATTCCAGTGTGTCAACATCAAAGACCTAATGCCAGCTTTATTGCTCCACTCCTTCTACATCCATTTCCTTTTGTTTATTGTCCTTCACCATCTAGCTCAGATTTAGATGAAAGAGTATCAACAGAATTTTTTTTAATTCCCACTACGTGATGATTTCACAAAGTTACTGTATAGCGCTACAGAACTCTTCAGTTTAACTATTAGGTGGTGAGATACAGAGCCAGGTGGAGACAGGGGATAAGTAGGGGGCCAGAATGACTAGGCCTTCGTGGGCAATTGGGCCTGGACATCGGGATACACCCTGCTCTTCATGAAGGATGCCCAGGAATATTTAGTGCCCACAGAGAGTCAGGACCTCATTTTTATATCTTCCTATAAAGGATGCCACCATTTTTACAGCACCGTGTCCCCATCATTGCACTGGAGCACTGGGATCCACATTCAGAGCACAGGATAAGCTCCCCATGCTGGCCTCACCAACACCTCTTCCAAGCATTTCCTAGATGGTCTCCCATCCAAGTACTGGCTGGGCCTGAACATGCTTAGCTTCACGTGCATGACCTCTTCTCGCTGCTATCACATCATCCAAGTGGACGTTACACCTTAGTAGTGGTTGAAGTAGCTCCCCACACTATGTAAAAGCGCTATATAAATGTAAAGAATTATTGTTATTATTATTCAGTTTAACTATCTAAACATTATACATTGATTAATTCAGGTGATTTAAAAGTGATTATTGGGCTTGTTTGTAATTGGCTTTGTCTCAGAATCATAAATCATATGTCTCCCCACTTAATCAGGTTCACGTCTTCTCAAGGGTGGAAAATGCCACTTTAAATCTGATGCTTGTTGTGAAAGCACATAAATTATTCCTGCTATGCTATATTTTCTAAAATATATTTTGTATCAATTTTTACTAAATTCTAAATTATTTTATGCAACATTTTGCACTGAAACTTTCCAAGTATGCTTACAGAATCCCAGACGGAGCCATAAACTACAACCCTGTAATTCTTTTAGCTTTGTTTAGATCATGGCATATCACTCTCAGCCAAAACAATACAAAATCTGGATTATCTAAATAACATTCTTTTTAATTGCATTCAATTTTTCATTGCGTGGACCCTGTAATTTCATTTTATCTTTTCGTTTAAAGAAGGTGCTTATTATGGCTGTTTAGGGATTTGGGGAGCTGGAACTCATGTTGGCCTTACCAGGTTCACTGCTGGTACTAGCTGTGGTTAAGACACCAGCACATTGCAAAGTTCCCTCCCTCGTAGAGGGAAGATTTAGAGTTGCCATGTATTTTGAGGTTACTTCAAAAGTGAATGGAAGATGTCTGCAATTTGAAAAGGTGCTAATGAACAACATAATCGGAAAATTACTCAGCTAATTCATGAAGAAGACATGAACATCACTCTTGAAACGTATACAACATGCCCATCAGGATGGTCTAAAAACGTCACTCAAAGTGTAAGGATCTTCTTAATGCAATACTGTCACAAGATCAATGGGAATACATGTGAGCTCCAACACTTTATTTACATGGAAAGAAGCAACAACTTTAAATTATACAATTGCTGTCTGACAGACTTCACAAATCTAGTGTTCATTTTTATCATGTTTAAAGTTGTTTATTTTATAGCACCCAAAATAACTGATTCTTTTTCACGGGTTATTCTCTTTTCTTCAAGCTATTTAGACCCCAGAGATCCCAGAGACGGAAACAAACAAGAAGATCAAAGACCAAATCCAATGTTGCTCATTCGCAGCTCTTTAAATGCGGGCAAAACCAGTGATATAGGCATAAGCTGGCATGTGACAGAATCAAATCACGTTGGGAGGCATACACATGTTTGCAAGAATAAAAAGTGAGCTTGTATGTGAATTCATATGCATCTTTTTACCTCAAATTTAAACTGTAGGATTAAATAGCAAAAAATAGCAATGTTGATTTCTTAGTCCTAATACAAAAATATAATTAAATGTACTGCCTTATTTATTATTTGACCTTCTAAGAATGTAACTGGGTCCTCTTCACTTAGGCCATGCTCCCTTCAAAGTGGCATCCCTACTGAGTTCAGAAGACACAAACGTAGTCCTCACCCTGCGCAGAGCGTCGATAGCCACAGACTTAACAAGACCTCATGTCTGACTGCGAATGTGTGTTCAGCTCCATCTGAGCCTCCTACAGTTGCGAAAGATCCTGCTGGCTTATTCTTTATTTATTCTTTTCTTCTGGCTTCCTTTCACTTTAATTTTCTTCCTATGTAGTCATTCTATGTGCTTATTTATCTATCTGTTTATTTATTAAGTTAATGCGATTCTGTAAAAAGCCATATTTCACCCTGAGGACAAATAAATAAGTTCTTGATTGTATGATTTTATTGTGTTGCAAGCATATCAATAGACTGAGATTTATTGCAGAATAAATAAAAATATATGTTGTTAAGTTAACACTGCACTGCCTTGACAGCATGTCTCATTCTAATTAGCTTTTTATTTTACTATTCAAATGTTCTATTACACTCAATAAGACACTCACACTTCCTTGTGCTGATGTATAAAGCGTAAGGATATTAAAGCGAAATGAACTGAATTACAGGGTTTATTAGTTGCTTGTGTTGCTTCAGTTTTGTGATAAATCGTTTGGCCAGTGGTGCTACCACTCCTTCAAGTGTTTTTCTGCCGATGTGACAAATATGTACATCACATGCATATGTTGTTCTTCTTGGGGGCTTCTCTCCTATGGATGCGTTTTTCTAGGAATTCTGACATCTCACAACCTGTCAAATGCAGCCCCTCTAAACTCAATTCATATTTTTGTGTATGTCCTATGATGATTCCAGACTTATTCCTGCCTTGTACCTTACATGATTGAGATTAGCTCCAACACCTTTGACATGTAATTCTCTAAAAAGGAAATAACAGAAAAATGTCACATTGTGTGATCTATACTTTTAATGCCTCTATTCCAAATCTATGTCAGTTTAGCAAACTTCACCAGAGCCACATAACTGACTTAGTGATGTTTTTCCTTTTAGTAAAGTGTGGCATTGACCCCCTTCTCCTTCGCTCACTTACTTTAATCTTAAAGCTTCAGCTGTTATTTCAGTTGAGAAAAAAGCATTTTGTTTCATCCAACTAATGTGTCAGACTTTCACTCCATTCCAGATTTATACTTTGTAAATGAACTTCAGGGAGTTTTCTAATATCTCATTTACTTTAATATCTTAAGCTGCATCACTGTCTGGTATGGAAACTGCAACATATCCGACCGCAAGCACCTGCAAAGGATAGTGAAGACAGCAGAGAACATTATCGGGGTGCCTCTCCCTTCACTACAGGACATATTTTACAAATGCAGTGTCCACAAGGCCTGCAGCATTGTGCAGGACCCCTTACACCCCTCACATGGTCTTTTCGCACTTCTGCCATCCAAGAGAAGATACTGCAGCATCAAAGCCAAATCTGCCAGGCTGCAGGAGAATTTTTACCCCCAAGCTATCAGACTCCTTATCACCATGCTGCCCCCTGGGATCTTCCACACTGCCTCAACCACCTCTAAAAACAATATATATATATTGTTAAAATATATCCAAGCCAGTTTCCTTCAAAGACGAGTGTGCATGTAAAAAGAACTGAAAATCTCATACTGACCTTTAAGTATTTTGACAATCTTGATATCCTTCTGCTGTGAAACATTCTGACCTGTCATTGTTTACACATGTCTTAAAAAACTATCATACACTGATAATTTCTGTATTATCTATAGCTATTATTTATTCATTATTTATTTATTATATTACATATCTTACACTTCAATATTGCTGCTACTTCTTTGTCCTATCTTTGCACAATGTCTTGTTTGTGTTTTAATTTTTAATTTTTAAATTTTTAAATCTTAATTCTATTTTTAATTTATTATTTGCACATCATGTTGTTACACTGTGGACCCTGGGCTTCGCAATTTCGTCTATCTGTATACTTGTATATGGTTGAGATGACAATAAAGTTCACTTTGACTTTGACTATACTAATTCAGCCACTTATAAACTGCACAGACTGCACAACACCAACAACACAAGAAAACTTTATACCACATGCCTGCTGTTCTGTTCCTTGATCTCCCTTTTGTTTTCACCTCCAAATGATCAAGTATTACAACATTACCAAATACAGCTAATTCTCAACATCATCCTATATCACAATCAACATGCATACAGCTTATGTTTCCAGTAGCATCGTCTTGTGTTTTAGCCAGGCTCTGTTACTGTAAATACAAATCATTTGAGTCAGTTATCTCAAAAAGAAGTGGGAGTTCAGGCATGTTGTTTGTAGATTGGTGCAAAATTGGCTTAGACACAAGAAGCAGAGGGTTATGGTGTGAGGAACCCTATCAGAATTGGCTGATGTTAAGTGTGGAGTCCCTCAATGGGTCAGTGCTTAGGACCACTGCTATTTTTAATATATCTAAATGATATGGATAGGAATAAAAGTAACAAGGTGGTTAAGTTTGCAGGTGATACCATCCAGATTGACAGATAATCTTGAGTCCATTAAGCCATTATAGAGGGACTTTGACAGCATACAGGCTTGAACAGATTTGTGGCAGATGAAATGTAATGTTAGTAAATGTAAAGTATTACATAACCCAGCCACAGTGTCTTTATTCGTGCCAATCCTAAGCCTGGATAAATGGGGAGGGTTATGTCAGGATGGGCATCCAGTGTAAATTATTGCCAGATGAATATGTGGACAACAATGCAGATTTCCATACCGGATCGGTCAAGGCCCGGGTTAACATCGGCAGCCACCAGTACTGTGACCCAACAGGGTGCTGGCTGAAATTGGGCCACTTTTGGTCAAAGAAAGAGAAGAAGAGGGGGGAGACGTGTCTGGAGGCAGAAAGAGAGGATGAAGGTAAAGAGATTGGAACTGGAGGTAGGAACTTTGAATGATGGCAGTATGACTGGTAAGGGAAGAGAGTTAGCTGATGTGATGGAGAGAAGGAAGGTTGATATATTGTGCGTACAAGAGACTAAATGGAAGGGGAGTAAAGCCGGGTGGATTAGATGTGGATTCAGATTGTTCTATTAGGGTGTGGACGTGAGGAGAAATGGGGTAGGGATTATTCTGAAGGAACAGTATGTCAAGAGTGTTTTGGAGGTAAAAAGAGTGCCAGACAGAGTGATGATTATGAAAATGAAAACTGAAGGTGTGATGATGAATGTTCTTAGTGTGTAGGCTCCACAAGATCGTTGTGCGATGGATGACAAAGAAGATTTCTGGAGTGAGTTTGATGAAGTGATGGACAGTGTACCCAAGGGACAGAGAGCGGTGATTAGAGTGGATTTCAATGGATATATTGGTGTAGGGAACAGAGGGGATGAGGAGGTGATGGGTAGGTATGGTGTCAAGGAGAGGAATGAAGAAGGTCAGATGATGGTGGATTTTATGAAAGGATGGACATGGCTGTGGTGAATACATATTTTAAGAAGAGGGAGGAACATTGGGTAACGTACAAGAGTGGAGGAAGATGCATACAGGTAGATTATATCCAATGCAGGAGAGTCAATCTAGTAGTTATGCAGCATAGGATGGTACTCTGTAGGATGACGCTGGAGATCAGGAAGAGGAGGAGAGTGAGGACAGAGCCAAGGATCTAAAGGTGTAGGTTGAAAAAGGAAGACTGCAAGATTGAGTTCAAGGAGGAGGTAAGAAAGGCACTGGGAGGCAATGAAGAGTGGCCGGATAACTGGGCAACTACTGCAGAAGTAGTACGAGTGACAGCAAGAAGGGTGCGTGGAGTGACATCTGAACAGAGAAAGGAGGATAAGGAAACCTAGTGGGAAAATTGGGAAGTATAGGAGAGTATACAGAGGAAGAGGTTGGTGAAGAAGAATTGGGATAGTCAGAGAGATGCAGAAAGAAGACAAGAATACAAGAAGATAAGGCGTAAGAGAAAAGGCGTATGATGAGTTATATGAGAAGTTGGACACTAAAGAGGGAGAAAAGGACCTGTACCGATGGGCTAGACAGAGGAACCTAACTGGGAAAGATGTGCAGCAGGTTAGGGTGATAAAGGATAAAGATGGAAACATACTCACAAGCAAGGAGGGTGTGTTGAGCAGATGGAAGGAGTACTTTGAGAGGCTGATGAATGAAGAGAATGAAAAAGAGAGAAGGTTAGATGATGTGGCGATAGTTAAGCAGGAAGTGCAACGGATTAGCAAGGAGGAAGTAAGGACAGCTATGAAGAGGATGAAGAATGGAAAGGCCATTGGTAAAGATGACATACCTGTGGAAGCATGAAAATGTTTAAGAGAGATGGCAGTGGAGTTTTTAACCAGATTGTTTAATGGAATCTTGGAAAGTGACAGGATGACTGAGAAGTGGAGAAGAAGTGTACTGGTACTGATTTTTAAGAAAAGGGGGATGTGCAGAGCTGTAGTAACTACAGGGGGATACAATTGATGAGCCACAGCATGACGTTCTGGGAAAGAGTAGTGGAAGCTAGGTTAAGAAGGGAGGTGATGATTTCTGAGCAGCAGTACAGTTTCATGCCAGAAAAGAGCACCACAAATGTGATGTTTGCCCTGAAGGTGTTGATGGAGAAGTATAGAGAAGGCCACAAGGAGTTGTACTGTGTGGCACAGAAGTATGTAAGAGTTATACAGGATATGTATGAGGGAAGTGTGACCATGGTGAGGTCTATGGTAGGAGTGATGGATGCATTCAAGGTAGAGGTGGGATTACATCAGGGAGTGACTCTGAGCCCTTTCTTATTTGTAGTGGTGATGGACAAGTTGGCAGACGAGATTAGACAGGAGTCCCTGTGGACTATGATGTTTGCTGATTACATTGTGATCTTAAGCGAGAGTAGGAAGCAGGTTGAGGAGACCCTAGAGAGGTGGAGATATGCTCTAGAGAGGAGAGCAATGAAGGTCAGTAAGAACAAGACAGAATACATGTGTGTAAATGAGAGGGAGGGAGGTCAGTGGAATGGTGAGGATGCAGGGAGTAGAGTTGGCGAAGGAGGATGAGTTTAAATACTTGGGATCAACAGTAAAGAGTAATGGGGATTGTGGAAGAGAGGTGAAAAAGAGAGTGCAGGTAGGCTGGAATGGGTGGAGAAGAGTGTCAGGAGTAATTTGTGACAGACATGTATCAGCAAGAGTAAAAGAGAAGGTCTACAGGATGGTCGTGAGACCAGCTATGTTATATGGGCTGGAGATGGTGGCACTGACCAGAAAGCAGGAGACAGAGCTGGAGGTAGCAGAGTTAAAGATACTAAGATTTGCATTGGGTGTGACAAGGATGAACAGGATTAGAAACAAGTACATTAGAGGGTCAGCTCTGTTTGGAAGGTTTGGAGACAAAGTCAGATTGGCGTGGTTACGTTGGTTTGGACATGTGCAGAGGAGAGATGCTGAGTATATTGGGAAAAGGAGGCTAAGGATAGAGCTGCCAGGCAAGAGATTTAGAGGAAGGCCTAAGAGAAGGTTTATGGATGTGGTGAGAGAAGACATGCAGGTGGTGGGTGTAACAGAGCAAGATGTAGAGGACAGAAAGATATGGAAAAAGATGATCTACTGTGGTAACCCCTAACGGGAGCAGCCGAAAGAAGAAGAAATGTAAAGTATTGCATGTAGGAAGTAAAAATGTTAGGTTTGAATACACAATGGGAGGTCCGAAAATTGAAAGTACAACTTATGAGAAGGATCTAGGAGCTGCAGAGGACTCGACACTATCAACTTCCTGAGAGCATTCAGAAGCCATTAAGACAGATAAGAGAATGTTAGGTTATATAGCACAATGTGCCGAGTATGAGTCCAAGGAGGTTATGCTCAAGCTTTATAATGCACTGGTGAGGCTTCCTCTGGAGTACTGTAAGTAGTTTTAGTCTCCAGGCTACAAAAAGGACATAGTGGTGCTAGAAAAAGTCCAGAAAAGAACAACTAGGCCGATTCCAGGGCTACAGGGGATTAATTATAAAGAATGATTAAAAAAGCTGAGCCTTTTCAATTTAAGCAAAAGAAGATTAAGAGGAGATATGATTGAATTGTTTAAAATTAGGAAGGGAATTGGTACAGTGAATCAAGACTGTTATTCTAAAATGAGTTCATCAAGAACACAGGGATACAACTGGAAACTTTTTTCAGGGTAAATGTTGCACAACCATTTGGAAGTTTTTCTTTACACAGAGAACCAAAGACACTCAGAATAAGCTACCAAGTAGAGTGGTAGACAGTAGGACTTTAGGGACCTGAAAAACTAGACTTGATGTTATTTTGGAAGAATTAAATGGATAGGACTGGTGAGCTTTGTTGGGTTGAATGGCCTGTTCTCGTCTAGATTGTTCTAATGTCTGATGCTCCTGCACATGCATATGCTCTTTTATGATATATACAATATAAGCAGTTGGATAGCATTGTGCAATATACATATAATATCCACTTGCATAAAAAATCACCCTTGAAGAACAATCAATCTTATGAAACCTCTCAAAATAAGCCTTTATATTTCCACCTTGAATAATAAGGTATTTCACTATGTCTCACTTGGTTACTGCAATCCTTTCTTCCATGATCTCCCACTGAGGGGCACTAACAGTGAGCACTTTGTACACATAGCCACCACAAGAGGAAGGTGACAAGCCAACAACATTTATGTGCTCTATATTTTGTTATGCGCAAGATGTGAAATACTTACACCGCAGAATAACAAGTGTTGAATTAATGCTTAAAGTGTGCAAATGAAAGCAATGTTCTCATATACACTAGAAATGCATGTAAAGGTTAATACTGTAAGAGTTAATTAAATACTGGAGTTTTTACTGCACACCTTCATTGTATATTTATATTGATAAACAAATTAATGTAATTTTGGAATAAACATATGACTTGTTTTGGTTGCGTAACAAGCTAACAATAAGATTTGACCGTTTAACCTTAATGATTCCAGTCAAACTCCTTACAGTCTGGACCACACTTCCTGTCAAAAAAGGGAAGTTACAGAACATACCACGCTTTTGTTCTTTTTTGTGATAAATACAGCATATCTTTTTAAACACTCTAAAAGTTATCTTAATATCTCTGAAAGAAAACCTACTTAACAGATGTTTCAAGTGTACTTCTTACTGTTATATATTTGTTGTGACTTTAATAATCAGAAGCTTGAAGTTACTGTGTTGTACCATAGTGGTTCACTTTGTAATGCCCTTGGTGATAATGCCTGCCACGAAGGATACTCTACACTGGAAAGACATATTGACATTTCTAATGTTGAGTGTTCTGTGGTAGAGGCAGTTGTAAACACGTACCTTGGATCTTCACTGAGACAAAGCAGCCTGCCTTGTGACAGTTAGTTTTTGGAAGTTCAGCTAATAAAATAAGGGCAAAATGACAGAAAGAATAAACTGGAGCATATAGGAAATAATTTAAAATACAAAAGCTACAATAAAATCAGAAAATAAATGATACTCATATTGTCATATGCTAGAATACGTTAGACTTGAGGAACCTGAATAGAACTGAGGCACTGAAACATGTTGCCACGTTTCTTTTGTGCCGTATTACAATTAACTTCATCGAGTGAAATAAGGAATGAACCTCAAAGTGAAATAATTTGTAATATTTCTTTTGCATTAGTGCTTATCTGGTGTTTTCTGTTTTACTATTTGGATTTGGAAGCTAGAAAATGTGCTCCCATTATCAAGTGAATCCAAGTAAATAGAACTTAAGTAACTTAATATGTCTCACGGTTAAATTAATGAAAGCAACTATTAAAGAAAAGCTTAAACAACGCATGTTGAATGCAGGAGGATTAGTGGACAGTCAGTGTGATTTTAGACAGGGGAGTTTGTATTTCAGTCATGTGCTAAAATTTTATGAGGAGTCAAATAAAGAATATGATCAGAGAGATGTATATTTTATTAGTTACCTTGATTTTTAAGAGACTTTTGATAAGGTATGAGAGGCTGGTGATTAAACTAAAAGTAGTGGGTGCTTAAGGCACACTGTATAGAAGATTGGCTCCCACACAGAAATCAAAGAGAGGAGCCATCTTCCAAAATAAGCAAACGTTCAAAGTGATATCTCTCAGGGATAATTACTGGAGCCCCTGCTGTTTTTAATATAAATGAATGATCCTTAAAAATGAAAGTAGCAAGCTGGTTGAGTTTTTTGAGTTTACAGAACTGGGTAGAAGAGCAGATACTTTAGGGTTACAAATGTAACTGGAGAGAATTCAGACTTGAACTGATGCATAGCAGACAAAATTTAATTTAAATGAAAGTAAAGTATTGCACGTTAGAAGTTAAAAGATCTGAACACAAAATGCTGGTGGAGCTTGAAAGTACATCTTATGAGAAAGACTAAGGGACCCTATCACACTCATCACTGTCCATATCCATATAGTAGATAGAAGTGATTAAGAACAGTAATATAATGTCCAATTCTATAGCAGAATGCATCAAGCGCAAACTAAGGGAGGTTATTCTTGATCTACACTACAAGTGAACCTTATTCTGCATGGTTGTGGTCACTGTATTGTTAAAAAATGCATACCAACACAAGAGAATTTCTATAGAATAACAAGGCTGGTTTCTGGATTACAGGCTATGAGTAATGAGGAAAGAGTTTTATCTTATCAGTTTAAGAAAATGGTGGAAACATGATAGAGGTGTCCAAAATTATACAGGGAATTAGTACTGAAACTCCAAAATGATTTAATTGGCTAGAACATTGAGGTATAAGTAGAAACAGTTTAAGGGTAAATACTGTTTCTCCACTAAAACAAAAACCATAGACATGTGAAATAAATTATAAAGTAGGTGGTACTTTAGGAATCCTCAAACCTCGATTGGAGAATATTTTACAAACGTTACGTGAAAAGGGAGTGATGAGCTCTGTTGGCCTGAAGAGCCTGTTCTCTTTAAAATTACTCTTATGTTTCCTGTGATTGTTGAACATGCTGTGATTATGTTTCTACTTTACATTTTTAAATATCAAGACGTTTCTATCAGCTATCATGCATGGTAATAACTATAAATATAATTCAAATCAATTTGAATGGCAACGTGTTTACAGTCAATATAAACATAAAACAACTTATAACCCTGGCAGAAAATAAACAACAATAATGAAAACGCTCACACATTAAATTTAGAAAGCTGGTAAGCAATGTACGTACACAAACAGCTTATATACAATATTATATAACTTAAAATACTATTCAGTATAAGATGTTCCAGTTACTCAACGACATTATGGTCATTCTGGTCCTGTCCATGGATGCCTCCAGTTTTTTCGGTTTTCCTCCCGCATCCCAAAGGTTTGCGTATTAATCAAACCGTGGACCTTAAAGTGATCGCTTCAGCGCGAGTGTTCCCTGACATACTGTATGTTGTCATCTGTCCAGGGTAGGCCGCACACGATACTATCACGTGTTTTTTTTATCTCACTCATATTATTATTATTATTATTATTATTAAAACGGTAAAATGAGCTTAAAGTTTAGTCTTCCTTGGCCTAAGGGCGCCAAGAGAGTCATTTAAGTAATGCTGAGAGTGCGCCTCTTTGTATGCCCTTTATCTATTCACGAGTGGGGTTTAACTGCACATTATTATATTAAATGAATGAATACAGCTAGTTATTTATAGTTTTATATGTGTAAAGAGGGCAAAGTACTCAAAAAAGCCATGATCACGTGGAAACCAGGTTATTCGTATATGTTCGTCTAATTATTAACCACTAGCGCCCGCTTTCTGCCGCACGCGTACCTCAGCGAGCTTCTACTTAAAGAATTGGCGCCTGTCATCCACCAGGAGTACCTGAAGAAAGGTAGGCGTGGCCCAAAGGGCGCGCGGGCCTGTCTGGGAGAAAACACACAGCGTCGAAGTCCATCATAGGGTGGAATAGGTAACGGTGTGCTAACAGATTAAAGTTAGGAACACGAGGTAGCCATACTTGATGTTATACTTTAATTTTTGCTTTTTGGGATAGTACTGTAAAATTATCCCTCGAAAACCAAAATGCAGCCTTCTATAGGCTTGTAGGACCGTTCGATAAATGAAAGTGGATACTTTTAATTTTGTACATTCTCATGTATAGTACCAAAATGTTATTGAACAGTAACAGTATTATCGTGATGACAATAACAATGTTGTAATACCAAACGAAAAGGTAACTTTACTTCTTTTTATTTTTGAGAGACCATTACCTGGAGTGAAAGACACTATATAAAGTAACATTTATTGCAGTTGTTTACTTACTGGCTTTGCAAACAGACTTTTTCATGCGTAACGACAGGTTTGCAGCACTGGGTAAAGTCACACATCCTTTACGCTGTCGTATTTGTGAAGACCCGAAACAGCAGAAGTTATTAGAAGGCCGAAGAGAGTGTAATGTTTTACACTCTCGAGCCTTTCTTTCTCTTTACAAAGGACTAACATTCACTTACATTAAATAACAATATTATAGGGAATACTAGCATGGGCGTGGTAAAAAAGCACTTATATTATAAAGCGTAGATTATGTTTAAGAGACGAATTAATAAGTTCTATCTATCTATCTATCTATCTATCTATCTATCTATCTATCTATCTATCTATCTCATACTGTATGTTCAGGTGAGAGATAGCTCCACTTTACAGTTTCTCCGTAAGCGACAAGAAAAAGCCGGTTTATAGAATAGACGGATGGATAGATTTATATCAAAGAAGATCAGTTTCTAGCATGTCAATTGAAACCGAATACCATGGAGTGCCACCACACTTTTGGACAAACGCCGTTCACGTCCAAGCTTTTGATGAAAGTGCTGGGGTTCTACAGAACACTTTGAACCTGGTGATTGAAGAAGTACAAAGGGCCTTTCTTAAAATATGTATTAGTAAATGCTCATTGTTTTATAAATGTAACACCGCCAACAGCACTGCCCTGTGCCTGTAAAAGTTCAGACTTCAGAATTTCAGTTCAATCGATTCGTTTTAATGATTGGCGAATTGTAAACATTGGGTTCGCCCTAATTATCTCCGCACTAAACCAAAGCAAATCGCCCTTTGTTTTGAAGAAAATCTTTTTACTCCCTCTGATTAGTTTCCCCGTCATTATCTATTCTTAATGAATCCGAAAGTGGCTTTTATCATAATGACAACAAGCCTATATATAAAGAGCAATCATCTAAATATCAAGAATTGTTAGCAGTGGAATATCAATCTGATGTAGTATCTGTCGATGCCAAGCGGGAAAGGAAACGTATCAAGGATTATCTGTTGAAACGTAGACGGATTTTTTCAACTCGTTTAATGTGATCAAGATTTAAAAAAATATTACTAAGCATGTTTACCCCATAGCTATAAAGTGGAAGCTAAAAAACTATGAGGATTTTACAAGTGACCTGCTTCTCAATAAGTGAACTTAAAGGGAATTTGATCATTTTGCACAAGTGGATTGCGCCTAACTCGTATGAACGTATTCAGAAACTTTAAAGTTAAATATGATTAGGATATACGAATCTACTACGCTCTACATATTTAACATAATTACCTAAACAGTGTTTTTTTAATCTATGTAATGTAGCCCCTTAAAAAATGAATCGAATTTAATGATGGACACTGCCACAACGCTATAAGAACATTAACTTAGCATATACAGTATTTAGTCAACTTCTGCTTAAATTCGTGCATATACTTGGTATATATATAAAATACAGGAAGATACATATTTGTACGAAAATTCACTGATTCTGAAATTATTGGAAAATAGATGATCAAAGCTAGATACATGACAAAGCACTTTCATAAATTATGATATTGTGTTTATAAAGATTAAATCAAATACCAATAATTTATGGCATAAACAATTGGAGTTGGCCAGTTCTAATCATAATAGCTGGCAAAATATTTAAAGGGTTAAAATAAGTTCTGTAGTATTCAAAACAAAGTGAACTTTCAAGAAAGCAGGTAATGTTTTAAATGGGGCACACAACGAGTCGTTTATTGAAAAAATTAGAAAGCTCCTCTTTTTGATCTTATCTGAACGCACTTCAAACTAATACGTCTGTCGCCTCTTTTAGTAGACTGGCGTATGTTTATCTGACAACTTCAATTTGGTGAAAAGGTGATTAGGTACCAATTTAACAAACACAAACTATCAGGTTAATACATAAACTGTTCGCGTCCTTCTTTGACTCAAGATGTGACCATTACAAGTACCTATACTTCTAATGACATATTAACGCTGTAATATTCCTTAACAGTTCTCCAAAATATGAATTAAGCCATTTCCATTCTGTACTTAATAAACCAAATTTTGATTCAGTGATTTTTATTTATTTGTATTCTATAGTTTTCAGGTAGTGTTGCGAAATTCTTTCTTGTAAGGAAACAAACGAAAATGAGTTTAAAATGGTATTGTAATTCTACATTGTTTAAGTATGTTTGTTTAAGATAACTAATGTTTACTAATTATATTATGAGGAATACATTAACTAGATCGATTTAAAATTAGAATCACTTACACCCACCATATTCGCTTATCCCATCTAATAATCCTATCTGAGCAGAAACAAAGTGAAATAGATGACAAGATGCACCAATTGTTATCTGAAGTCGAAATGCAGGAATAAGAAATTGTAAAACGGGAATTAGGAATTGTACGAATTATTGTCAAATGTCAATCTATCTGAAGCACGCAGCAAATTCTTGTGATTAAAGGAGAATGCTCTGTCGACATTTTAATGCATTGTTTTAAAAATAAGTTGTATACAGGTGATGCAGTTCAGTTTTATTCATCAATTTTCTAACCCACTCGTGGTTAACATACAATAAAAACGCCTCCACATAATTGAACTTGCTTATAAACACAATTGAATTAATTTCAATAAAATGAAATTTCAAATAAGAATACATGTACAGTATAACGTGATTGTGTGCATTCTTAGCAATATTACATGTATATCATGTGACTGATTCTTTGATCAACCACATCCGTGTATACGTTTAAAATTTGGGATCAGGAGATATTGTATTCCATATGTCTTTAATCTTTACATTTTTATTGACTTGCCATATCGCAACCGTTAAAGTATGGCAATTTGCGTGGGGTGACTGACAGTTTGCAATACTATCAGTTCACTTTGTGTATATTTTTGCCTCCGATTAGTCAGTCAGGGGTGCACATTCGTATAATATAAATCAATTGAAGCAACATCTAAAATGCTGTTCTGCTTTGTCATTATTAGTCCGATCATCCTTGAAAATTAATGGAAACGCTACATTTAATAAACAGTTGCGGAGGGTTGTTTCCGCAAAGTGTTCAATTGAAGCCAGTTAGCAATCTCATTATGATCACTGTAACTGCATCTGCCTGTCACACTGGGCTATACAGAGATCAATTGGAATGTGGATTGAGACAGCAGGGGACTGTGGTCCTTCAGTAGTCTGAACCGCGTATGCAAGTCAGACGAGCGAGCGAGAGAGAGAGAGAGAGAGAGAGAGAGCGCCTCTACCTGCAGGAAGTTGACAAACTTCACTGTCCCCGCCCACAGCCGAAACTTACATATCAGTATGGGAGGGACAGCTGCCAATAATCATAATGATACCCGGCTAGAAAGGGAGGTCTGCTCATTATAGCGGTGGGATTTGATGACTTTTCAGTCTCACGTAACTGCAGTTTATGAGAAAGCTCACATCAGTTGTTGGACTGGGAAGAGAACGGCTTATTTGGCAGAGGCATGCAGTACCAGCACCCTTCCTCTTCGGCTATGAACATGAACGTTCCTCTCTACGCACCGACTCCGGTGCAACCAGTGCACCCGACTCCTTTTTACATTGACGACATTCTTGGTAGGAGTGCGAGCTCATCTTCTGCTCCGGTGGTTCCGACGCCTACGCTGCCTTCTCCTAATTCATCTTTTACTAGTTTGGTGTCCCCATACAGGACTCCGATCTACGAGCCTACCCCGATACACCCGGCTTTTTCTCACCCTGCAGCGTTGACTGCGCCCTACAGCAACAGTGCTTTCACCAGCTCCCTTTACCCCTTCCCACGGAGCATGGGGGACTATGCCCACGCGCTAATCAGACACGACTCTTTGGGTAAGTATGTCAGACTGCTTGAATTGTTTTCTTATGTTTGCTCTTTAAATTGATGCGGTGTCCAAGGAGAGGACGCATAGCCAACTGATTCCCCAGTTTTCTATAAATGGGGAACTGTATAGTACAATTTATTTTCGATGCATGTTTTGTAAAGTAATTATTTTGTATTTTGATTACCAGTTTATCGCAACACGTTTATACGCAAATACTGCACATGAGGAGTCGTGTATACAGTCTACCTTCTTCGTAATTCAAACCCAAAAAAGTATTTAGGTCATTTTTATATCAGTTTGTCTTTCTTAATGTGGTGTTTTACAGTTTAAGTATCATCTCTGTGAAAATGGTATGTACTTTTAAACTTTATAAACTATTACGATTAACTTTGTTCCGATCTCTGTCTGTATATTTATTAGAATGAACGGTAAAGATCCGTTATGCTGTTCTCTCTTTGTTTGCGTTTCTTTAAAATCTCTAGCATTGTAGAGTTATAGTAAATTCGAGAATATTGTTTAGAAAAAGTTCTTCTAAGCGTCTTCTTCTTCTTTTATGCGTTTACGCTGTAAGGAGTTTGCTGCTTACTTTCACAACAACGCGGTATGCTTCACGCGGGTTACCGGCCCATGCTTAGCAGAGGCTGACCCTTTCCGTTCATACAGGAAATCTTGAACTCTCGATAGGAGTAAATCTGGTTTCAGAAACTGTTAAATGTTTTCCTGGCTGCTTCTAGCAGGCTCTTCCCCGGGAGTCGTGCACACTGCTGATTATTTTATCGACATCCTCAATACAGACATATTCAGGAAACACTCGACTTCTGATAGCCGGGATCCGTTTTTCAGATATTGTTCATTTCCTCTGTGTGGGATGTAACTTTATGGTAGCTAAAATACTGAGTTGCTTCCTACTTTTAAGGTCTTGTGCAGAACACCAAAAGAAGACTGACGCAAGAGCTCTTTGCACAAAAATCATTGCACACTTTCAAAACGGTGACTCACATATAGAAAAGCACTTTCAAATGCAAATTTTCAAATTGCTTTAACGATTACTTTCGTTACTATCTCTAAAGCAAATATTAACAATATTGAGAGGTTGCTTTAAGAAACAGTTTTCAGATTGGTTTTTCAGTGAACATTTTTTTTGTTCTAGCGGGTGCAAAACACTTGTGTGTGGGAAGTATGTGGTATATTTGTATACCACAAGACAAACCGCGTATCATTCAGTATTTGACACATAGTCCAAAATAAGTTATGCTATTATTACAGGTAAATCACTTGGTAAAAATGGCATATTTTAAAAGCCGCTTATTTACAATTTTATTGGGATACAGGTGTATACAGTTTAACAAATAGCTGACATGGTATTTATATATGAACTTCGAAGCACAGTATTGTGTATCGAAAGAAAGAAACCTTAAAAATCACAGTGTAGAAGTTAGCGTTTTAATTATCAAAAACTAACAGTTTTTAATGCTCCTTCAGCGAGTCTAATAATGGAGCAGAAGGAAATATAAGGCACTTACGAGATAGACCAACAGGAAACACATTGACGGAAACGTTGCCACAGGCGAACTGTGGCACTTGTTGAGTGTTCTTCGGTCAAATGTGTGCGTGCGACAGTCCGAAGACTTTTTCAATATTGCCTTTATTATAACTGCAGATATCTGGGTTGTTAAAAATAATTTTTTTATAGGCTTCCTTTTACAATCTTGTAATAGATCGGGGTGTCCTATTTCACTTCTTAGTTTTAATGTAATCATATGGGGCAATACAGTTTGTGAATTAATGTATGTATAAGTTGACATATGCCCGGGATGGTAAAATATATATTTTTGATTAACCGTTTCTTTTGTTCTTGACTTGCTTACTATGGTTAATGCGGCCGTCAATGTTGTAATATAGTATTGTCAACTGCCTTGTTCTGCAAATCGCCTTCTGTCTCTTTTAAAGCCACTATAGAAAGTAAACTTTAGTCTGATAAAAATGTAATGTGCTAATTTATTTTGCGTTCGATTTATAGTAATATTATTATATCTCTGTCTTTATCAGGGAAGCCACTTCTCTGGACACCTTTCATTCAGAGGCCACTTCATAAGAGAAAAGGAGGACAAGTCCGGTTTTCAAATGATCAGACGATTGAGCTGGAAAAGAAATTTGAGACACAAAAATACCTGTCACCGCCTGAACGAAAAAGACTGGCAAAAATGTTACAGCTGAGCGAACGGCAGGTAAGCGGCGCATCGTCCGGGGGGATTGACAGTGCCGCACGGTTCAGACCATTGTGGAGTGCGCGAGAGCTTCGACTTGGTGTGCACAAATGCAGTCAGCAGCGAGTGAACTGGAACCGACGTTTTCAAACGAGAACATTTTTTCCATACTACATTGGGTTATTTTGTTGAACGAAGTAAATATTAAAGACATCGAAAACGGGTTCATTTAACTCATGACACTCAAATAATATCAGCATTTTGGACAGTGTGGCGATTGTAAGATCTCCTGTGGATTAAGCGATTCACTGATGTTCTCACAAACCCGCAGGTGTATCAGGCGTGATGGGGATGGTGGAGTGCTGTGTTGTTAAAGGTGACTCCTTCCTTGCACACAACACGGACAAAATTGGGCTCAGAAAACTTGACCCGTAAATATAATAACTGTATAAAGATAATGAATGGCACGAAATTCTTTTATTAAAACAATTGAGAAAAATGTTAAGCACGTTTTCCGATTTCTTTTGCAATAATCACAGAGTACGGAAGGAATAACATGGATAGCAGCGAAATATTAATTTCACGATTCCACTCATCTGCTTAAACATGCATTTGCTCAGATCTAACCGTTTAACATAGTATTAATGTGTAAATGACTTGACATCGTTAACTTGGGTAGTTTGAACTTTTCAGATGGCATTTTTGCGGCGTGTTGTTTATTGTAATACTTGCCTTACGGACTAACACATTTCCTTTGGTATGGGAAGATGTTCTAATTTAGGTTAATTATTTTGACTGAACGTACAACAGGCGTTGTGTATGTTTCATTTAACTGTAATCTGAACAGTGCACTCGGCACAGGAATGAAATATATTACACGATTGGTGTCTATAATCGGGTATTGAGCTAATTCCGATGTGCATGTTACTACAGCCAATTTGTGAACAGATTGCCAGAGGAAACAATTACCATGTAAATCGATGCATTATTTTGATATTATAAGAAATGTAATTTCACCAAAAAAAAGATGCAAGGACAGTAAATAAAAGCAAAAAACGTAAAAATGTTTAGCATAGGGTGAAAATAATATGCAAACTGTATGACGTATGCCACCAGTGTACAAACTTTGAGATGGAATAATAATAGTAAAATCATAAAATAATATGTATTATTATAATTATTAGAAATAACAATAATATAAAAATACTATTATTAATAATATTAATAATAATAATAATGTTGTCCATCCCTGCTGTCTGCATCACACCCAGGTACGGCACCTGCTCGTCTCAAGTACGTAAAGCACTGCGACACCCTTCAGCTCACAACACATCTACACACTGCCCGTGCCCCTTTACAAAGGCATACAAAAGGCACACATGCAGGATTATTAAAGGCCGTAGCCATTTATCTTAGCTGCTTTTCTCACTCCTTCCAATGGCACAGGACCAGTGGCACTCGCACCAGCCGATTCAGACACAGCTTCAGTCTACAAGTCGTGCAAAACAGTCAATCATACGCATACTCTTCCCGTATTTATTTTGTATTTGATACAATATGTAAGGGAGAATTATATTGTGCTATCTACAAAAGACAAACTTGATTTGAATAATAATAATAATACTTATTATGTTTGTTTCTGTTTATAGGTAAAGACGTGGTTCCAGAATCGTAGAGCCAAGTGGCGCCGTCTCAAGCAGGTTGGTCTTTAAAACTATACATTGATAATAAAGCATTTTAGGAAAAGAGACCACCTGTAAGAAACTGCA
Organism: Polypterus senegalus; assembly: GCF_016835505.1. Lineage (NCBI taxonomy): Eukaryota > Metazoa > Chordata > Cladistia > Polypteriformes > Polypteridae > Polypterus > Polypterus senegalus. The sequence continues at coordinate 243,715,627 of NC_053154.1, forward strand.
CAGGCAAATAATTTACGTGTAAAACGATTTATGGCAGTTTAAATTATTAACTGAATAATTAATATTCACATTTCTGTAGATAAAAAGGCAGTCATTACTTCTCACTTTACTTATATTAAACAGCGAAGGAATCTGCAGGTTTAGCTTTAAAAAAAATTAAAACGGTATCTGATTTTGTTTTTCTACAGGAAACCACACAGGGGGGCAAAAGAGATGAAATCGACAATTCCGAGAGTCGCTGCGATCAGAGAAAAGATGCTAGCTTAAATCACGAGCAGAAAAACAAAGAAATCGTCCTAAGCAGATCCCACTGCTCCTCGTCGCCTGTGTCTCAGGAAGAAATGGAATCCGAAATCTCAGACGATTCAGATCAAGAAGTAGATATTGAGGACGACAGGAACTTTTCCTTTAATGTTTAGCAATGAGAGACTTTCGTATTAAAGATATATACTTGGAATTTGCACTTTCATGGACTTAGCAAAGCTTCCTTGTTCCCTGTGACTGGGAATGGGCAGTACACAAAGTGCGAAGCTGTATATATTGATGTTACATATTGATTTAATTTATACTTCGTGCTGCAGATAAGTGTTGAGCGCGACTTATTTAAAATCTGTGTGTCCCGCAGTTTCACCGTCGCACGGCTGTTGTGAATCCGTTTTTCTTCTCAAAGCTTTGTGTCCGATGTATATTTGTTTTGTTTTTCGTTTTCCGTCCGTTTATGGCATGTGATGTTGCAATACTGTATTTAATTTTCAGCACTCGTTCTCTGATGTACATTTTTCTCAATAACAGGTCAAAACTACTGTATAAATACGGCTTTTGTCATATTATAATGAGTGAATAAACTGAGTGATGTTTTAGTTTGAGGGGCTTTTTTATACAATACCCATACTGAACTTTGCTCAGATGTTATTATCTTTCGTTATCTGACATTGAGTTTTAGGAAATAATTCAATTCACTCTTTCGACATTTTTGTTGTGTTTTTCAGGTGAAATTAATATTATCATTTGGACGGTTAACTAGCATTGCCAGTTACTTGTTTTTTTGTGTGTGGATTTTATTTAGAAAGAGTGTTGCAATATTGCTCATCCAATATATTTTAACTATAGATGGATTTTTGCGTAAAATTGAACGTTTTAATGTACATACTTGTGTTGTGTTGATCGATAGCGAGATCATGGACACGATGACAACTTTCGGAATATAGACCTGCACGTTTTCCGGGCGCTGTTAATGCAGATTTAGGTTAATTTTTTACCAGGGATTGTATATTATCTGGAAAGTAAACGTTCAGACAAAACTTATGTAAGGCGTCTGGAAACATCGTCTATGTCAATGGATACATATGCAAAGAGAAGCACGGAAATACTTTTTGTTATTAATCTTAAAAATCTTAATATACAGTGACTGTTGATTTGTTATGCCGTGTGGTTCTGTGTTGTGCCATGCTGAGCCGAGGACTTAGACTGGCCGCCCTGTTGCCTGTGAGTGTGACCGCTGCTGAACTGGCCTCCCGTCCAGGTCTGGTCCCAGCACTGCGCTGGACAAGCACCGTGTTACTACCTTAAAACAAACAAATAAATAACCATTTTGGGGAGCTTAAACTGTAAAAGGCAAATGACAATGGCTGACTGGTTTACCCTTGTCAACTTTATATATTTCCAGCAAGGTGAATTCATCACGACTTCATTTATTTGAATGCCCCGTTTAATTTACATTCACACTCACGAAGGTTGCGGGCTTACTGTTGCTCTTTGTTTCCTTTCGTCCAGTAACCTCCAAGCACCTCTTTTATGTGCAACACATATTTGTCGGACAAGATATTTGAAGAACACATAAATGATCCCTTATATAAATCTTTGTATCAAAAAGTCAAACTCAAACGCATCACTTTCCTCACGAACAAGTTAACATTTTCAAACTTAGGTGGATTGGCGATTCTAAATTGGCCCTAGTGTGTGCTTGGTGTGTGGGTGTGTTTGTGTGTGTCCTGTGGTGGGTTAGCACCCTGCCCAGGATTGGTTCCTGCCTTGTGCCCTGTGTTGGCTGGGATTGGCTCCAGCAGACCCCCGTGACCCTGTGTTCGGATTCAGCGGGTTAGAAAATGGATGGATGGATGGGGCGCAACACAGAAACCTGCCCTGAGCCTATCGCGATTAATCAAACGTCTTTGGAGATATGGGAGGAGAAACGTCCAGGGACACCGGAAGAGCAAGCAAACTCCACACACAGCCTGCCCGACAAGGACATCTTGGTTAACTGCCTCATCAGAACTGATTACATTGGGCGATGTGAGTGTTGCGTATCGTTACGATTCGTTGCTCATTTTCAATTTTGTTAAACCAGTACAATCTAAGAGCTCGAATTTACAGATTCCTAACACCGGTGTCTGCTTGAAGGCTATTCCAAGAAAGCTGTTTTTTTTCTTTTGATCCTGTGTTACAAAATACCCGAGTTTTTCAGCTTCTCCCTCACCAGCCTCGGTGGTCTTCACTTTTAGATTGTTATGAAGTGATCCCGAAGTTTCTTTTCAGTTCATCTGCAGGATTTATTAGAAAACCTCAATTTCATTGCAACGACATTTGTCCCAACTGCTTCAGACATAAGGAATGAGCCAAACCGAAACGGAATGATATATTAGGGATCCGTCATTTCAGAAATAAAACCCTGTGCTATTCACAAACATACAGTTTATCGCAGTGCGTTTCATGGACACCAGCACCACAAAGCATTAGTGATGGTTACAATGATATGCGGCTTTCTAAGTATTTAGTAACTGTTTAATTTAACTACCAAGATATAAACTTCATTATTTATTACTTTGTATTTTAATTGATTGATTGACTGACTGACTGTTTGATTGATTGGAAAACGGATGCCCATATTAGGGAAACGTTACAGGCGACAGAGCAGTATTTGCCACGTGATTGTTTTCATATGATTGACTGCGCCCCCTTCTCAGATCAGCACTTCACTGGTAGGGGCGATCTTATGCAATGCGACTGTCGTCTAACTTCACTTCCTTTTTGGTCTGCCTTAAAATCTTACGCGAACAGAAATTACTTCCGTGACAAAATCGATAGAAGGCTTTCCAAATCGATTCAGTGCATTGAAAGAGAGTAACCGAACACTCGCAGCGCTGCCGTTACATTCCGCCCGGACACGATCAGTTAGATTTCTCCCCTATTTCGTTGCGACTCGCACTCTGATGATTCGTAATGTGCTGGAAAAACTCGCAGAGTAAACATTTCCTCCCTATTTAAGTTTTTATTTTGCACTTTAAAATCCTAACTTTGAAAGGAAGCGTTTATTGAATTTAGAGAAGCCTTACTCGAATTAATCTCATATTTAACTAGCTGTCCACATAGTGTAGGCCTAATGGAGCATCTTAACAGCTGCGAAGAGATCATGGAAGAAATGTAAACGATCAATGTGCCGATACTTCCAAACTACAATTTCTTTCTTTGAAGCGACTGTGACAAATAACGACAAAAAGACCTCAGGCTTAACCACACATGGCCAATAGTGCCCAAAGAACAACTGCGTCTCTGAAGATGAAGCCAACACAAATTATTATTGTGCAGTATGTTCTGTTCTGTCTACTCGGCGAGCAATGAAATCAGCAGACTTTTATTAATGATAAACTTTCATTCAAAGTGTCTGTAGGCTGGTTTGGCCTGGCAGCTGAGGTAGGGGAAGCGGGTGCAGGGCCAGTGGCAACAAGGTGATTGGTGTTCAGAGGCTTAAGCCCCTGATCTTTTTGTCCACTAAATTTCTGACCTATTGTACTAAGCCTCTGATCTTTGTCCCCCTCTCCTCGATTTTATATTCATGTAAGAATGCAGGCAAAACCACAAAGGGAGGCTAAGGCCCTGATACCTGCAAATCTTAAAAATGTTGGTGCCCAAAAGTCTGATGGAGTAGGGATCTTTCCCTGCTCTTAACATTCCCTGGTATGTCTCTACTTGGGCAATTATTATTGACAAATGTGGAAATATTTTTCTACAACACTCTGTAATCAGTGCAAACTCCCAACCTACAGGACTGGCAAATCTGTCATAATGGATTTATAATACACAATCAAAACCAACAAACTGAGTGAGTGAGTCCTGCGATGGATTGTGCTCTCATATGATGGCGTCTTCTTCACACCCAATGCAGGCGAGGCAGGAGATCCAATTTATTCCAATCATCTTTATGTACAAAAGAGTTTCAGAAAGTGAATGCATGGACTCTGATGCCTTTATTGCAGTATGTCTGAATATATTCCATATATCGTATATTAAAGGTGTTTGAATGTTCTCCAGTTTGAGGGAGCCCTGTAAAAGATTCACCAAATGCACTGTGCAGGAAATTACAAAACATCTGGACAAAATTGCATGTAGTCAACGGTTAAAGGACCACCAGACTAACAGGGGGCAGGTTGTCGTGCTGTTCATGTCCTACGATGGAGTGGTTTGGCGTTCTGTCCAAAATGTATTTATTGTAATGTGCAAAGCTGATCTGCTGTTAGAATGGGTGCAGTGCAGACGCTTCTGAAGTGGATTTAAAAGCTCCTTCTCATGAGAAGGTGTTATGATTATGAGTTGTTGTATATTTATTTTAATTATTTATATACATGTTTTATTTCACCCACTCTAGTATTTGTTTCAAGTGTAATGTAATTCTAATATTTGGTTCTCCATATTCATTTTAGTAGTATAAATTATGTTATTTTGTGTTTATGCAACATTGTTCAATAATACCCAACTGCAGAGCCGCAGAGCCGGAGCACCATACGTCACCACAGGTCTACGCCAGCAGTTGATGTTAAGGTTAAGTGTTAACATGCGCTATAAACAGTTAAGGGTAGGGCTTGATGCGTCAATCAGTTTGTTTTGGGCAGACCTTTAAAAACCTATTGCCAAACTGCTAGTCTAGATGTGTGGAGATGTCACTTCCATCCTTAACATCAACTGCTGGCGTAGACCTGAGGCGACGTATGGTGCTGCAGCTCTGTGGGTGGACGCATCTCACGTCATTTAGTTGTCACATGACTCTACCTGTCGGCCGCTGTACTGTATATACATTTAGCACCATTGGATCTTGGAGTCGCTGGAATAACAAAACACTTCTTGCAGTTCTCAGTGGTTTAGTTAATATAACAAGTAGACAAATTCAGTTTGGTAGTTTGACTTATGCTTTGTTATCAAGATCACTGCTCTTTGGTTCTCTCCTTGAACTTGGCACTCAGTTTACTATACCGCCTGACTTCACTGTGGGGCTTCTATGTTCATCTCCAGATCTCTTTAAAACCTCCAACAGTGTTTATGTACGAGAGTGTATGCACAACCGTAAGGATCTGGAAGGCTTTGCTGCAGTACATTTTAGCTCATTTGAGATGGTGACGTGAAAACTTTACTGAATCTCAGACCAGTGTGGCAAGTTCCCAGTTATTTACATTAATCCAGTTTTTTGTATATCCTTTAGCATCATTTCTCATCACATGAGCAATATGAACATGGTTTGTAGACTGTGACACAGTATTTCTACACTGCAGTGTTCACCACAAGCAGGTGACAAGTAAGCAATTCAAGTCAAGAGTGTTTACAGATGTACTGGGAGCTCCACTCAGGAGATGGCGTCTTCTGGAGCCCTGGGGGTGAGGGTGATTATAGGAGCTGGAGAAGACATGTCTATCCATCTATCTATCTATCTATCTATCTATCTATCTATCTATCTATCTATCTATCTATCTATCTATCTATCTATCTATCTATCTATCTATCTATCTATCTATCTATCAATTTTTGCTAATGATGTCTTACTTCTTTGTTCTTTGTACATGGGCTGATAAAAGGACCAGGAGATGAACAAATATCAAACTAACATACAAGGATCAAACCAGAAGAACTAACAAATCTTTTGTCAAACTCAAGACAAAAGGCAAAAAACATAGTTAAAAAAAATAGCCAGAAACAAATAAAAAAAATTATAGAAGAAATACCTTATTAAAGTTTCTAAATTCGTAACACTATCTATCTCTGTACCAATCGCTCAGCTTGAAGTTATCAGGCATCTGGATTGTACTTTGGTTGGGCCAGGATGGTTGTTTTCAATTTGTTTGTCTTTTGTTGCTTTTTCAAAGAGGAAATAATTGCAGGAGATGGGCAACAGTGTAAAATCTAAGCCATAACTTTCCAGGTGGACTTCAGGATTAGGTTATACTGTTAGATTTGAATACACAATGAGAAGTTTGAAACTTGAATCTAGAAGCCATGTTGTCCTGTTCACTATCTTCATCACAACAGTGTTAGGAAGTCTAATAGGATGTTAGATACTGATACAGTGCATTGCAGCACCCACTGCACAACAAACCACCTCAGGATCTCAAATTAGGATCCAAGCACAGCCATGCAACAGTTGACACCTCAGCAGCACACTAATTCGAATGGAGTGGAAGAATGTGAGGTTTTTTCACAGTGGCTGGAGTGCCAGTCTTGCCACCAACCCCCAAGCTGGGAGGAGCTGTTTGCAGGGCTGGATACATGTTAACGTCAAACAAATATGGAGCAAATGCAGGTTTCGGGCCTTGCTCAACGGCCCAACGGAGTGGAATCACTTCTGGCATTTACGGGTTTTGAAGATAATGAAGGAAATTATTAAATTGGAAACTTTGTAAAAATGGACATCACTCGTTTTGTGTGGTAGAGGACAGACAATTCAACGGGTGGAAAAGATCCCTGATCTTCATAAAGAGAGAGCAAAGACATGGACACCTGACAGAAGGTTAAAATACCTCCAGACCAATAGAGGGCAGAACACAGTCTTGGGTTAGGTTGCCCCTTTGAGAGAGGTCAGGCAATGAGATGGCTGTGCTAGAGATGCGGCCCATTGACAGTAGTTGATATTTCAGGCAAGGAAGAACACCAGGATCACTTGGGGCTGTGATAGCCTGAAGCAAATGTGAGCCCATGGAATCACTGAGTCTAATGTGGAAGCTGAGTGGGGAAGAGGGTTCAACTGGTGGAAGGAACACAAGAGGGCAGGATCTTAGAGCATAATGACAGTCTGGGTGCTTTCTGGTATTTGGAAATAGTCCAGTGGACATGTCACCATTAATGACTGACGGGGAATTCAAAACCTATATATTTAAGCCCTGAGACGCTGCTGATCTTTTTTTTTCTTACTTTATATGGTCCCTTTCCTCATTCTGCTCAACTGTTCAGTTCTTTAATAAATCTGCTCTGCTGTATACAGTATATGTTAACACTTTATTCTTATAAATGGTAGTCTATAGTCATGGGAAAGTGCAGCCTTCTTCATCACCATGCCATTGTCTGACTGAACACATACCCTGCATCGGATGTCCTGGTGCCTGCCAGTATTTGTACCTGGATATTCCTGCTCTATGCTTATGTGAATTTGCACTTCATCATTTTTAGTCCGCCCTTTAGCTTCTGCTTTTCTTAAATATTCCAGTCTGTTTACCATTAACATGTTATGATTAAACAAAAAGTACCCATTGTTTCTTTGCAGGTTTGTAGTGAATGGCATCCTGGAGTTTTTTTTTTCTGTCCAGTAAGATTTTGACACAATCCTCCAGAAGATGATGAATGCCATCATCACCCATTATGCCCCAACCACTTTATGTTGGCATCAAAGGAAATCTATAAGTGAAAAACTGCTATGTATATCAGCATACAACACAATGCGAAAAAGCCATCAAACCAATTTAATCCAGCTCAGCATTACAGGCACTTGTGTCTACTTTGGTTGGTGTCCTTTTGTGGAATTACAGCACAATATGTCCCAGTCTGGAATTTGCAGTGGGGTAACTGTGACAGCCAGCCATAAATTCACCACGTTTAGATTACAAAGATGCAGTTGGTTTACATCATGAGCCTTTAGGATATCTACTACACGTGTGTGTGCAGGGACTGCCGCTGAGCACGGCAAGCTGAGCACTTCCTGGTAATGTCAGCTCTATGCTTTTTCATTCTTCCTCCATCTTTTGCTTAGTACCACCACAACACTCCACCTGTCCACAGTACAAATCCTGCCGACTATGCCAAGTGTTATGTAGTTGAATCATGCCGAAATCTGTTCTAAAGGTATGTTTTACACCAGTTTCACTCTACTTGTGGCCTTCTGCATCTGATACTAGGAACTGAACTGCACACATGCTGTGCTGATTAGTTGTTTCACCTTCAATATTCATTGAAAAACCTTTTCTAGAGTGTTCTGTTTCACTTTAGTTGAGCACATTGCTCTCATCATTTTATAATGGAGGTTAGAAACCATTTTTTTAAGATCAAATCGGTATTATGCATTGTGGCATGGTGACTAAAGCTTTGGATGTCAAACCTTGAGGTTTGACTTCTGATACTCTGTGACCATGATTAAGTCACTTCATCTTCCTGTACTCTAATTGGATAAACAAAAGAAATGTAACCAACTCTATCTCAAATGGAGTAAATCACCTTGGATAAAGGCATTACTCAAATAAATAAATGTTAATTATGCCAAACAGGTAAATAAATCTAGGAATTACACACAAATAAGTTTTTAGGTTTTCTTTGGCTTTGGAAATGTGACAGAAAGAAAACTTAATGCCACATTGGTAATACAGAGGCATGGCAGATAAAATATAGAACACTATAAGGTCTTTGCCTAATACCAGCCCAGACCCACCACAATATCCACCCTCAATACTGAGCACATACCCAACCCACAACTCCTACGAATCCTATGAGAGGCAAAAGTCAAGAGTTCATAACCATGTAGAGGACTGTTAGGTGACCTGTGAAGGAAAGGTCTGACACTTCCGCAAGTTAGGTATTGAATACTCAACTGCATATTTTACTTGCACATAGATAAGAGGTAGGGCCAGAGGATCTATTACTTTCTGCTGCTGATAGTTCAAGGTAGAGAAGATTACGAAAGGGAGACTTCCAGAATATTCCAGGGAGATGGAGTCAGGGGATTTCTAGCAGGATGTTAATATGGTCTTTACAGCTATCGATGCCAGTGCAAACAGGCTATGTTGGAGGTAAGTGAAAGGTTAGGACAGGGGTGCCCTCTCAGTTGCGAGAACCAGATCATAGAATGTTACATAGTTAACTGTCAAATAATGCAAAGAGTATGCGACACGTGTTTCGCCCTATTTTGGGCTCTTCAGGTGAACACACTCCACTCCACCCCTCTTCGGGGATCGAACTTCGGATGTCAGACAAACGCACTTCGACTGTGACATTGTGATAAAAAAATCCTCTTCCAATTCCACATCCAGCCCATACCCTCCCCAAACAATTTTTTTTAAAATCCCTTCTTTAGTCAATGTAAATTGGAAGGCTAACTAGATCACAGCAGGAGTTTTGCAGTAGCTCGCGCGTTTCATCGTGCGTGCGGGATGACCAGTGTGTTAGTCTATCATATATGCTCCCTATGGCATTTGTCACTTGATTGACATACAGGGTGGTCAGTCTGAGATCTCTTTTCTTCTAACATTTAAACAAATTTTTTTTTGAATGCAACGTGATCAACCTGCACTACATTTGCAATCTACCGGTCGATTGCGATCAACGCATTGGGCACCCCGGGTTAGGAGTAGAGGTCCAAAGGGAAGCATATTTGAGAAAGAAAGGGGATACTGAAGGGAAGAATGGCATATAGAAAATTAGAAATAACAGCCCAGGAGGCAGCTATCAGGGAGTACTCCCAAAATATACATGAAGGTGCAGAGGGCTTTGGATCAACATAGATGACAATAAGGGTCTGCTTTAAGGCCCAATGTAAAATATTTATGATGGGTATGGTAATCACAAAGAAAACTTTGGATCTGGGTTGGTTGTAAATTGCAGTTTTTAGCTGAAGATAATGTATTCTGTAGGACACATTTCCAAGAGATTTATGGAGCAGAGAGACGTCTTGTTAACAGGTGAAGTGGATTGTGCAATAAAAAGCTTTTGCCAAGAGGGCATAAAGAGTTGCCGTCCAATCTTGACTTGTGGTACAAATCATTAAAAAAATGTTGGCTAGGATGAGGGGGATCTTGTAGGGAAACACCTGGAATTTGCAGAATGGATATCAATTGTAGATAAAAGAAAAAAAAGCAATAGCAAAGCTGGGCATCAGAGATTGGTACATTAGGAGTCCAGTCGTGATATCTTCATCAGCCAACAGTGGGAAGGGATGTAGGTTATATTGCAATGTAGAAGGCTGGGTTACAAAAAAGGTGTTTGAATGTGTCACTTTGGAAAATTCTCAGAGCTTAACAGATGACTGGGTCCTCAATTGTAGGTATATGAACAGGAGGGCTGTAACAAAAATGAGGGTTGCTACTGCAGAATCAGTAATAATCAGGGAGGTGCACTGGGGAGAACAGCCAATGCTAAAGTGGAATGAAAGTCCAGTGGTATAGGCAAGTGAAACCCTACATCTTATCCATTGCAGATCACAGTAACATGTTTAATGGTATGTCTTTTATTATTCCACATGAAGGCAGTGATCATAAACCTAATGAAGATTTTACAGGAGCCAGTTACACCCAAGAGATCAAATGAAACATTACAAGATAAAGCAGAATATGATCTGCATATATGGGTATTTCATTAGGGGAATTTCAATTTATAAGTGAGAGGCTGTGAAATCAGCTCCATCTATACTTTCATACGTTTAAAATTAATATGGTGTAATAAATAAAGACTTGTAAGAAAACTCCAAGAAGAGTTGGGGAATAACCTCGTATAATGTCCGTCGGACAAATGGAGAAATATGAGCAAAATTGATCAAAAGCAAGAGCATTTGACAAAAATGAGATCGGTACATGGAGTTTATATAGAAAAATGGTGGCAGGAAATGACATTCAAACAGACAGACGAAAGTGACATCATTATGGTGGAACCCATAGACATATATAGGTAGACACCGCATTCACTTTGTTGCCCAGTCGACACGATACGTCAGCGCGTCCTCCCTATTGCGACTGGTAAAAGTGCCATTTAAACTAATACAGGTAGACGTGGAAACCAGGTTTTCTGATGAAAAAACAATAACGTTTAAAACAGTATCGTTTACTTACAACAGATTTTGGTGAATCATTTACATGCAATTATTTATATCCATTTATACACTAATAATGGCAATTATTAAATAATAATAATAATTATTATTATTAAGTAATTCCTCCCTCCTCGGACTGCCTTCTTCCATCTCCGAAACATTTCTAGACGTTCTGTTCTTATGCAACCCAGTACTGGAGTATCGGTTAATGCCCTAGTCACCTCACGTATAGATTACTGTAATGCTATTCTATCTGGCATCCCACAAGAACGTATCCATCACTTATAACTTCTTTAAAATTCTGCTGCCAGGATAATAACCTGCTGTTCTAAATCCACTGAACATATTACACCGATTGTCTCTCAACTTCACTGGCTCCCTGTTAACTACAAAATACAATATACAATACTGCTCTGAACATTTAAAGCTGTCCGCAACCTCACTGATCTCCTACAGACTGGCACTCCTCTCGCTCACTCTGATCCTCATCTGCAGCTTTATTTCTGTACCGCACATCAGACTCAGTGCTATGGGAGCTCGAGCGTCTCTCATAGTGCTCATCAACTTGGGAATTCTCTTCCCTCTCATATACATCAGCTCGATTCACTAACACATTTTAAAACTGCCCTGAAAAATGATCTTTTCAAACTGGCATACCAATTGTGAATTTTGCACTTTTAGTGCCAGTTATCTTTGTTTGACTGCTAATTATTGCTTTTTGATTTATCATTCTCTTGTTTTAATTTTACTAATGTTGTTTAATTTTATTGTAAGATGACCTTGAGTGCTAAGATTATAAAACAGGATTATCTAATGGCCAAATATAACCAAAACAATTGTTCAGTCTTACCTATGAAATGTGATCCCCCGGGATCTGGTTTGGAGCGTACAGCAGTTTGCACAATCCCAAGCAGCACATTATTCATTACTTCACTCTACAGCAGTGCCACTGGTGGTCATGCGGCGTCTAGTAATTCTATGTCTATGGTGGAACTGGAAGTGGTGTCATCATTGGGTGCTGGACGTGACGTCATTGATGGTATTCGGAGATAGGATTGTTGAGTAGTAGCCATTTTGTGCAAACTGGAACTATTGTGGGTGAGTTATGATTTTTCTTCTTTAATTCTATTGAAGGAGAGAGAGAGGCATTAGTGCACGCAATCTACCGATTATCTCTTGTAGTATCACTCACCTTAGGGCTTTCCGGCTGCCTCCTAAACGCATGTGTGTGACAATGGGTTAAACAAAGATATCCCACAGTGAATTAAAAATGTTTCAAAGAGTTTTCTGCACCACTATCTTCTGACTCCACTGTTTTTTCAGACAGCTCAATGTGAATGTTGAGGACCAGAAACCATCACTTGATCTGTGTATGTGGTAGAGAAAGAGCAGCACTGTCTGACACTGGGGCGCTTTTCCAAAATTAACACTGGATTGTGCTGCTCTCTTGGCTGTCCTTTGTGGTCATTTTCAATATTTTCTACCTGTTATTCCTGCATCAGCTAAGCTTCTGTGGTTTCTTACTAGAGAATCAGAGAAACTTTTCTGGAAATCTCAAGTTATGTATGCAACAGAGTGGTGAGCAATTTTGCTTAATTTTGTGTCTCATTTTTTTCCTTACACTCTTTCATTGGTTTCGATTGTAAGTGTGGATTGTAAGTTTATGTACTTTGGATTGCAAGTTTATTATTTTATTATCATTAATTTTATTGTTTTAATCCATGCTCATGGAGTGACAAAGTCCTCTGAAATGTATGTGGACTGTAAAGCAGGAGACGGCCCTGAATAGAGAGACGCTGCACTGTTATGCAGTATGTTGGTCAGACATGCCACTAAGAAGTTCACTATACTGTGTACATGTGACAATAAATTTGAACTTGAACACACACTCAATCACACTGGGCCATTTTCAGGTCAATAATGTCATACAAAGCACACAGTGAGATGAGGATAAAGGTTTGTATTTATCTTTTTCCTGGCAGTGGCATGCTGATATGAACAGTGTGTTGAGTAGTAGAACCAAACACGTTTGCCAGTTATACATTTGAATGGGTTCTAAACAGCAATGTTGAAAATGAAAGGAAAAAAGATAACAAAAAAAAACCAAAAACAAAGAGAAACAAACAAACCAGGAGTCAGAAGTGGATGCAGTTCAAGAGAAAACTAATTGTGCAACTGCTGTGGCATTTCAGGAAAGAAACATGGCTGTATGTGACAAACTTCAAAATGACAGGCCGTGGAACTGCAGATGCAAAAGGAAGCAAAATGTGGGAATTTCACTTTTTGGTTTGCAAGTTTAAGATAATACAAGGACAACAAAGTTAAGGCAGTGTGTGCCACAAAAAGGGGTCAACTGGAGGGAGTTAAGCAACTGCTGGCAATTCCAACAGTTGAAAGCGAGCTGCACAAGGTGCCACTTGACTCTGATCTGCCATATGCAAGGAAGGCACATTTCGAGTGAAGTTGAGCTGAAAATTGCCCTGGCAATTATGGATATAGAAAGATGGAAGGAAATTGTAGAACAATTGGTATGCTAAGGAATCAGCATTTTGGTAAGCATAAATATAAATTAATCATTAGTGCTGTATTTGATATCATGTGAGGATATGCGTTCATAATGAACATAGGTCAGGAGTCCTAAAATTCAGTCCTGAAGAGCCATCACGGTCTCAGGGTTTTGTTCAGCCTAATTTGTTCATTATAAACCAACTACTCCACTGCTGGGACAGTTTTGCTGATGCAACCATCTTATGCCTCATTTTCAGGGTGTTTTGGGTTTGCATCCAAGGTAATGTGATGACAAAAACACAATGAAATGACTGAGAATCTGCAACTCAGAATGAATGACTGAGTCTTACGCTGAAATGAAATGTGAGAAATACCACATTGCATTAACGTCTCGGTGTCCATGTGCTGCTTTGTTAAAAGTGTCAGTAACTCTTTATCAAGGAGCCAAGGCATAAAGAGGTATGTGGGGATCTTAATCCAGCCTTGTTCATTTTAATTAAGACTCCAGACCCGTAATTACTTCTTTTCGCCTGAAACTGCTCCATTCACCACTTTTAATTGCTTTGTTCTCATAACCGAAGTTCTGCCGCAATTGACTAGACAAGAAGGGGGAATAATTGTAGCCGATACACAAATGGAAGGGTCAAACGATCATGCACCTAAGCCTTAAGATCAAAATCCTTTAATCTCAAAGCAAAAGAAACATTCTGAAGTATCCACAATCTTGGACATTGAGAGGTCTGGGATGCCAGCCTTGTTACTGTGGCGCTACTGATGTTAAGGGTTATATGCTCACCAGTAACAAGTCACCGCACCATAACATCGACAACACAAAATGGCAGCACCTGCAGGAAAAACAAAATAGCATGAAGGATATTTCAAAATAAAATAAAAATAAAACTATTAAAGCTTGAACAAACATATTCCTCATAAACAAAAGCACATGTGAATTCTTTATATTTCAAATGTTTAATTAAAAAATAATCAAAACCTAAAGAAAGAAATTTTAAAGAAGAATAAAAAACTAAATGAATTATAGCACAGAAACCTTCAGTTCACCATGTAACTTGACCCAATGTACACCTGTGTGTGTTCATCAGGAAGTATCTGATTAAATCAAGTATTTGGAAAGAAATAGGAGAGAAGAAGTGAAGGCCTGGATTGATCTAATCTGCATTGGTCCACAAATCTGCAGTATAAGAATGATCTACCATGGCAAGGATGAAGCCTGCAAGATTAAATTACAGGACAGGTTCTGTTCTGCTCTTGTCCATAAAATAATTTGAAGGTTCTCTCAGAAAAACCTAAATCGACTGTTTTGGATATGTCTGCTGTGACAGAATGAGAGCACCAGCAAACCATGGAGTTTAATTAACAACATGAATCAACTTCTAATTAAGAGTCTGGTTGGAGAGAAATAGGTTGAAGTGAAGTGAGCCAACAGATGACTACCTCACATCTGATTTTTGTTTGGCTGCCATTTAAGGAAAAAAGAAATTCAGGGGACATGGCAATTAAAATGAAGGTAACAGAAGTTAATCCATCCATCCATTATCCAACCCACTATATCCTAACTACAGGGTCACGGAGGTCTGCTGGAGCCAAAACAGGGCACAAGGCAGGAAACAAACCCCGGGCAGGGCGCCAGCCCACCGCAGCAGAAGTTAATTAACAGAAGAAATTGGTCACTGATGTAGAAAGTGGCAGGAAGGAAAACCAGCAGCTACTGCAGCCCTCCAGGATCGCAGATGGATACGCCTGCTCTAAATGTTTAGTACATTGTAAGTCAGCTCTTAGCAAACAGCGACCTGATCAAGGCATGTTAATACATAGTATTGAATAAGAACGGGACATTAGCAGAAGCAGGGTCGGGAGAAATCGATCAAAGATAATAACAAAAGGCCTTTTTATTATAAAGAAAAATATCAAATGAAAACCAATAAGTACTTTTCAGTTCTGGAGGGCTGGCATTCTTGATTGTTTGCAAGCGGGCTATTTCCAGTTGAATCAGCATATAAATGACCTTTACAACACAACTTCGCTCTTGTCTTTGACTCTTTTATCGGAGGATTCAACTTGAAAAAGGTTATCATTTAGCAGAAATGTAAACAGAGAAGAGTTTTCGGTAAGCACCATGTTAATGATTGGAAGACCTGTAATGATTTAGGTATGACAGTGGGTGATTAATCTTTCAGTTTATGCACTTGTATTTTCAGCCATTCAGTTCAATGGCCTGGCACATCCAGGACACTTCTAAAACTAATAGTGGGCGTATTGATTTTTAAAAAATTGTGTAATGGTTAACAAATTATTAAGCAAGGCAAACTTAGTATAAAAATGCAGCCCTCACACCACTGCCATTGTCAGTAAATGAAAAGACTCCTCTGAACTTGTGTGTTTGTCCCTATCTTATTGTGTGTACTTTTCTGTATTGATTTTGAAAGTAAGCATTCAGGAATTCTTTAGTGTAGCTGCACAGTGTTCTATAAAAAGTATATCTCTCAAACACGTTTTTCACATAGTGTGTTAAAAAGTAGAATTTATGTACACTGCTCCAAAAACATTAAGGAAACACAGATCTTGATGAATAAAATACTCAACTGGAAAATCTTTACTGAGTAATACTGCGTAACAAAATGATGTAACAACAATTAATGCGTAGAAACCAAAATGTGAGGGCTGGAATTAACATCACACTGAAAATCAAAAATTCAAATCACCGGCTGATCCAACTTGCAAGAATTTCATTACACCAACTCGTAATGTGACTCAGTAGTTGGTATGGCTCCCATGTGCCTGTATGCACTCTCCTCAACCTCTGGGCATGCTCCTGATGAGATGGTGGATAGTATCCTGGGGGATCTTCTCCCAGACCAGGATTAAGGCATCAGTGTGCTCCTGGAGAGTCTGTGGCCCTACTTGGTGGTGTTGAATGCACTGATACATAACGTCCCAATGGTTCTCAGTTGAATTCGGGTCTGGGGAACATGAGGTCCAGTCAATAACATCAATGCCTTCATCATCACTATGGCTGCATGAGGCTGGGAATTGTCCTGCACCAGGAGGAACTCAGGGCCCACTGCACCAGCGTAAGATCTGACATTGGCTCTGAGGATTTCATCCCAGTACCTAACAGCAGTTAGTGTACTGTTGCCTAGCATGTGGACATCTGTGCGACCTTCCAAGGATATGCCTCCCCAGACCATCATTGACCCACTGCCAATCTGGTCATGCTGGATGATGTTGCAGGCTGTATAACATTCACCATGGCATCTCCAGACACTTTCACATCTGTCACATGTGCTCAGTGTGTATCTGCTCTCATCTTTAAATAGAACCGAGCTCCAATGGTGGAGCTGCTAATTGTGGTATTCTCTGGTGAATTGCAATCAAGCTTCATGGTGACGGGCTGTGAGCACAGGTCCCACTAGAGGACATTGGGCCGTCGTGCCACTCTCATGGAGTCTGTTTGTGACAATTTGGTCAGAAACATGCACACCAGTATCCAACTGGAAGTCATTTTGAAGGGTTCTTGCAGCGCTACTCCTGCTCTTCCTCGCACAACGAAGAAGATACCAGTCCTGCTGCTGGGATGATGCCTTTCTACGGCCCTGTCCAGCTCTTCTCATCTAATGGCCCATCTCGTGGTATCTCCTCCATGCTGTTGAGACTGTGCTGGGTGACACAGCAAACCTACTTGTGATGACATCTATGAATGTGCCATCCTGTAAGAGATGGACTACTTGTGCAACATGACTTGGCTGCAGTTACCACCTCATGCTACCAGTAATGACAACGACACCAGCAAAATGTTAAACTAGAGAAAGATCAGTCATGAAGGATAAGGAGAGATCAATTGTCAATTGCCACCACCTGCAACACCAGTGCACCTGTTGTCACTTTCATTTGCAGCAGACTCACAATCTATCTGGATAGATTGATATCCCTGAGGCTTAACTGACTTGGTGTGAGCCTGTGATGATCAAGTGTTCCCTTAGTATTATGTATGAGTTGACTGATTTATTCACTCACTCACTTAACTCATCAACAAAAACATTATTTCCCATTTGCTTAAACTGCTGAAATTTGGCTGGATTTTACAACTAGGGCATTAGGTATCCAGTAGGAAAAGCAATTTTGATATATCAATATTTAGGGGTTAAAAAAAAAGGAAAACAGAAAAACAAATTAGTCCAAAATCTCAAAAAAGATTGAAATTTGGTGACGTTATGGGAAAAATAAAATTATGTTATATTTGTCAATAATAATGCTGGAGCGACTGGTCTATTTTAAGGCATGCTGTCTTTTTTTCCACTCACCACAGGCAAGTGGGGATGCCAGTTGAATGCCACCTGCACAACAGCATAACTTGCCAATAACATAGACAGACATAAGAGGAGGTGTTGTGAAAAGGGAAAAGAGACAGAATGATATGTGGTGTGACCTCATTAAAGGTGAAGTAAGATGTGATTACACAATCAAGGTGCACTACACACGTCTTTGAGGATTTGTGGGAAATCCATCCATCCATCCATTGTCCAACCCGCTATATCCTAACTACAGGGTCATGGGGGTCAACACAGGGTGCAAGGCAGGAAACAAACCCTGGGCAGGGCGCGCACACACACACACACGGGACAATTTAGAATAGCCAATGCACCTAACCTGCATGTCTTTGGACTGTGAGAGGAAACTGGAGCACCTGGAGGAAACCCACGCAGACAACATGCAAACTCCACGCAAGGAGGACCCGGGAAGTGAACCTGGGTCCCCTAACGGCGAGGCAGCAGGGCTACCCACTGCGCCACCATGCTGCCTTGTGGGAAATCAATGACTTTATTCATAGTTACTCGTCAGTTTGTCAGAATCTTGGTATGGATTTGCTCAGAGTTGCTAGTATTAGACATGAATGGATATGCTGCTCCTTCTTCATGCTTAGCATCTGTCTGAACATTTTTGAACTTCTCAATCGATTTGGTAAATCATAGACTCCACATTGTACAGATAGCCTTCTATGAATTTTGCCCCCTGGAGCACCTTCGAGTGATAAAAAGCATATCACTGCACGTTGCTCTTCCTTGATGCAAACGGAGAATGGAGTAGCCATGTTTACTTCTAGAAAACAACAGAAACTGACTGATCAAGGATTATCACTGTGATCAAAGACACACCATGTTTGCACATGTGCATGGGAAAAGCTGTACAGCCAACCCAAAAAAAAATTATTTAATAAGTGCTGATAAGTATTCACTTACCCCATTGTATTGAATTACTTTGAAGGAGAAGCGATGGATTGAGGGCCTGGCTGAAATGGAAAGGGTTGATTGATGTTTGGAGGGATTGCAGTAACCGAGCTGGCTGCAGTAAAGTTGCTGGGGTCTTTGTCCAACATTCTATAGAAGTTGAAAGTGCAGTGGCAGCACTGGGTGTTTGATGCTGATACAGGGCACTTTTCTGTGAAGGAAAACCCTTTCTGTTGCATTGACTTTTTTAACTCTGTGATGGTGATTCTCATTACTGCTATTTATATATATTACTTTTTACATAAATATATTACTTTTTTGTGATTTCTACCCTTGACCCTGTACGGTCTCATCCTCAGTATGGTCTGGAATGAATTCCCTAAATGCCAAGGCATAATTCACACCCTGGAGATTAAGTAGCTTAGATTCCCACCAAAAACATAATCCAAAGTCTACAGGACATATTGTAACCAGGACATTTTTCACAACTAAAAAATGTTACTACATGGAGCAAGTTACCATAATTTGCCCCAATATGCATTTATGTGAAAAGAAACTCAAAACTCTGTAAAGGTGACAAGTCAAGATTAACATAATCAGCGAAGATAAAAATCCAAAACTCTTATCTGCTTATACAAGTTTAGCAAAGGTTTGGTGCTTTTCAAGTCAAAGATATTTCTTCACATTCACAGTATATTTTAATTTGTCACATTGAAATAAACATTCTAACGTGAAGCATATTTTATACATTTGAAAAAATTAACTAGCTTTCTCTTGAGTTTTATAATGGAACTAATAGGCACAGGGGTCCTATTGTAAAAAAAAAGCATTACAATTTATTGAATTTGCCCAAAACATTATTGAGTATGGATCCATGTGTTGAAATTGTACACAAAACAAAAAATTGTTGCAAAACAGCATATCTAACAGTATACCATTTTCAAAGGCTTCACTTTGGTGCTCATCCTCTTCCTTCAGGGCCAGGGACGAGGATTCTTCACCAGGCGCTATTACTGATATTATTAAATGTTGATGTAAATTTCTGTCTCTGTTCTGTATACAACTGGGTAATAATTACTGAAAATATGACACAGTCACATTGTTTCACTATATGGAAGGTCATTTCATTATTTCGCAAAGATATTGCCTGTTGCTGGTTTTATCATAATGCAGTTGGTTACTTCTGTGGCATAGCGAGAGAAATATTGAGTACACCCGTTGGAGAGAGATTTGGCTTTGGTTAACTAATTATCAGTTTTGCCTTTGGCAATGCCAGAAATTAATTAAATAATTTGGTAAGGCACCTACTTTATTTACTGTACCTTTCTATGTTGCAGGAAGCAGTCTCTGGCCATTAGACCTTTATCCAAGTAACTGAAGCACACTGGTTTTATGAAACAATATATTGATGTACACAAGGATTAAAGAAATATGATAACTGCATAGGACACAGACAGACTAGACAGACAAAGGTATAATACAGAAGAAGGTGGTTGGTTACTTGAAATTTAGAGTTCTACTTTATCTTGTCACAAATAAATAGTTTTATGATACAAAGTCTTTAAAGATGATGTCTGATGTTGTGTGGAGTTATTGTTTGTTACTCTGGGTTCAGGTGGAGGGTTCATCTTGCCTTGGAGTGCACTCATTGCTGCGTGATCCTTTGTCTGTGGTGTGCAGTGCTTTCCTCAGTTAGACCCTTTGCTGTGTTGTCTGCAACTTCACAGGGAAAGAGATTACTCTTTCTGGCACCGGAGTTTAGATACTCAAGTTCCTTTCTTGAAGAAATACCTGCTTCTGAATCTTCTGACTGGGTTCACTGCTTGGCTTAGCAGACTGGATCTCAGCTTTCAGTTCACAAGGGAGGGAGCGGCTCATTAGCTTTTTAGTTTCAGAAAGAAGTTTGTGAGGGTGGTTATTAGAGAGTGTGAGAGCAAGAACACTCCCAGCTACTCTTTCCTACTCTTAAAAGTCCCTACCATTCTCAACAAACTGATACAACAAACTGGTGACTACTTGTATGGGTGGGTTGTTTTGTCTGTGAGAATTAGCAACAAATAAGAGCTCAACCAGACATGCAAGTGCCCGAAAACAATGAAGAACAATGAAGGACTCAAAGAAAGAAGGTAAACAATTGGTTTTATTAGAGACAAAACAGAAATTTGCAAGTTTTGTAATGAATGAATGTATAAATAGGACTGGGGATTGACAGCAAATGAAAGCAACAGCAGACAGGGATGTTATCACAAGTCAAATGTTATGATATGTTTTTGTTATAAACTGTGTACAGCTTTGTTTTTCACTTTTTCTTAAACTTTTAGGTTCATATAAGGGTTTTTGAAGGAGGCTGAATTTTACTGTAATAATATTTTTTTAATCAATCTAAATTTAAAGATATTAAATATTTTAACATCTATATATTATGTAATTTTATTTTTCCCTGACATTTTGGGCTCGGTTATGTAGGGTTGCTATTCAGGACAACAGGATGTTGTGACCTGTGATGTCATAGGTTAACGGATATATGGGTTACCTCAATAAGTTCCTGGTTATTCAAGTTTGGAGGTAAAAATCTTGATAGTTACAAGTGCATCTTTGGTTGATTTTCTGGTTAAGACAATGTGCTTTGGTTCTTTTGACTTACGTTTAGGCTTGACAACAAATTTTGCTGATTTTGATTTTTGGTTAGTGAAGTTGACAAGCCTTCTTCTCCTGATCCTTGTTCATAAAAATCTACTTCAATTGTTTCTTTGACAGAGTAACAAAAACCAAATTCAAAGACCCAAATATTACCAAATGTCAATCATCAAAAGATAAAAGGTCCTGCAAAAACTGAAGTCATATTTTAAAACAAATTTTATTAAAGAGTTATCCTTTTCCTAACAAGAGCTACACTTGAATGTTGTTTTTCTTTAATTTGTCTGAAAGCTTAGGTATTGAATGTTGTCATGACATAGAGTTTCCTCCAAGGCCAAATAGATGTGAGGCCTCCCAAAGGTCCAGCAGAGCCTCAGTTTAACCCGGCTAGGTCCCAAAAACCTCTGGCTTCAATTGGAGTAGGCCCAAAAGGGGAAGCGGGCAAAACAACTATAAATTCCAAATATATAAAAATACATTTCAAATATAGCAAAAGCCACGCAAGAGGAGGAATGACTGTGAACCCTTAACTTGCATTAAAGGGCAAACAAAAAATCTTTATAAATGAATGATTCATTAACTAAAAACTAGAAAATACAAGGAAAAGATCAAAAGACACAATAAAGAGGAACAAAGGATTTACCTAAATGATCATCTACAGCAACCAAGTCTTACAAGATACCAAAAAATTAGTATTCTTAAAACAAAGCAAGATATAATTCAAAATCAAGAAAAATCCAACACAGAAAATGCAAAACTCAATGAAACTCCTACATATGAATGATCCCAGCTCCTGAGCCTTCTCAGCCAGTATGAATAGCCTGTGAGAGGGCTTAGGAGTAAAGATGTCAGAGTGGCCCTTGCTCCTAGGGCTCCACACACAAAGAAGAAACATTATTACATTTAATGTGACTGTATACAATGACAAAATCACATACAAGTTCAATAAAAATAACATTGATATAAAAATTAACAAAGACCACAATAAAACATAAAATGTGCATATCTTAAATAGATAGGTTATGATGGCAACATTGATGTGAAATTGTTTCCATCAACAGAACACACAAAAGAGCAACAGTCAAAAGGTGGTAAATGAAAATGTAGCAGTGCTACTCTCAGTAAGAACTGCATCTCCCAGCAGTCCATGCAGGGGCTGTTGGGGTCAAATGAGGTTAAAAGGAGGGCAGGTGGCCAAAAGAAGAAAAAAGTTGTTTTTGTTGTTGTACGTTGTGTGTTGCATTTATCTGTCGGACTGCCTGATGTTAATTCAGCCATATTTAATCATTGTTCCCGGATTGTATTCGTTTGTTGGGGTCTGGATCGTCTGTCTACCTGTGTACTGAGGACTGTGTTTGAATTCATTGGCTTTTCCGCAAGAAAAGGAGCGCTCCTGAACCATCCATCCATCTTCATTCTTTCATCATCTACTGGCAGGACTGTGTTTTCCCTTCCCTTTCAACAGATCTCTGGACTTAATCTCGTCACCTCTCATTTCATCCGGTTTGGTTTTTCCATGGACTTTGCTGTGTGGTGTTTGCGTTTATATGTTAAATGTAATATCGCCGAAGGGGTCCGGATGGTATTATTGTTTTCATTTAGTTAATTTCATTATATTCTTAATAGTTTAATGTTCTCAGTGTGCTTTATTTGGTCTCTGTTGTGAGTGTGTGTGGGTCGATCCAAGGTTGGGGGTGTCCTTGGGATCTCCTGGACTAAAATAAATAAATCGCCGTCACATTGACAGTGTGAATCTTAGCGGCCCCTGACCGCTACAAAAATGTGTTGTGACTAACTTATGATTACACACAATTGTTATGAAATACACAGTATGAAACTATAAAATCGAGATACAAACAAAAGTTCATTTCATGTTTGTCATGTTATGTCAAAACCAGGACATCAAAGACACAAGTCTTGAAGCCAAAATGAAAGATACAACTTGTGGTCCAAAATACTGGGCAAAAAATTCAGATCCAGGAAAAAAATGCTAACATTTTTTAGAAAGAACAATTTAAAAAAAGGGTTCTGTATCCACAACTGAGATAAGGAAGTAAATTTCTAGATAACCTTCTATCCTGCTGCCATGCTACCTGAAGGTCACGACCTCAGAGGACACGCCTCTATCAGTGCATGAAGAGGCCCTAATGACCGGAGCAAAACAAGGCATCGACCATCTGAAATGCAAAATGGTGGATGAAAGAGTCCAAACAAATTGATAGAATTTCCAAAAATAAATATTATCAGGAGACTCAAAAACCCAAAAACAAAATTTTGATTAGAGAAGTCCATGCAGAAAATTGCATGAAAAAATAAAATCAGAAACCAAAACCCTAGTACGTCACTCTTTGAAGACGGCACAGATGTTTGTTTGATATTTTGTGTTTGTCATGCCATGGTGGGATGGGAAAAGAAAAAAGGCAGGTGGTGACCCTCTTGCTTGTCCTCCATGTTGTCTGTTTACTTGTGCAGTCTACTTGTCTACTTATTCTGGTGTATTCTATGTTGGTTGACTGCCAAAACAAGGTGACCTTACAATGCAGTGAGAGATTTAAAACCGTGATAAGAAAGTTGTAAGAGAATCATTTAATCTTTGATTACTATAGTAATCTGACACCCTCAGAGCCAACAAGATTCATCAACTTCAGTCATTAAATTCTATGTGCTCTCTAACTGGAAGTTGTGTGGAGTCCAGTAGTGCGACACCAGCCTTAGTCATACAACTATAATGAATGCATTATCGTTTTCAATTAACATGAGAGCATTATAAAACAGTGGGCCCCACTTCCACAGGTGCTTTGAAAGGTGACGTGAGTGCTGGCAATGTCTGTAAACTCCCACTGAAATGACTCTCATCGTATTCTTGGTTGTTCATCAGGGTGGTAGATTTATTGCCAACATTGGAAATTCTTAGAAAGGATAAGTTTGCCCTTTTGGATGAGGAATTATTTTTATTTTTTCTGATCAGGTATCCTGTTTTTTTCTCACATCTTTAAGACATGCATGTGAGATTAAATAACAACTCTAAATTTGAATGTCAGTGTGTGTGCCCTGCAAATGGACTGGGATTGCACGCGGGGTGGGTATTCTGAACTAAATTGCATTGTTTGGAAGGCGGATGGATGGCTGGATGTTGTTCAGTATTATGAAACTAAATATATTCAACACTGTGGGCATGAAATAATAAAATAACTTATGGCCATTGCAGCCATGTGCTCTTATGAAGGCCCTTATTCTCACGACTTGGTATACATCTCTAAGCTGTGGTATTGGCCACCCCAATCAGATATTGTATTGGGCTAACTGCTGAAACAGAATAAAGATCTTAAGATGAAAAGCAGCGTCACTTTGTCTTCAAAAGGAGTCCTTGGTGTTATCATTATTATAGTTATTATAGTTATAGGTTAATAATTATCCTGACACAGATTTAATACTGACACCCAACATTTTTCATAGCATTTAGAATGCAGAGTGGAATATAATCATTCAAAGAGTGAAAGGAGTCAACGGTTGCAAGATAACATTAAAACATGCATGTAAAGTTAAAAAATTATTGGAGAATAATACCCTGTCCAGGAGCAGTTCCTGTCTTATGTCCACTGCTGTCTTATTACGGGTGATCCTGCACTGAAAACAGAGTAAGGAAGATGAATTGCTGCTTAGACATTTATAACAATGAACTGATTATTCAGAACGGATTGTGCAAATTTCTAAATAGCTTTTAATGCAGCCACAAAATATGACCGGAAGTTTCAAACTATATTTCTTTGGATTGATTTATG
Source organism: Polypterus senegalus (assembly GCF_016835505.1). Classification (NCBI taxonomy): domain Eukaryota; kingdom Metazoa; phylum Chordata; class Cladistia; order Polypteriformes; family Polypteridae; genus Polypterus; species Polypterus senegalus. Next base: position 243,740,841 of record NC_053154.1, read on the forward strand.
CCAGGTTAGTACAGTATACTGTATGCCACTTTTTTATCATCACTATGGGATCCACAGTGAACTGGATTCCAGTGTCAAGAGTAAAACAAGAGCACAACAAAGGAAAGAAAGATTTCACGTGGATGATTTACGAGTACCGACATATCCCCTGGTTGTATAGGGTGGCCCAGATCTAATTATGCAATTTTCATTACGCTATAACTTATTAAGTTCATTACATAGAGAATTCACAAAAAATTCTTTTTGTTACCAATAGATGACAACACCTGCCCTGCATTCCAAAATGGCAGGGAGACAGTTGTCAGTCGAACAGCGGGTGCGATGTGTTCGCCTTTTCATAATTGCATAATATTAGACCTGGACCACCCTGTAGTGTTTCAGGGCAGACAAAGCTGATGTCCAGTGCCTGCTGTGTGCTATAAGGGTGGGATGTGTCCTGAACACAGAGAGAGAGCCCCTCAGCACTGGCCGGTAATGTTCATTTCAAAGGGTTTTTTGTTTGTTTGGTTGCAGTTTTATAATTCCTAATGTTTGGTAGGAGTGCCCTGATAGTGAATACGTTGGGTCTTTCTGTCAGTAAATGTAACAGGCGGCACACACTGAATGTCATCTTGGCTTCCTCTCTGGGCTAAAATTGTGTCAGGTATTGCCAGGAGGTGCCACTACCAGATGAACATTGGCTTTTGAAGAAGGAACATCTTGGTTGTGAACCAGACTTGGAGCCCAGTGACAGAAAAGGTGCTCAAGACTGAGTACATACAGTTGTGAGTTAGTGGACATTTTGGGTCCGAACAAGCCATATAACATTTTTCAGGTTTTTATGAATAATATGATTTTTTTTACCTCTTGTGTATGAAATGGCTCGTAAGTAGAATCCAAGTACAATTTGATTACGTTATGGAAGCATAAAAACATACAATACGTGCACACCACAAGCAAGTGACTGATATCAAATTTGATCCTACTTCTTAGATTCCCAGGGTCATGGCTGGTAATGGCTGAAAGCCATTCAATTAGCCATCGATGGGCAGACATATTTATATTTCAAAAATCTAAAAAAATGTAATACTGTATTTGGTTAACAAAAATATTTTATATAATGAAAAGAAGAATATGTCAGTGCAGGAGGGAAATCTGACAGTGAAGTTGTGCTCGTCTCCAATATTGAGTGGCGACTTCAGTGTGTCAGACGCAGGCCTTGCCCTCTCCTGTATTTGTATATCTTGCTTTTCTTCACTATCACATTGGTTACTGATTAATTCACACCATGCAGTGGATGAAAGTTTCATTTACACAGAACTGTTTACGATAACATGTGCTCTTAATTCAACCCAAAGTCACAAGACATAATGTTTTTTTATAGGATTATCTAAATTGGGAGCTGAAGTAGAAAATCCCTCAATTATTTTAAGTGGTAGGTGAATACTTTTTAAAATATCATATCTCATTTTGGATTGGGCCTAATTGAAAAGCAAATAGACCAACTGAATGCACAATAAAGGATAAGCTTATTTTCTCTTGGCTGCCTATGGAATCTGCATCATTGCAGAATGTCCTTTCTTTCAAAATTACACTGGACTAATTGAATTAATGATTTAGAAATGATGCCCTAAAACATCGGCCTCGGTTCACGTAGGAAGTGGTGTCCATGACAACTGTTGATCAAATATTGACATGATTGCATGGAAAAAGACAGCGTGTGATCAATGCCCTAATGGTTGGAGGCTGTTGATTGTTTAATTGATGGTGAAGGTTTTTGCTCCACTAGTTAGATTTCATTTCATTTCACTGAAAACCTGAACCCAAATGGGCTCTTAGTAACTGCATTGCATCCATTGTATTTTATGTCTCCATCAGAAGTGCTGAAGAGTAATCAGCATCTGTTCTCTCTAAAATGATTGCACTTTTTGTGCCAAATGAAAACCAAACACCCCTAAATGATGTTAATTGGTTAGTTATACAAAGACTAAAAGGACCTCCAGAGAAATCAGATATAGTATTACCGTTATACTGACCATTTCAGCTTCCACATGCAATGCATTTTGGTGATGAAGGATTTTTAAAACACAAAATGCAGAAGCGAATTTAGTATTGTTCAAAGAGATAACCTGGGCTGCTCACAAAAGTGAATACAAAATAAAGAGGCCCATTGGGGGCAGGCAGATTAAGAAGTGTCACAGTCCATACTGCTTATCTCATAACCTGGGCCTGCACTCCGGAAGTGGGCACTCACTGTATATTACAGTGAAAAAGACGCCGATTTTAACAAAACCACATGCAGATTACATACAAAATACAATGGAGGTGTGTTTGCCTGATAGAAGAAGTGTTATTTCCATGTTTTACTCTTTAACTCTGTGATGTTAACTCCCATGACTGAAGAGCATCCTCATTAACTGATTTTGAGTTTGTATCTCTTCTGTATAGTTTTACTGCAGATGGGAAGTATGCAAACATTAAATATAGACTCTATAGGTTAATATAAAGTGAAACTTTCACAGGAAGCAGTTCATGATAACACTATTTACACTATTCGGTTAAGTCTGCTCTTAACTGCTGAGGCCTTAGTGACCGTTCTCCCAGTATCCCCATGGATTTGTTACATGGATGTGTGTGTTGGACTAGTTTGTGCCACTAAATTGGAACAATTACAAATAATGTAATAGTTATGATCAGAACAGGCCATTCAGCCCAAAAATAGCTTGTTGAACTGGTTTCAATATTTACTTCTACATTTATTCTCTTAGCAGATGCTTTTATCCAAAGCAACTTACAAAAGAGGTCACCACAACAGAGTAAACATCAGTCTGGGGTAACTGTTTGAAAGCAAGTGTTACAGGACAAGGTTACTGTAGTAGTAGGGTGTTGTTCCTTGTTAGCCATTATTGACGCAATAAGAAGTCAAGCAAAATGACACCTTTTATTGGCTAACTGAACAGTTTACAATATGCAAGCTATCGAGGCAACTCAGGCCTCTTCTTCAGGAAAGTTGTAGTGTAGTAAGTAAGAGGCATGAGCTGTCTTGAAAACTTGCAAATTGTAATCTATTCATTTAACAAAATGAGGTGTAATTTTATTTGACTTCTCATTGCAGGTTAAAAAATTGACCATCATAAGTGAAGAGCTCAGAATAAAACACAAGCGAGTCACACTTCTAGCATCACAAAATCTCATAGTCAAAGTTGAGCTTTGAAAAGCCAAAATAATGCTGTCAGGTATTTATGGCTCTCTGTGTGAAGAGAAACTTCCTGATATGTGTGGTGTGCTAAATGTCTCCTTAACCAGTTTCTGTGTTCTGTAGGACACATTGGTGTTATCCTTGATACAGGTCCTTGACTTAAAAAACAAGGCCAGACACTATTAATATAAACTAGAAATTTGCAGTTTCCATGAAAGGGCCACTCTTCTGAATGCAGCCTCTGTGCCTTATCTGATAGGACGATTGATCCCCAAGCAAGTAACATTGCAGAGACATCTCTTAGAAGTACCTTTTGGACATTCTAATTCAAACAAAGCTATAATTCAACAAGTAGTAACCATACTGGGCAAAACCTTTCTACAATGGTCAACCAAAAAGAATTGGATTATGTGTACTTAAGAAACCAAAAGCAAAATATCTGCTCCCTCCTTTAAAATCACCAGTGTCACCTCAGTTGCTTCCTCTGTTGGCTCATTGCTCTTGACCTGATCTCAACTTCTGCTCAACAGCAAAGACTCAGTGCTCATAGGGTGTGGCCTTAACAAAGACAACCCCTTCTAATCCAAAGAGTACCAGTGCTGGACTGGAAAAATTAAACACCGTCAGTAAAAGGAGTCCAAACCTTGCTAAGATGGCAACTGCCTGACCAGAGGAAGACCATAAGTTAGGCTACACATTCATCTTGCTAAAAACGATTGCTGACTGATCACCAGCTGACACAGCAGACATCAATTTTCTAGAACCTCAAAGGGAAACTGCAGTACTGCCTGCAACCAGAAGGTGAGACTATTGTGAAGAAAAAAAGCTTCTGAATAAAGAAAGAAAGGTGCTGAAGATTCTTCCACGTATCTGGAGAAAGCCAACCAGGAAAGAAACAGAGCATTGCTTACTTCAACCCATAAATACCCATGCTTTAATTCCGAGAACCATTAATCGTAAGTTAGTAGTAGAGTTAACACCCAGATAATATTTTATAGTATTGGTGTCACGATAACTGAAAGGTAATATTCTTGTGAAGGATACGTTCTACCTATTATTAAGTTTCTACCTAAATCTACTAAGAAAGTGCAAAGCAGCATTTCACACACACAGAAACTCTGTGTTGGTGGAGCTAGGTCAGTGTCAAATAGCCGTGAGTAAGTCAATGTCATGGTGCAGCAATAGACTTAATATCTACTTAAAGAACTCATCCACCTTAACCACATGAATTGAACGATCAGAATTCATAAGTTATGTACCTTTTTCTATAAGAGAAAAAAGGTTTAACTAAGCTGATGTAATTTTGTGTTCTGAGTTGTTTGTTATTGTCCTTTGTCTATATATATATATATATATATATATATATATATATAGTGGTTCCAGAAAGTATTCACGGCACATCACTTTTTCCACATTTTGTTATGTTACAGCCTTATTCCAAAATGGATCAAATTCATTTTTTTCCTCAGAATTCTACACACAACACCCCATAATGACGTTAAAAAAGTTTACTTGAGATTTTGCAAATTTATTAAAAATAAAAAAAAATGAGAAAGCACATGTACATAAGTATTCACAGCCTTTGCCATGAAGCTCAAAATTGAGCTTAGGTACATCCTGTTTCCCCTAATCATTTTGAGATGTTTCTGCAGCTTAATTGGAGTCCACTTGTGGTAAATTCAGTTGATTAGACATGATTTGGAAAGGCACACACCAGTCTATATAAGGTCCCACAGTTGACAGTTCATGTCAGAGCACAAACCAAGCATGAAGGAATCAAAACATCAAAGGAATTGTCTGTAGACCACCGAGACAGGATTGTCTCGAGGCACAAATCTGGGGAAGGTTACAGAAAAATGTCTGCTGCTTTGAAGGTCCCAATGAGCACAGTGGCCTCCATCATCCGTAAGTGGAAGAAGTTCGAAACCACCAAGACTCTTCCTAGAGCTGGCCAGCCATCTAAACTGAGCGATCGGGGAGAAGGGCCTTAGTCAGGGAGGTGACCAAGAACCCGATGGTCACTCTGTCAGAGCTCCAGAGGTCCTCTGTGGAGAGAGGAGAACCTTCCAGAAGGACAACCATCTCTGCAGCAACCCACCAATCAGGCCTGTATGGTAGAGTGGCCAGACGAAAGCCACTCTTTAGTAAAAGGCACATGGCAGCCCACCTGGAGTTTGCCAAAAGGCACCTGAAGGACTCTCAGACCATGAGAAACAAAATTCTCTGGTCTCATGAGACAAAGATTGAACTCTTTGGTGTGAATGCCAGGCGTCACATTTAGAGGAAACCAGGCACCACTCATCACCAGGCCAATACCATACCTACAGTGAAGCATGGTGGTAGCAGCATCATGCTGTGGAGATGTTTTTCAGCGGCAGGAACTGGGAGACTAGTCAGGATAAAGGGATAAAAATGACTGCAGCAATGTATGGAGAAATCCTGGATGAAAACCTGCTCCAGAGTGCTCTTGACCTCAGACTGGGGCGACGGTTCATCTTTTAGCAGGACAACGACCTTAAGCACACAGCCAAGATATCAAAGGAGTGGCTTCAGGACAACTCTGTGAATGTCCTTGAGTGGCCCAGCCAGAGCCCAGACTTGAATCTGATTGAACATCTCTAGAGAGATCTTAAAATGGCTGTGCACCATCCAACCTGATGGAGCTTGAGAGGTGCTGCAAAAAGGAATGGGCGAAACTGGCCAAGAATAGGTGTGCCAAGCTTGTAGCATCATATTCAAAAAGACTTGAGGCTGTAATTGGTGCCAAAGGTGCATCGACAAAGTATTGAGCAAAGGCCGTGAATATGTGATTTCTCAGTTTTTTTATTTTTAATAAATTTGCAAAAACCTCAAGTAAACTTTTTTTCACATTGTCATTATGGGGTGTTGTGTGTAGAATTCTGAGGAAAAAATGAATTTAATCCATTTTGGAATAAGGCTGTAACATAACAAAATATGAAAAAAGTGATGCGCTGTGAATGCTTTCCGGATGCACTGTATATATATATATATATATATATATATATATACTGTATATATATATAGTGGAACGGGACCCGGACACAAACAGACGGACAACGGTTTCGCACCCAACACACTCATTTGATTTACAGTAATATTTACAGTTTTGTCAGTGCACAACCCAGTGCCTCCAGCACCAATCCCCCAAAGTCCAGGCCTCACAGTCACCAATGCCTTCCTTCTGGCTGCCTCCACTCCTTTCTCCAGCTCCATCCTCTTCCACCCGACTCTTGCTACTGAATGAAGGGAGGCGGCCCCTTAAATACCAGCCCGGATGGGCTCCAGCTGCTTCCTGGCAATCCCCCGCAAGCACACCCCCGTGTGGCGGAAGTGCCGGCTGCGTACCCGGAAGCCCTCTGGGTATCCCCAGTCTTCTTCCCCCCAGCACTTCCTGGTATGGCGGAAGTGCTGAGGTCCAGGGTTCTTCAGGCACTGGGGCGCCGCCCCCTCATGGTCTGGAGGAGGCACAAGCCCTTCTCCGGTCCTCCTGGCCGTCCCGGCTGGGCTCCATCCCCAGCCACATGCCACTATATATATAGTATGGTATATATATATATATATATATATATATGTAGTATAGTATATATATATACTGTATATATCCACGTATATATATTATCTATGTATTGTCACAGATGGGAGTTTGGGAGTTAAATTCTGCTCTCTTTTCCTTTCTGATGACCACCAATATAAAGGCATATAATATAATTTCTGGGTTAGGGTTCCCTGAGCCCACCTCTTCTGCCTTGCAAGCTTCTTTACTGGCTCCTCCACCATGTTAAAATTCAGTCTCATTGTAGGCTCGTGTCTGTGAAGACATTTCTAAATATACACGTCAACACTGTGTTTGTTATTTTGCTTCAGTTATACAGGATTTGCCCAAAGGTGCCGCAATTAATTATCTTTGTTTGTATTTTCATTTACAATATATACTGCATATACCTGCATATATCCATGTTATATTATAATTTTGTATTATTTTGTTTATTGCAGCAAGCATGTTTGGGTTATTTTTTAAAATAATTTATCGCAACATCTGGATCACAGCAGAGGAAATGAAAGTGTTTAATGTCAGCTTTCGACAATTTATGAATCTCGTTCATAAATTTTACAGACCTCTTTACATATCTGGAGTAAAGGGAAACAAAGATCCCTTCTCAGTCTACATTCATTTGGCATTCCTTTGTGGGTGTCTTGTTAATTATTATAATTGATTACTGACGTTGCCAAAGGCAAAAATGATAATTACTTGAGTGGTGAATATGTCTCCATGTTCTTGTTGAAGCACTCATTTTAAAGTAAGCAGCTGAAATCTACCATTTTAATTCTCTTCTGAAAATTTTGAAACTGGATCCCCTTAAGTGAATGTGGGCATGTATTAGTGTGTTCCGTTGTCACACAAGTCCTCTGACCATTAGATGTTTTATTTTAAGGACATTTAATGTATTTAATAAACCGTATATACTCATGTATAAGTTGGGCCTTAAAACCCGAAAAATCGATCATAAAATCAGACCCGGTCAAAAGTACGACACTTAATTTTTTTTTGTAGATCTTCTTGCTTCCTCCAATCTCAAATCAGTTTCTTGGACACATTGAATTTTGTTGCAGCAGAGCAGTTACCAATTTCTTTCGCTACTGCAATGACTTTTAACTTAAAACCAGCTTCATATTTTCTTCTGATCGAACACTCCATCGTAGATAAGGGATGCTCTTACGATAAAGGTGTATGAGGGTGTGAGATACAAAAAACACACAACAGTGCAAACATCACTTCAGAATAGTTTGGGTATTACCATTTGGTCATGTAGGCACAATACATAGAAAAAAAAGGCAGTGTGCTCCATGGTTACTCTCTCAGGTGTATTCTCTTGGACCAATAACGTGAGCTTTCTGCATTAGACTTATATGACAGACATTATAAAATACCGGAAATTATATGGTAAAATCAAGCCCCGACTTATCTGCAGGAGAACTTAAACGCAAGTATATATGGTATTATTATTGTATTTTATTAATTTTTATTGTTGTTTGATGTCATCGTAATGTCATTTTTAACCATTTTGTGTTGTATTGTTGTAACTGACATTTAATGCATGGTTACTCTGCATATGACAGGACATTGAGGTGATACGTCACACCATCATGTTCATGTTATTTGACATGCAACATGGAGTACACAACATTCAAAGTTTTTGATCATTTAAAACAATTGACTATTGTGTGTCCCTGTATAGTAGATAGGGTAAAAATTGGATGTAGAAGCCTCTTAATTAGTTAAATGTAGACCACCTGTCTGGAGTCAGGACGTTTCAGTTGAATGTAGTGTAAATGTGCCTTATTTGGAAGGTCCAAACTGTGGTGATTCAGTATTGTGTGGTATAGCGGGTCCACAGCACTCTCAGTAAGGGCCAGTTTTTAAATAGATAATCACCGCACTCGCGGCGGTTTCATGAGGCGGTGTAGTGGTTGTAGCAAGCCGTGGGGCGATCTGCGGTGTGAGCGTTTCTCACCGTGTGCACAGGTGAGGAACTGCCCACATCTGTGAATGTTCCCGTGGCTAATGTGCTGCAGCTGCTATGGCCTCTCGCTATATAAAAAGAAGCGCGAGTCAGATAGAGAAGGAAAAAAGAACAAGAGAGAAAAAAAGTGAACGAACAGGAAAGAAAGAGAGAAGGAAACGGAGGTTGCAGCAGGAAGCAGTGAGGAGGAGAGCGCAAGTCGGTGAAGCAGGAAGCGGGCAAGTGCTTGCAGGCAGCTGAAGGCAGCCTGGGTGTTTGGCCAACACCTGGGAGAAATAGTGGTTCTGGTCGCTCCCGCAGAGTTTGTTTTGCAGGGCGGTAGTGACCGGAAGGCGCAGGACTCTCCGCAGAAGGTAGCGGGAGTCGGGACTTGGGACGTGGTGTTCCCAGCGTGAGAGCCTTGGTCGCGGGGATTTCCCAAGTCGCTGTCCAGAGGAGCCAACCGGAGCCAAGGATCGGTGGGGCAATCCGAAGAGCAAAAGTAGGCACTAAGAAGGTCAGCTGCATTGAGAGCATCTCACCTGTTGCAAAGCCCAACCGGGAGAAGCAGGTGAGACGCCAACGCTAAACGCATTATAAAAGAAGCACCGGGCTTGTTGTTTTTATAGACTGTTTCCTGATGATAATTTTAACCTCGTTTTAAAGGATTGTTTTTTTGTAGTGTTTTTTACCTCCACGTTTTTTTTTATTGGATTGTCTATTTAAAGAAGATTATGAAATCACTGCACTATCTATTTGAACACTGTTTTTGTTTGACTGTTTTAATAAAAGCACTTTTTCACTTTTTCCCATCCCCTTGCTCAATTGTTGCCTTCACTGACTAGCTCATCGGTGACATTATCGACGGTGTTGGGTTCAAGGGCTCCCAAACAGTAGATGGGAGTGTGGAGTAGAACCCACATTGTCACATATTGTGGTCTAACCTACACAATGAAGACAAAAAGAACACTTCAAGAAACTCAGTGAAAAACTGATTAAAAAGCACAAGTCAGGGAATAGGTACAAAACATTTCCAAGTCACTGAATATCCCTTGGAGTCCAGCTAAATCAATCATTACTAATTGAAAAAAGTATGGAAGGGCTGTAAATCTGCCCCAAGCATGCCATCCACAGAAAAAACTGAGTAAAAATTTGGAAGGAGACTAAAGAGGGAGTCAAACAAGAGAACTATGATAACTGAAGAAGTTAGAAGCTACAAGGAGAATCAGGCACTCCATTTTCCATTGGAATTACATCTTAAATATAACGCCGAGATAATATCTGAGTTGAAATATTTTAAAGATTGTCTCAGACTGGAGTAACTGTGTAGACATCAACTGATGTCTGGGTGGCTTCACCAGTTACTGGAGTTTGCCAGAAGGCACATGGAAAACTCTGATGTCAGCTGGAAAAGACCAAAACGGAGCTTTTTAGCCATCAGACTAAATACCATGTTTGGACTAACACTGCACATTCTCAAAAACATGCCAACCCAACCAAATACTGTACTAGCATCCTGGTTTGGGGAGGATTCTCTGAAAGACTGGTGAGATTAGAAGGTAAATCGAATGCAGAATGTATGCCTTGAAGCTATGCCTCGAGAAAAGACAATGACCCCAAGCATAAAGCCAGAGATACACAGTAAAGGATTAAAAAACAACAATGCTAATGTCCTGGAGTGGCTGAGTCAGAGTTCAGATCTCAATCCAACTGAGAATTTGTGGCTGGACTTGGCAATCTCCATGCAACCTGAAAGAGCCTGAGCAGTTCTGAAAAAGAAGAAGGGGGAAAATGACAGTGTCCAGACGGGTAAAGATGATAGAGAGAGACCCGACCACATAGACTCAAGGGTGGAATGGATGCCAGAGGTGCATCTACTAAATTCTGACATGCAACAAATTATTTTATGCTTTTTATTTATAATTTTTTTTGTTTGTTTTTTCTGTCAGTGTCAAAAAGACAAATTAAATCCACAGTAATTCAATCTATATATATAAAACGCAAAGTTGACTGACTGACTAACTCACTTGTGAATAAAAATACTAACAACCGCTACAATAGAAAACTGAATATCTCAAAATGCTTTCACTGATTTGATTGAAATTTGGTGACATTATTTTAAAAAGAAACATGCTTTTTATTTGTCAATAATAACACTCTAACTAGCTGCGTACCTGCTTGGTGCAGAGCTAAGATGGGACTTGCTGGTTTATACAAATAAAGATCAGCAGGGTACACAAAGAGTGTCACTGACCAGTAGGGAGGATGGATGAGTGAAGAATGGACAAGAAAAAGACGCAGGATCACATTTGATGGTGGCTCTGATGTTAGGGATCTGCACTGGCAATCGGAAGGTTGCCAGTTCGAATCCTGTAAATGCCAAAAGGGACTCTGCTCTGTCGAGCCCTTGAGCAAGGCCTTCAACCTGCAATTGCTGAGTGTTTTGAGTAGTGAGAAAAGCGCTATATAAATGCAAAGTTTTTTTTTTTTTTAAATTGCAAGCAGGAGAGTTCTGAGAATTTCACAGAAGACATGGTTAACAAGCACACTATAAAGCTTGAGTGCAGGTACCACATGCTCGAGCCGGACAGACCCGCTTAGCGAGTTCTCACTACCC